>NC_061093.1:7633650-7709314 GCF_015104395.2 Macrobrachium nipponense
AACATTCGCTTAGAAATTATCATACCTTTGATAACAGGAGTTCGTTAGTCAATTAGACTTGAAATCTCATAGAATCGTTAGTCTATTAACCTTGAACATCTCTTCGAAGTTCGTTAGTCTTTAAACCTTGAAAATATCGTAGAAGTGCGTAGTCAATTAAACAATTAAACCTTGAAAGTCTCTTAGAAGTTCCTTTGTCATTAGACCTTGAAAACTCTCTTAAAAATTCGCTAGTCATTAAACCTTGAAAATCTCTTAGAATTTCGTTAGTCAATTAAACCTTGAAAATCTCTTAAAAGTTCGTTGATCAATTAAACCTCGAAAATCTCTTAGAATTTCGTTAGTCAATTAAATCTTGAAATTTCTAGAAGTTCGTTAGTCAATTAGACCTTGAAAATCTCTTAGATGTTCGTTAGTCCATTAAACCTTGAAAAATCTCTTAGAAGTTCGTTCGTCAATTAAACCCTTGAAAATCTCTTAAAAGTTCGTTAGTAAATTAAAAGTTGAAAATCTCTTAGAAGTTCGTTAGTCAATTAAGCCTTAAAATCTTTTAGAAGTTCGTTAAGGTAACATTCGTTTGTCAGTTGGAGTTTGGAAGTTAACATTCCCTTAGGGATTGATGCTGGTATAGCAAGAATTCTTTAAGCAATGGAAATTCACAAATCAAAATAGTGTCAGGATCTGCGCTTCGTAAGTTGCATTTTGTGAGCAACAGGTTTTGGAAGCAACAGGTCAAGAAAGCAAGTAAGTCGGTGACAGAGGAATGGCTGTTAATTCCAAGCTTATCTCGTAGAAAATCATGGGAGATCTTAGATGACCTTAGAAACATGTAGTAATCTTCGTCAGAGCCTTGACCACCGGCCCGAATGCATTCACTTCTTTTGTCTATGACATTGATTGTTTTTTTCTGCTTTCAGCCGTCGCGTTGTCGGAATGGTGTAGTGTCTGAATGCAGGGTATGGGAGTGATTGATATGTTAGATAATGAATCCCGACTTCCAGGTACGGTGAAATGATTCAGAGGAAGAGTTGGGAAAGTTGAAAATCCACTGACCTTGAACTAAGACAAATAAGAGCAAGAAGAAAAGAAAAAGAATTCAAGAGTTTTACGGAGAGAGAGAGAGAGAGAGAGAGAGAGAGAGAGAGAGATTACACAAAGTTTTGTGTCAACAAAACACTTTTCACTAAAGGATATCGTTAACGTTACTCATATTCCCTGAGGAGGGGCACATTGCAAATAGCGGTCAAGTAGCTCTCCCAATATAGCATTTCAGAAATAAAGAAATTAATAACGATATGAATAAAAAGAGAAATAAAGTACCTAATATGTTGAAGTAAATAGAAATGAGTAGACAAGTTAGTGACTAAAACATGGAAACAGTGTTTTAACGATGGATATTAGAATCTTATGAAATATTATAATTTTTCCAGTTTTTTAAATAAAAGACAGTCATTCTCATGTCATGAACTGTCACTGGCTACGCGTGCTGCATCTTCTTTGTTTAACGAAAGAAAACGAAAGTTGACATCAATTTTTTACTTAAATATTGAACTTTACTACAATCAGGGGTTGCCTTCGGGGTAATCTAGTCCACCCAACCACCATTCATTGTGGAATAACATGAGAACTGATGAACTTGTTTCTTCTGCAGGTGATCCTGACTGCACTGGCTGCTGCGGCTCTGGCCGCCCCTCAGTACGGCTACGAAGCCCCCCGAGGATCCATCAGGGGCGGCGGAGACTCCAGCGAGGAAGCCGCCATCCTGAGAGACGACCGCGACAGGGACGACTCCGGAAGGTACAGCGTCGCTGTCGAGACCGAAAACGGCATTAGACTGACCGACAGCGGCGCCCCTGGAGCGAAGGGAGCCATCGCCGCTTCTGGCTCTTTCTCGTGAGTTTTATTTTCGTTTTCCTCTCTTCTCTCTTTATATTGTCGTTTTCTGTTTCCTTCATCGTGCGCTTAGCTCACCTACTGCTATCGGATGCTTCGCTCCCCGATTGAGAACCTGTACATCGCCAATCTATTGACGCAATTGTTTACTCGCATATTCATTCTTGCATCGCTTATTTTGTAGATACACCGCCCCCGACGGCACCCCCGTCAGCCCTGCAGTACGTCGCCGACGAGAACGGCTTCCAGCCCAGTCTGATCTCCTGCCAGTGGCCCCTGCATTCCCCCACCCATCCCCTTCCCCCAGTTCGTCCTGGACCAGATCGCCTTCGCCGCTGAGGAAGACCGCAGGGGCAAGTCAGTTTCATCTCCCTCGGGATCTTACTCCGCTCCACGATTTTCTAATCTGCCGACTCATCCGCATCCTTGACGAATGATTCTATCACATTAAATTTATTCTGTAAATAATAAAGATTGAATAGAGCATATCTTTCCCATCCCTTTATTTTTTCTTATTCATTACGTTTTATTGAATTATTGCTACATTTACCCATTAGCAATTAACTTTCACAATTGGAAATTTATTTTCCCCATTTCCCATTATATTGGTGGTTTTATATTTTAATTGGTGTTATATTTTTTTATATTTTAATTTTTTCTCATATATTAAAGTTCGTTTTCATACTTCTGATAAAGTCATGCATTTTCCTCTCGAGTTTCAGGCAATGTGTGATTTTTCATTATTTTGTGATATAGAATCTTCTTAAAACCTTTGTTTTTTTTGTTTGTTTTTTGTGGTACTCGGTGTAAGGCAAGCTTACTGAAATCACGAACGTTCAAGTTCACCTTAGTATCTTGATGACTGAATCTTATCATTTTTCTAACTAAAGTAAAGTAACTGTCCAGACATATTTGTGTACTTTCTAAGAATAGTTTCTTGTCTCAGGAATACATTGCGCCAGCTTCATGCATAGCATTAAGCATAGATTACATCTTATTTTAGTAATCATAGAATTTGGAAATGGACGCATATTGTACATTATGGTTATTCAGCTTATAAAAAATCAGACCAATGTTTCAGTAAGTAATCAAGAAGTATCTGAAATGAAACATTGTGAGGTAAAAATATGTGCGTTCCAATAATTTTCTTTACAAAGAAGGCTTTAAAAAGCCTCCCTCCCAATACGGAAATTGAATCAGAGCATTGCCAGAGAACGAGCGATGAATGTTTCCATCGCGATTTTACTACCCTTAGAAAATATCCATTTCCTGCCCTTTAATAATCTTCATCTACTCGATAATTCCTCAGCGGGGGAAAATCTAACAGCTACTGAATGAAACTGAGGTTTCCACAAAATTTAAAGAGCGCATTACATTTATATTATAGCTTTGACGTGACAAGACTCCACTAATCCAAGGTTTTGGCAGTCATTGCTAGTACCAGAGAATTCTTAATTCATGGAAGCGGAATGAATTATTATGGGGTCTTACTGGACTCGCTAATCCAAGATTTTGCCAGTCTTTGCTAATACTATAGAACTCAAAAATCATGAAAGCGGAATATTATGTGAGGTCTACTGGTCATATTCACGAAAACGGTGCAACTGCATCGGCCAGAGTGCGATGAACCCTTAACGTTCAACTATAAGGAATCAAAGAGAATGAGGTGGAAGATGACTTTTGGAATCTGAAAATGAAATGAGAATCAAAACCAAAACAAGGTCATTCAGGTACCTGCTCATGCTATTTCATTTAATACAAAGCCATCTAATGGATTCTTATAGTAACAATAATGGCCTTTTAATCTGAGGGGTTAAGCACCTTTGGCGTGGCAAGTATTGAAACTAAGGGACGCGGGATATAAAACTCCGTCATCATTTGTAGTGAATTAATTGTGTTCGGGATTTTATTCCTGGATATTTTGTACTCCGTATCTCAAGAACTCCATTTTCAGAGCCTTTAAATCTGTTGAAAATGGTTGAAGGCTTTACGTGATACACACACACACACACACATTCACACACACACACACACGCACATATATATATATATATATATATATATATATATATATATATATATATATATATATATATATATACATATATATACATACATACATACATACATATATATATATATATATATATATATATATATATATATATATATTAATAATTAGCCACATACACACACATATAAATATATATAGATATATGCGTATATATATTTTTTCCGTACATTTGTATACATATCTAATCAGTTACAAAATGGCACGTGACATGATATACATATAGATACTTACAACGTGCATACAAACAGGCGCAAACACACGCACACACACACGCGCGCAACATACACACACACACACACACACACACACACACACACACACACATATATATATATATATATATATATATATATATATATATATATATATATATATATATATATATATGTAATAAATTACATTTATTCAATTTACAAACTCTGTAAACATAAACCCATGACCTGAGGTCATGGCATTAGGAGGGTCCTACGTGACCAAAGCAGATCTAGATTACGCTATGCGCTGTCTGCAGTAGCCTGGTCTAGCTCAGAGCTTTGTCAACATTTTATGTTTATGATAACTTTGCACAATAACTTCCATGGGAAGCGGTTGACCTGTTAACCTACGCCGGAAACTTGTAACTTCCGAGCCGGCGGACTACGTATGTTTTTTATATGAATTGCTGAGATAGCTAATGTTCCGCTATCGACGCGATGCTTTAGAATGGCAGTTCCTCCGCGCCAAACCATCAAACATATCGGTCTTCCGACCGAGGGCTGCCATCTCCTAGATGGGAGTTGACAAGATAAAAAGTTGTTATCTGTTTGTTTCAAAACTTATCTGTTTGGAATCATCCTTCCCTTCATCTAAGAAGAACCACTCTACTAAGATATCCCAAGGAGGATGGGAGGAACCAGAAATACTTACGAATGACAGTCGTAAGGAGAACACAAAAAAAAGTCTATCGCCAAGCGAAAAGACTTACATGTGGTGGCAGCGGTGGGATAACATATTAATGTTTTGTACAACGACAAAGGTATCAGCAAACGTGCGCTTACCGACCTTGTACTGTACATGAGTTACGCCCACAACATTTAATTCATTATTCCCTATGCCTGAGAGCCTTATTCCAGGACTTTTCTATAGGGAAATTTGAAAAGAGTAAATGATGAGTCCTTAAATCCATGATATTACGTGGACTACCAGAATCACAGAACAAAGTGAATGACTTATGGTGGCCAAATTTACTGCATGTAAAGGTTGGTCGCAACTCGTCTTGACTAATCAATTGCATGAATTTGTTGCAAATCTACGGGAACCTGCACAGATTTTTTTGATTTGGCCGTGTGTTTCATAGGAAAATCAATTGCCTCACAATGATCTGATAAATGATTAAACTGATTATTTGATACAAAAGATGTTGATATTGATGACCCAACATCGCCCTCTCCCCCTTGGAGTGAACTACGTGGTATTTGTTTTGTTTATACAACTTGAAAATTCGCTTGCCCTTGCGAGTTCTGGCTAGACGGCCAGAACAGAGGTACCTGAAGCACGATTTGTTTGTTTCTGCTGTTGTGCAGAATTTCCGTTTCTTTTGGTTGTTTCTTCTTATAGTACTGAGGACCCCTCTTTTTATTTGCATTGGCAACTGGTTGCGTGTTTGTAGCCATTCTGCTGTTGATTCTCGAGTAGTAACGGTTATATGAATGAGTGAACTATTGTGTATTGAACAAAAAACGCGGTCCGACAGTCTGAAATCATGTGACCTGGTCGTTTACAGTTATAACAACCATCCCTGCAACTTGATTATTATTATGTACCACATTACTTGTTGTGGATTGTTCTCATTTTTTGCAAAAACTTGAATGAGCGAAGGATCTAGGTCGGTACATTTAGACATGTGTTTTTTTGATTTGTTTATACACATCTAATTCCGTACTGTCGGGCTGCAATTTTTTATCAAAACACCGTACTAACGCTTCAGGCAACATTGCAGTGATAGACGTAAGGTAGATCAAACGGATAAAATCTTTCACTTTGATTTTGGCACTCGAACCCACCCGGAGTTACTTAAACTATCCTGATATTCATTTAGCCGGTCGGCAATTAGCGCCGCCCGCTCGACAACATTAAGCTGAGTCATGGAGGCTTGGTTAAGGATATTTCTCAATGCTAATACTACATCTAAAGCCTCTTCACCCCCATACACGGCACGTAATCTAATTTTGAACTGTCCCATGTAAGCGCCTCTTGGAAAGAAACCCCCCTTAGATACGCACTTGCGTCTCCTTTTGCAAAGTCAATGAAGCTCTTGGCCTCCTGTAATTGTACTGCTGGGTCTGTGATGCTTTTTGCATTTAAATGAGCGTCTACGAATGAGATCCATGCCTCAACATTTTGAGGCAGGAACCCATTGACCCGACCTTGAAAAGGGACAATTGCTGACCTCGCGCTAACGAGAGTCACCACATTGGGTTGCAGCCGGAGTAGTTGCCATTTCGACTTCACTTTTTTCTTATCACTCTATTCCTTGCAATCCTATCAAAATATCTATAAGAGTACACTCGACCACTACGTAAACGCATATGCAATGTACTGTATAAGTGTGTTATAATAATAGGAAAACATCCCCCAAAAGATACAAAAATACAGATATTATGATAAATATTATACGAGAATTCCTGCAAGAAAAACGATTAACAACAGCGAGAAGAGAAAAAAAATTAATCTGCGGGCGAGAACTCGTAGTTTGAAGATTGATTCTGTAATGAAGGCAAGATTAAATATGGCGAACAACTCACCCCCCAGAATACTGGTGATCGACTCTTGATGAACAACACTTCACTGAGGAAGGAAAAGAACTGAATAGATAAAAATGGTACTTTAGCTCCAGATTATATTGCGAAGGATTGTTGACATGGGATGACGTCTCAGTTCCTGTCTAAGTCTCGCGTCGGAAGTCGTGATGACGTCACGGTCTTCTCTCCGGTTGCACGATGCGTGGAGAAGTCCAAGATTGATGACGTCACAGCCTCCGTCCTTGCACTACTGCCTCTAGCTGTACTCTCTGCGTCCTTGCTCGTGATCGAGTGACGTTTCCTGTGTTTGTTTTCTTCTTTCCGTTGATGTTCGATGCTGCTCTCGTCCGGTGTAGATTCTCGAAGATAAGTGACAACAGTTGCTCAAACGTCGGTGTTAATGCTTGTATTCTTCTCGATGAAGGACATATCTGCGTCTTCATAAACTTTTGCGTTGATGAAGCCTCCCGTTTCCTCTGTTTAGTTTTATGTTGAAGGTGGAAGTTAGTTCTTGTAGACCTTCGGTCGGTGGCTGATATGGGTCTTGTTAATTTTATTCTTCGTTGTACGCTGCCACCACAAAAGATTAACATGTATACATGAATTAATATGATAATAGGTAACCTGATTAAGAATAATGGTTACTCTTTAACAATTATCCATGATCATGCTATAATCATTATTTAGTAACCATTATTCTTAATCAGGTTACCTATTATCATATTATCATGTATACATGTTAATCTTTTGATTTTTACCTTTTTATTATTTTGGGGTACCTAATCATTATTATTACCAAACATGGATCTATATTTTCCATGCATTTATCTTTGTTTATGAATATGTCAAACAAAAAAGGGTATGTAACAGAACCTTTTTATGCATTTAATCACTTATTATGTTTATACCTAGGACGTATGTACGAGCACGCTCCTATGGAAAAAGAAACATGTTTAAAGTAATTTTTTTTTTGTTATTCAAGGCTTGAATAGGTAGCAGTCCGAGCCTAATGTAATAAATACATTTATTCAATTTACAAACTCTGTAAATATAAACCCATGACCTGAGGTCATGGCATTAGGAGGTCCTACGTGACCAAAGCAGATCTAGATTACGCTATGCGCTGTCTGCAGTAGCCTGGTCTAGCTCAGAGCTTTGTCAACATTTTATGTTTATGACATTTTATGTTATGATAACTTTGCACAACAACTTCCATGGAAAGCGGTTGACCTGTTAACCTACGCCGGAAACTTGTAACTTCCGAGCCGGCGGACTACGTATGTTTTTATATGAATTGCTGAGATAGCTAATGTTCCGCTATCGACGCGATGCTTTAGAATGGCAGTTCCGCGCCAACCATCAAACATATCGGTCTTCCGACCGAGCTGCATCTCCTAGTATGGAGTTACAGAATAAAGTTGTTATCTTTGTTCAACTTATCGTTTGAATCATCTCCTTCATCTAAGAAGAACCACTCTACTAAGATATCCCAAGGAGATGGGAGGAACCAGAAATACTTACGAATGACAGTCGTAAGGAGAACAACAAAAAAAGTTCTATCGCCAAGCGAAAAGACTTACACATATATATATAATCCTATATATATATATATACCTATATATATATATATATATATATATATATATATATATATGTGTGTGTGTGTGTGTGTGTGTGTGTGTGTGTGTGGTGTTGTGTGTGGTGCACGCGTGGTTTACGTATGTAATCAGAAAGACATCGAACCAAACTTCACTGATAAGAGGTGAAAGTCCGCTCCCGACTATCTTTAATAAAATCTATTGATTAGCTATTTCCTTCTTGGTCCTATTATCGCAGATCAAAGCCAAGAAATGTTGGGCCGATGAATGTATAAATGTCTAGACGATAAATATATGCAGGGTTACAGTAATATTATTTCGTGTTGAATGTGCAGTTGCGCCATAGAAGCTATCAATGACAAATAAAGCTTATTTTTTAATACCAGTATGGTATTTTTTAGGATTTTAATTAGTTTTTTTATAAGAAACAAAACTCATGCTAAGGAGGAAACTCATTTATTTGTTTATCAAACTGAGTGTTGACTGCTGAGCGGTGAACAATAAAAAAATTTCGAATATTAATATTTTTCTGGCTGAAAGAAGTCGGCTTATTTGCAAGCGGTGTACTCTCGGGGCAGATTCATACAATCTTTCATGACTACACTAATCACCTCGAAGTAAAAAATGGATTGAAAAAACTTCAGACCAGATGAAAAATCCCACAATCCATTCTCTTCTACCCACGGGCATCTTCTAGGGATTGAATAGAGATAGAGGGTAACAAGTGCTTAATGAGCTATAAAAGCAGAGTAGTGCCTGTAATCAATTCGGTGGTCCGAAGTTCGATTCACGGCCCGACCAACGCGGAATCAGAGGAATTTATTTCGGGTGATAGAATTCATTTCTCGATATAATGTGGTTCGGATCCCACAATAAGCTGTAGGTCCTGTTGCTAGTTACCAATTGGTTTCCTAGCCACGTAAAAATATCTAATCCTCCTTTCGGGCCATCATAGAAAGCTGCTAATCAGCTCAGAGGTCTGGTTAAACTAAGATATACTAACTTTTTTTTTTTAGTGCCTGTAAAAACAGTGACATGATCAGTCTCTCACCTGGACTGTAACTTATGAAAACCTTGAACCCAGTCCTATATAGGTGTCAGCAGATAACTTTTACCTCTTTCTGGCAGAAACAGCGAATCATGCAAAGCGAAAGGCATTATTTCACTATCCACGAAATCGCACGGCATTTGTTTACATGGTCATTATTTTAGACTAACTGCTTGTCGTCTGACAGTCAGTGGCCTGGTCTTGCACGCAATAGTTTTAAAACGGGCAGCCAACCCGGCAAACGTTATTCACGTAAAATGCATAAAAAAAAATTTATGTGCTTTGATTTTCCTATGTCCTATTTTCCCATCTTGCTTTATGTAGCATTGGCCCATTAAAAAAATGGCCCGATATGGTGGTACGTGCTTCTCTGGGAGGAGCAGCAGAAAATCAGATAATTGAATCCTCACGAAGATAGCATCTGAAATAGAATGTCCATGCCAAACCGTCTTATATCTTACGGGCAAGAAACTATAGCAGGATCACAGAAGTTTCCTTCCCCTGGTATTTTTTTCGAGAAAACTGTGTAGATGAATAGAAGCATTTTTAAGAAAACTACAATCTTTTTCTCTTCGTATCACATAACTTCCTAAATTTACACACTTCTAGCCATAGAATCACTTACGTTATTTGCAATTGGACATTAAAGGTTATTACCATTTATATATATATATATATATATATATATATATATATATATATATATATACTAAATTCATATTTATTATTATATATATATCAAATTCCATATTTTATATATATAGATATATTATATATATATATATATATATTATATATATATATATACATATATATATATATGATATATATATATATATATATATATATATATATATATATATATATATATATATAAGATATATATATATATATATATATATATTGAATTCCATCTAATAAAAGGAGAGCCCATAAAAACACCAAAATATAAGAGAGAAAAACGCTATATTTCAGACTGCTGTCTCTCTCTTCAGGTATATAAATGAGAAAAGTTTACAGAAAAAGGAGGTATTTTTATACCAAGAATCCGTCCACAGCAAGCCAATTTAGGTCACCCCCCACACTGATAATCTTCCTTTAATCTTCTTAAGCATTGTTGAATAAAAACCTTGTCGATCACATCTGAATCCCAAGCTCCTTTTGAGATGTTCATTACCTGCCTCTCTTATTAAGGCCGATTCCATCATTTGGACTCTTGTACTGGCAGTTGCTGCTATAATTATATGTGACAAATTCCAGTTTTATTCTATGGTTATGTTCATTTATATGGTTGAAAATAGCTGAGTTCTGTTGTCCATACCGAACTGACCGTTTGTGTTGTATTAATCTCTGGGGAAGTGATTTTCCTGTAAAATCCGATGTAAGATTGGTCACAGTCCTGGCATGGGATTTCATAAACCCTAGTGTCCTTGGGAGATGTCTTTTGTTGGACGTTAATCAGGGATTTGGCTAAGGTGTTTGGGTAAGTAAATGCAAAAGGGTTAGATTTTCCGAGGGTCTGAGTCACTGTCTTAATAGTGTCCAGGTGTGGAATTTTTATTTTATTGTTGGTGTCTCTCTGGTCTTGTCTTTGAGAAGGTCGGTAGAAAATTACGTTGGCTTTGTGAATTGCTTTCTCAATTATTAATTGGTCAGGATACTTTAAAGATGAAAGTTGTTTGCGAATTAGTTCAAATTCTTTTTCCAGGAAATCTGGGGAACAAATTCGTAAGGCTCTTAAGAACAGGTTGCTGGCTACACCTATCTTGATAGCAATGTAGATGATATTCTATCATTTTGGGATAATAGGTGGGGCAATTTTAATGAATTCCTTTCAAAATTTAACACATTAGTGCCCAGTATCATATTTTAAAGTTAAATGGGAAACAGACAACAAAATTCCTTTTCTTGATGTTTTAATAATCAGAGACACAATAGAATACAAATTTACCATATACAGAAAAACCAACGTTCTCACTTTCATACATTCACTACTTTAGCTATCACGGCATGCTATCAAGATAGGTGGTGTAGCCAACAACCTGTTCTTAAGAGCCTTACGAATAGTTCCCCAGATTTCCTGGAAAAAGAATTTGAACTAATTCGTAAGCAACTTTCGTCTTTAAAGTATCCTGACCATATAAATGAGAAATCAATTCACAAAGCTAACGTAATTTTCTACCGACCTTCTAAAGACAAGACCAGAGAGACACCCAACAATAAAATAAAAATTCCACACTTGGACACGATAAGATGGTGACTCAGACCCTCGGAAAATCTAACCCTTTTGCATTTACTTACCCAAACTCCTTAGCCAAATTCCTGATTAACGTCCAAGAAAAGACATTCCTCAAGGACATTGGGGTTTATAAAATCCCATACCAGGACTGTGACCAATCTTACATCGGATTTACAGGAAAATCACTTCCCCAGAGATTAATACAACACAAAATAGTCAGTTAGGTATGGACAACAACACTCAGCTATTTTCAACCATATAAATGAACATAACCATAGAATAAACTGGAATTTGTCACGTATAATTTATAGCAGTAACTGCCGGTACAAGAGTCAAATGATGGAATCGGCCTTAATAAAAGAGAGGCAGGTAATGAACATCTCAAAAGGAGCATGGGATTCAGATGTGATACGACAAGATTTTTCATTCAACTAACGCTTAATGAAGATTAAAGGAAGATTATCAGTGGGGGTGACCTAAATTGGCTTACCTGTGGACGGATCTCTTGGTATAAAATACCTCCTTTTCTGTAAACTTTTCTCATTCATCTACCTGTAGTGAGAGACTGTAGTCTCTGAAATATAGTGTTTTTCTCTCTATATTTGGTGTTTTTATGGGCTCCTTGTCTATTTTATATATATATATATATATAATATATATATATATATATATATATAATATATATATATATATATATATATATATATATATATATATATATATATATATATAATATGAAGCATATAAAATATATTATATATATATATATATATATATATATATTTATAATTATATATATATAATCTATATATATATATATGGTTATATATATATAT
Organism: Macrobrachium nipponense; assembly: GCF_015104395.2. Taxonomy (NCBI): domain Eukaryota; kingdom Metazoa; phylum Arthropoda; class Malacostraca; order Decapoda; family Palaemonidae; genus Macrobrachium; species Macrobrachium nipponense. The sequence continues at coordinate 7,646,119 of NC_061093.1, forward strand.
ATATATATTTATATATATATATATATATATATATATATATATATATATATATATATATATATATATATTATATATATATATATATATATATATATATATATATCTATATATATATATATATATAAATCTATATATAAATCTATCTAATCTATCTATCCACATATATTTATGTAGGTGCGTGGGTTAATATGTCGTATGTGTGTCTGTTTTTGTGTAAGAGCGCACACTTTATACTGAACTGGCGACGGATTTCGGCAACAGCTCTAAGTCAAATTTTTTTTTATTTTTTTTATTGACACCGAGACTTGGCAGACAAGTTCTTCTGGCGTTTTTTGTATATCCTCCAAGACCTCGAGGCTTATTTTCTGCCTAATTGGGCTAAGTGTCATCCATTATCTTTACTTGCTGGAATTTCCTCCACCCTAAATTTCATGAACATGTTTCTTTCACTTCTGATAACACAATGTGCTACATATGCATACTTTTCTCGCTCCTCAACTAGAGGGTTCAGTGATATAGCTAATCTCTAGAGACGACCGATGATATTTTTTTCTTTTCTTAAGAAAAGTGATTGATATGGATGAATATCACGGAATAAAATTTTCAATACGTTCAGCTGTCTCTCTCAATGTGCACGCTTCACGTTTTGAATTTGAAAATAATGTATGCTTACATATATTTACATGCATACATACATAACACTCACACATATACAAATATATATATAATATATATATATATGATATATATATATATATATATAAATATATATGCGATATATATATTTATAGATATACATACATAATATGCGTATATATTACAAACATATACACAAATATATATGTATTATATATAGATATGCATATATATGTATTATATATAGATATGTATATATATATATTATATATATATATATATATATATATATAATATAAAAATATATATATATATATATATACTATTATATATATATATATATATATTATATATATATATATAGTGTGTGTACATATATACATATATATCACATGCATATATATATATATATATATATATAGTAATATATATATATATATATATATATATATATAGATATATTTATATATGTATATATGTGTGTATATATATATGTATTTATATATATCTATAGCCATATATGTATATATATATAATATATATATATATACATATATATATATAAAATATATATATATATATATATATATATATAAATAAAGGTTTTTGCCACAAAGGAAAAAATGAAAAAAGCGAGATAGCCAAGTACTTTCGGTCCTGTTCGGACCCTTTACTGAGGCAAACTGATTTTACAGAGATCAACATAGTTAAAAGAAAGCTTAATATACAAAACTGACACTACAAGATTAGCAAGCAATAAGGGCGATTTTCACTCTACAGAAAGGAGGAGCCGCCTGAGGCTAGCCACACCTTGAAGGATACACGCAGTAAACAAGTGATTCTCCCAGAAAACAGTACATTTTGAAAAGACAAACGGGAGCATACAATTTAATATCATGAATTTTTACACAAATTTTCCCCAAAAATTATTATTAATGAAAAGACGAAAGAAAATATAAATATATATATATATATATATATATATATATATATATATATATATATATATATATATAATATATATATATATATATATATATCGAGCAAGAGAAAGAGGGAGAGAAAATATCGAACCAGAGAGAGAGAGAGAGAGAGAGAGAGAGAGAGAGAGAGAGAGAGAGAGAGACAGAGAGAAAGAAATTATAACTATATACATGTGGGACTAATTTATTAGTTGTTCATTTATTTTAAGGTCCTTCATAATCATCTTATAAATATATGGGTCCAAATGGGGTACATTCCCAGACTAAGATTTAGGTTGTTTTTATTAGTGATTTGTATAATTGCCGACTCCAGTAAATTTCTTGAAACATAATCATTAGATCTAGCAATTACCGAGGTATCACCCCAATTAATACAATGAGATTTTTCACTCAGGGGGATAAACAGTTCATTTGAAGTCTTGGCTGTTCTAACTGAATACATATGCTGCTTAATACGTACACATAAATTTTTACTTGACTGACCAACGTAAAATGAAGGGCAATCCTTACAAGGAATTTTGTAAATGATGTGTTATTTGTTACGGGACTATTCTTAATTAGCATATCTTTAATGGTATTGTTATAAGAGAACACTACATTAACATTAAACGATTTAAAATCAATATTTAAATCGTTTAATGTTAATGTGGTGTTCTCTTATAACAATACCATTAAAGATATGCTAATTAAGAACATTATTTACAAAATTCCTTGTAAGGATTGCCCATCGTTTTACGTTTTGGTCGGGTCAAGTAAAAATTTATGTGTATGTATTAAGCAGCATATGTATTCAGTTAGAACAGTCCAGACTTCAAATGCACTGTTTATCCATCTGAGTGAAAAATCTCATTGTATTAATTGGGTGATACCTCAGTAATTGCTAGATCTAATGATTATGTTTCAAGAAATTTACTGGAATCGGCAATTATACAAATCACTAATAAAAACAACCTAAATCTTAGTCTGGGAATGTACCACTTGGACCCATATATTTGTAAGATGTTTATGAAGGACCTTAAAATAAATGAACAACTAATAAATTAGTCCCACAAGTATATAGTTATTATTTCTTTCTCTCTCTCTCTCTCTGTCTCTGTCTCGTCGTACTCTTGCCCTTTCCTCTCTCTCTCTCTCTCTCTCTGATTCGATATTTTCTCTCCCTCTTTCTCTTGCTCGATTTATATATATTTATATTTTCTTTCGTCTTTTCATAATAATAATTTTTTGGGGGGAAAAATTTGTGTAAAATTCATGATATTAAATTGCATATGCTCCCGTGTTTTTCAAAATGTATGTTTTCTGGGAGAATCACTTGTTTACTTCGTGTATCCTTCAGGTGTGGCTACCCTCAGGCGGCTCCTTTCTGTAGAGTGAAAATCGCCCTTATTGCTTGCTAATCTTGTAGTGTCAGTTTGTATATTAAGCTTTCTTTTTTGACTATTGTTGTTCTCTGTAAAAAAATCAGTTTGCCTCAGTAAAGGGTCCGAACAGGACCGAAAGTACTTGGCTATGTCGCTTTTTTCATTTTTTCCTTTGTGGCAAAAAACCTTTATTTATACATAGCATCACGTTTATATACTTCGTGATCAAGTTATTCATATATATAGTCTAATAAAAGGAGCCCATAGAAACACCAAAATATAGAGAGAGAAAGTTTACTATATTTCAGAGACTGCTGTCTCCCTCTACAGGTAGATGAATGAGAAAAGTTTACAGAAAAGGTGGTATTTTATACCAAGAGGTCCATTCACAGGCAAGCCAATTTAGTTCACCCGCTGATAATCTTCCTTTAATCTTCTTATGCGTTGGTTGAATGAAAATCTTGTCGATCGTATCTGAAATCCATGCTCCTTTTGAGATGTTCATTACTGCCTCTCTTTATTAAGGCCGATTCCATCATTTGACTCTTGTACAGGCAGTTGCTGCTATAAATTACACGTGACAAATTCCAGTTTATTTTTTCTCATGGTTATGTTCATTTATATGGTTGAAAATAGCTGAGTTCTGTTGCCCATACCTAACTGACCGTTTGTGTTGTATTAATCTCTGGGGAAGTGATTTACTTGTAAATCCGATGTAAGATTGGTCACACAGTCCTGGCATGGGATTTGGTAAACCCTAGTGGTCCTTGGGAGATGTCTTTTGTTGGATGTTAATCAGGGATTTGGCTAAGGTGTTTAGGTAAGTAAATGCAAAAGGGTTAGATTTTCCAAGGGTCTGAGTCACCGTCTTAATCGTGTCCAGGTGAGGAATTTTTATTTTATTGTTGGGTGTCTCTCTTGGTCTTGTCTTGAGAAGGTCGGTAGAAAATTACGTTTGCTTTGTGAATTGCTTTCTCAATTATATGGTCAGGATACTTTAAAGACGAAAGTTGCTTGCGAATTAGTTCAAATTCTTTTTCCAGGAAATCTGGGGAACAAATTCTTAAGGCTCTTAAGAACAGTTGTTGGCTACACTATCTTGATAGCAATGTTGTTGATAGCCAAAGTAGTGAATGTATGCAAGTGAGAACGTTGTTTTCTGTATATGGTAAATTTGTATTCTGTCGTGCCTCTTGCGGTGGTGTAGTAGGTAAAAGCTTCACTGATGTTCCTGGATTTGAAAGGCTCCATGGGTTCGCGCCGGGCCAGGCAAGTCTATTATCGAGAAAAAATTCCCCTTCGGTTAAGCATATGATGAAAATAATAATATTCTGAGGTAGAGCAAATTAGATATTAAAGGACATTGTAGCTCGATATAGTTATATGAATCACGGAAATGTGATTTGACTTATAATTATATATATATATATAGATATATATATATATATATATATATTCTTTATTATTCGAATTCATAGTCTAACTTTTTCTGTCCATAACAGCTCTAAAAACTCGCGGTGGAATGTACTACTTGCCAGAAAATGCTGTCACAGCAAAGAGTAATAATATTATTTTTGCTTTTTTCTTAATTTCTATGCTTACAACCGTTTTAAGATAAGACAAAATGTTTAGTGGTAATTTACGGAGAACGTAAGAAATGCAGATCTCTTATCGATGAATTATTGGTCGATAATTTTAGTATCGCGGGGATAGATGGCAATGTATTCCTTTATATTTGAAATAAGCTGGCTTGTAACAAAAAAAAAAAAAAAAAAAAAAGAATGAAAATAGTATCGTCTGTGATGAGTCAGAATTAATCTAATCTGTTCGTTTTTTCATGTCTGTCTCTCTTGATATAGTTTTTAGAATATAATTCTTTTCATTAATCTTAATATGTGGATTCATTTGGCAAATGAAGATACCATTTCCATGAAGCTTCTGTTTAATATTATGTAAGGAGATATGGAAATATATACTATATGTAAACTTTTTCTTCTACTAAGTTTATGACCATGTCCGTGCTTATATAACATGAGGATGAGAGAGAGAGAGAGAGAGAGAGAGAGAGAGAGAGAAAGTTATAGGGAGTTACAAGGAGTTACAAGAATTAGTATGTCTCAAAGACTTGTTAGTCCATCTGAGGATACAGCGTGTGTTCCCTTATCTGTAGGAGCAGGTTTTACATTCAGTGTCCTAATGATTTTGTCTAGCTTTCTTTCAAACTCTTCCATACTGTTGCTGTTGAAAACTTCCGGTGGCAGTTTATTTCATGTGTCACATATCTTGTATGCAAAGAATCTCCCACAGTGGGATGTGTTGTATCTCCTCAGTTCCAGTTTCCATCCATTATGGTCATAGAGAGAGAGAGAGAGAGAGAGAGAGAGAGAGATAGAGAGAGAGAGAGAACAGAACAGTCTGGAAAGAGATTCAGTTACAAGTAATGAAGTCCTTGAGGGAGATGCAGACAAGTTTCTTGCTCTGAAACCCTTTTCATTAAACGCCGGCTCTCTCCAGATCGACCGCTTACTGAATGTTCAAGAGGCATTTTCTGGCAACTTCCAAGCGAACGCCCAAGAATGATTATTAACCTCATATAAGGGCATGACCAGCACGGTCACTCCGTCCCTCCCTCGCAAACATTGTCAAAAGAAAAAAAAGAAGAAGAAGAAGAAAGAAATGAGCCTTTTAAAAAAATATTGGGGTAACTGGAATACCAATCCACAAGGAGCCGCCGGTCTCTTCCCCGAGCAAAGACAAAAAATAAAGACAATATAAAAAGTAAGTGAGACGAAGAAGCAACCACTGGAACACCTTCATCAGAAGAGATACCAGAATTATTCATCTTTCAAAGACAAATGTTGATGATGAAAAACGACGTGGATAATGAAATATCATAACATTTCTTAGAATTCATGTGTTTGACTAACCAGAGTGATAGTCTGATAAGCAGAGATTAGTATTCCTTACAGGTTTCTGTTTGTTATACTGAGTCTTACATATACACATTATATATATACAACAAACACACATATATACACACACACACACACACACACACACACACACACACATATATATATATTTATATATATATATAGTATATGATATATATGTATATATATATATATATATATATATATATATATATATATATATATATATATATATATATATATATATATATATATATATATATATATATATATGTAAACTATGCAGGTATATCACATACAACCATTCAGGAAACGCAGACAACCACATTAGAAGGATGAACATTTATTAGAGCGTTTCGCACATACAATGTGCATCTTCAGTCTGTTGAGATATAAAAACATATACATATTAACACTAAATAAAAGTAGGGTTCTCATTATAACAAGTAATAGCTAATGCAAGACTAAATTAACTTAGAATTTACAGAAAGGATTAAAAGTTAATGACAAGTAAAACAAAGAAGTAAAAAGTACAAATCAAAACAAATACCAAGGCGTAACCAATCGTTAGTTGAGAAGGAAGGCGGCAGAATGACTAAACTTGGGCAAGAAGTTACATATATATATATATATATATATATATATATCTAATATATATATATATATATATATATATATATATATATATATATATATATATACATGTGTGTGTAAGTGATCTGCCAGGGAAATTATAAGACTGGTTTCTTTGCCTGCAGTCAGAGCCTCCTGTAGGTTTACAACGGAAATTCCAACTGATGGAGTGAGAATGTGGTCAGAGCCCCTAAATATTCAACGTAAGGCTGCTGAAGTGCAGTGCTCACTGCTTGAACAATAACCAGATAGCCTTACCTATCCTCAAAGTAATTGAGTTCTGTATCTTCTATAATTCCATCCACCACTTGGTTTCTTATCATGCGCATCCTTAAAACAAGTCACCGTAGGTGAAAGGTGATTGCTGGATACCGTAATTCAGTCCAACTTTATTCTTCCTTCCAAGATTAAATATTTCCTGGCGAGCATTTATGTGTATCTCTTTTGCACTAATAGAGCCAATCGTATGAAGGTTTTAGCAGATCATCTGGATCAGTCTATAATCATATTTCTTTGCTTAATTGTATTTTTTATTTTCATTTTTACTTTAAATCTTTGTTTGCACAGATGAGTAATATATTTCTAAGATATTGTAGTTTCTTTGCAAAATGGTCTCTTTTGGTTGGTCTCAAAATCCAGAGATCTACAAAATTCCTCTCAAAACATTCAACAATTCCTCAGACTCACAGGTCTTACAGCAAAGGTTCCGTGCTAGCAATCTAAAACAACCACTCAGTCAACTAACTTTTGTTTAGAAAGATATTGTCAACCTGAGGATAGGCAAATCTTGATGGCTGAAACATTAGCCTCCCTAAGGATATATGATTGGAGAAACATTATTCAGACTAAAAAGATAGTGTGCAAGGCCTTACAAAATTGTTGCAATATGACTGATACCAAAAATACATCAACATAAATATGTTGCCTCTGAGAAAGGCTACTCTTAAAGAATGCGCACTCAAACAGCCACACACACGTAAGCAAGTACTCACACACACACACAAACACACACACACACAAACACACACACACACGCATATATATATATATATATTATATATATATATATATATATATATATATATATATATATGTGTGTGTGTGTGTGTGTGTGTGTGTGGTTTGTGTGTGTGTGTGCGTAAAAGAGGCCGTGTGATAATGTGCAAGTAATAAAACTATGGTAATGCACCATCAAAAGTCTTATTAATGAAGAATTAGGTAGAACTGTTACACAAGCTTGTAAGAAACTTTATGCAATCGGTATTTAAAATATTAATGTATTCTCTAGAATATTTACAATCCCGTATAGTGATTTCATGCTCGAATATAGTAACATTCGACTAGAACAATATTTGTAAGTAAAACGTCGGAACTCTAGTCGCTCATGCATTCTTTAAGAGACTCCCAAGCTTGAAAATGAAAGCTGAACTCAAGATCCCGTTTGTCAAGTGTGTATTTTAGATAAATAGCTTTTCCATTACGAGGAGCTACCAGTGTTACGTGTTGCTGAAGTTTTGTTAAATTCTTTATTGCTGTTCATGAGCCTCAACAGTCCATCTCAGGGAAGAGAGTACATCGCCAATGACGATGGAAATAACACTTTCACTTTCCTGTCGTAGGCAACCTTCCGCAGCTCTGACTGCAGCGAGGAGATGGCCATCTAAAACGATACAGCGTCGACTGTCAACGGCATCAATTTCACCGGGAGCGGTGCCCGCCCCCATGGGGCCAACGGAGCTATTGCCGCGTCTGGAGTTTCCTCGTGATTGTCGTTCATTACACTTTCTAGTTTTGTATTTACTTAATCGGTTCATCAAGCCGCCTCTCTTTTATTTGGTTGCCAGAGTTTACAGAATTCACGGAAAACAATTTTTGACCAAGTTCTAATGTTTTCTGAGTAGATGTCATAAATTCATCTTTGAATGCACCCCCGCCTTCATATATATTTTTAAGATTACCTGTGTGGTGTGTACTAAATGGATACGATGTTAAACTACTGAAACACGACGATTGCTATGACAACTAACCTATTTACGTTTAAAGAAACCAGACAAGAAATATCGGATGGAAACTAGAACTGAAGAGATACAAACACATCAAATTGTGGGAACTTCTTTACAAGATATGTGCCACGTGGAATAAACTGCCACCAGAAGTTGTCAACAGCAATAGCGTTGAAGAGTTAAAAAGAAAGGTAGAACAAAAATTATTAGGAGGAAACTGTGAATGAACAGTAAAACCTGATCCTTGAGATAAGTAAGAAAACGATGTCTCCTCGGATGGACTAACAAGTCTTTGAGACATCCTAATCCTTGTAATTGATTTTTTTAAACACTTTATGTTAAGATATTCACAAGAAGAGATAACGTCTTCAGCAAACCATTAACTGAACTTTATTATTATTAATAAAAATATTGTATATTTTGAAGTTAGAAACACTTAGTCTGACCTGCTGCAGGTGGCTCCTGCATTCCCCTTCCAATCCTCCCCCAAATCGTCCTCGACCAGATCGCCCTCCTTCGGGATTTTATGGGGAACCGGGATATGATTAAATAAACTTATCTTAAGCGATTCCATATATGGATTTGGATTTTTTTTTATTAGCCATTAAAAAAAACTCTTGAAAATTGTGTTTCTGTATCATTTGCTCCCTGTGTTCCTGAATTTTCTGGTAAAAAAGCTAAAGTTTTTTTTTTTTTTTAATTTGTCATGAATTTTATAGTCTCACGAAAGGGAAAAAATGGGGTGGGGTGGGGTGGGTTCCCGGTTCCGGCCATTCATAAAAAAAAAAAGAAGAATGAGGGCATGAATAAAGTAAAAAAGGAGCCATAGCCCAGAAAATCCGTCTCTGAAACGATGGGGGTCCGTGGGAAACAAGGGAAACGCAAAAATGGGTTCTGTCGACGTGTGCTATTTGGTGTAAGCATTAAGGTTCATTTTAGCAAAATTATTACCTCTGTCCCTGAAGAAACTACACACGTGAGGTGTCTAAGTGTACATCCACTGAAGGAGGTGGTTCCATCGTAAACAAGCAGTCTCCAGAGACCTTTCCTTGGCGTGGAAGCCAAATGCCACGAGGCGTTTGGTAGTTTTTTTTTTTTTTTTTTTTTTTTTGTAGGAGAGATAAAACAACCAATCGATATCGCTTGAGTGACCATATTGCATTGACAACATTAGCAAGTGAAGCACGTTTCAACCATTCATCTTTAATATCTTGTTCTTTTACATCAAGTTACAGAACTTGCTATGAAAGCTGTCCAAAGGGCATCTACCTCAGTTTTTTTTTTCTTTTTGGAATGATACTTTGGCAACATGAAATTATTTCAGTTATGACTGATTTCGACTGATGCCTTCACGAGGATTTCTAAATGACCAGAATAGGAATGATCGATCCTTATCAATAGTTTTGGCCAGTTTTATGCGAAACCCGATTTTGAGCTGTTGTCTACAGGATAGTTGCTAAAAATGCATTTTTCATTTGAGGGAGACTGACCCCCAGTCTATCATATTGCCTTGTAATTAGTATGGAAGCGCTACATTCTTTTCCTCTTTATGAATTATGCAGCATAAAGGTTATGTAATTCATGAGTAGTTGTGAAAAAGGTCATCCGTTAGATGCTACTCACCCCAAGGCCCTAACAGGAGTTGAAGCTTTCTTCATCTTCATTTTCCAAGACCTTGCAGGAGCACATCCAAAACACTTAGAAGGTCCATGATATGTCTTTGTATACAAAGACAGGAAAACAGCTTTTGCTAACATGTTATAGGGCGGTGAGTATGTAATAGTATATAAGACACAAGTTTTATGTTATATTACGTCATTTTTGCTTATCTGTATGAAGATTCAATTATTATACTGAAAAATTTGAAGCACCTTTAGTTCAATCCGTCATGAAAGTCACCGTCATCGTATAAGGCGGGAGCCAAAATCAAGATTTACCTAAAGGTGTTTTGCAAGAACAACCATTTACTTCTGGTTGAAAAGGCCGAACGTCCTGTTGTTTGAAGTCCTGTCAATTATTAACAATTGTTTTACCTTCATATTAACCCGAGGGAGTTCTGCATGGTATTCAACTTTGATCCACATGAAAGGCTGTATGATTGAATGCAGATGCAAAAAAAAAAAAAAAAAAAAAAAAAAACAAAAAAAAAAAAAAAAAAAAAAAAAAATGAAGCATGGTTGCTTCATCAGAAAACCAGTCTTTGTGGAGCAATTTCACAATAGATCGCTTTGTGTAGAATATTGAAAAAAGATATATATCATGTTTTTCAGTATCTAAAGGATTTGACCCCTAGAACTGATATAGATCCATTTCTGAGTATTTTCGAACGGTGTTTGATGAGAGAGAATAGAATGCATTTTTGTATGAAGAAGTCTATTTTGTCTTTTGCGGGGGAAATAATGATCATTATTTTACAGAGCAGTTATCGACAAATGGAAGATATTTCATTTTCCTAGATTTTTCTTCCAAGGAAAGTTATTTTCCTTAAGGCAACTCTAATGTGTTCTTTGCAATCTTGGTATATTTATATTCGAAATACTATTCCATGATGTCGCTAAATGCTTGAGAGAGAGAGAGACGAGAGAGAGAGAGAGAGAGAGAGAGAGAGAGAGAGAGAGAGAGAGAGAGAGTACAATTGCAATTTTATGAGAAAGAGTGAAATTGGGACTTAACTAATGGAACGAGGAGGAATGCGATTTCCTATTTCATTGAAAAAAGACGTTCATAGCCTAACCATCATTATTTTCAAGGCTTTTTTTTTTTCATAAATATCAAGTTATACGATTGCTAAGATTGCCGAATATATTGTTTGGTCAAGTAACATCATGTTGACATCTTCGACGGTAAAGGAAAAAAAAAGTAAAGATAAGGTTTCGAAAGAGCATATGGGGGAATTACTGACCAGTTACAGGTCGCCATAAGGACGACCTGTAACTGGCTAGAATTAATATAGTCAAGTTCGTTACCGAAATAAAAAAAATAAAAAAAACCCGAGTTACGCCACATTCTTGTCAATAGAAGAAGTCAAGAATAATGAACTGGGTCAAGTTAAACAAGTGTAATTATGCTTATAAACAATAAAGTAACTTTTCGATGGATCTTTGTGAATATATTCTTTTTCACTGTTAATTTTCTTTCCTACCTTATGAGCTGGAGGTGGTAACCAGAGACTGGGCTTGGGAACACTTCAAGCCTACAACTTGCGGGAAATTATCTACATTCATCCATTCTTTTTCCTTCTCTCTTCATCTTCTCCCTTCTATACATCCTTCACTGTTACGTAGGTATTTCATTACACCCTATCGCTTCCACATAGAGGTATTTCTCCCTTTTTAAGGAGATTGTCACGTCGAAACTGGGTCCTGTTGAGGTACCAAGGTTCAGAATCTCCTCCAGCTGTGCTATCTGGGCATCTTTAAAATTACTGCGAGTCAGCAGATAGGAATCTAACAACCAGGACTGGCTTGGCTTTACAGGTTGCTCTAGGAGCAAGAGCCCGTGCTGGCATAAGGCCAGCTAAATCTAAAACAACAACAACAGGGCTAATTTATGCTTGGAATGTTTAGCACGGGCACAAACTACAGAGGCGATAGGTAACCCAACAATGTCTGCCCAATACTTCCAGACCGGACAGTCCAAGTCTTCCGATTATGAAATGCTGCCATATACGATTAGTCTGTACAAAACGGGTAAAAGGTGATAATCACCGATGTTTTTCCAATCAAGAGCGAAGGAAGAATGCTTTCATTTGTTTTTCAAATATATAAAAGTATTACAGCATTATATGAAGTTTCAAATATTGAAAAGTATTACAGAATTATATGAAGTTTCAAATATTGAAAAGTATTACAGAATTATATGAAGTTTCAAATATTGAAAAGTATTACAGAATTATATGAAGTTTCAAATATTGAAAAGTATTACAGAATTATATGAAGTTTCAAATATAAAAGGATTACAGAATTATATGAAGTTTCAAATATTGAAAAGTATTACAGAATTATATGAAGTTTCAAATTTTTAAAAGAATTACAGAATTATATGAAGATACAAACTTTCCACACTATTGTTACTATTTTATAGGCGAGTAGGGCAACGTATTTAACAATCCTCTAGGTGTGCTGTCTTCGCCTTGTAACTGGTCAGCAGCAGTAGTATGAACCGCCTAGCCAAGGGGATTCCCAAATGGGGGGTCGGAATGCTTATTATGTGGGGTCAAAAATAGGTCATGGGATCGGTGGAGGTCGCTGAGGTACCCTCAGGTAATGGGTGTATAAAACATCCAACCAGGGTGTACGAGGTATTCATGTTAAATTGAATATTTTGTATAGTAACAGTTACTAGTACTCTCATTGAGAAAATTGAATTTAATAATAAATAATAATTGTTTTAAGTCATAATTAAGACGATTACCTCATGATTACAGGTACCTTATTATTGTTAAGGTATGCTTACTTATTTTGCATTACTATCAGTTATCTACTTAACGAGTAATGATGTAAATGTAGAATAAACATAACTACTTTAAATAAAATAAATGGATAAATAAATAGATGAATATATACGTACACACACGCACACACACACACACACACTCTCACACACACACACACACACACACACACACACAACACACACACACACATATATATATATATATATATATATATATATATATATATATATATATATATATATATATATATATATATGTGTGTGTGTGTGTGTGTGTGTGTGTGTGTATATATAACATATCGTGCTAAGAAAAGCTAAGAACCCCTGCACGCCTAGCCAAAGATGAACCCTCCATCATGATTGTTCGGGCATTTTAAAGAAGTATTCATCGTGTAATATTGGCATATAAATTTAGCTGATATTAGCTTCATTCTTTTAGGAAATATATTCCTGATCAGTAACCGACAATTCAAAGAAATTCCTAGTGACAGTGATTGGCAAAAAATTCAGTTTGTGTTCGCGTGAAAGGTGATTATTTCAACGCTTTTTCCTGTTCCTTTTCCGATTTCCTGACTGTGTTTTATTCACTGTTGTGGAGTTATTATACACGCAAAACATGGAGTTAGGAAATAGAGTATAACATAAATGTCGTTTTCAATAATATTTATCTTAAGAGTTTAGTAATAGAAAAATTCTCCTAAAGATGTTCCCGGCTGCATGTATGAAATTCCTTGTAAAAAGTGTGATAAGGTATATTAAGGACAAACCGGAAAATATCTTTCACAACGAATCAAACAGCACTAATATTATGTGAGAACTGGACAAATATCGAAAGCATTATTCATCCTATTAACTGGAGTCAAGCAAGAGCTTTAATCCATGTAATGACAGAGTTAAAAGGAATATCATTGAATCTTGTTTTCATCAAGTCAAATAATGGAGGTGTTCTAGATTTAAGTCTTGGTTTATTTAAACTCGATGCCTTCATAATGAAAATGTTTGAAGACAAATAGAATCAAGTTTTGTGGACCTTGTATGGCTATGTTTAGTTTCTCTTATGTTTAAAATCTATGTTTAAGTATGTGACAGTGTCATATCCGATAATTTGGATTATCTCTTTGAATTTTACCCTTTTGACAATTCACCATCTGGTAATCTTGATCCTTTTATTTTCCTGGTAACTTTCTTTCCAACTGTATTTCACTCGTTCCTTGACGATGTCTTGATAAACACAAAGGCGCTTGGATTTCTGCCTATCATTTTCCTGTGGTATTCGCTTATTTAATGACATCATGTGCATCTGCTGTGATTTTTTTAAGAACGCACAACACACACATATATATTATATGTGTGTGTGCGTGTGTGTGTGTTAATATGATGAATAATGCATTCGATATTTGTCCAGTTCTCACAGAATATTGGTGCTGTTTCATTCGTTTTGAAAGAGATTTTCCGGTTTGTCCGTAATATATTTTATCTCACTTTTACAAGAAATTTCATATATGCAGCCGGGATCATCTTAGGAGAATTATTTATTACTAAGCCCTTAAAATCAATATTACTGAAACGAGCAGTATATATATATATATATATATATATATATATATATATATATATATATATATATATATATATATATATGTATGAAAAACTGGAAAATCTTAATTTGAGCAGCGGCATGCGAATATGGCCTGAGGCAAGTCGGCCGCAGATGTTGCAAAAGTAGTTCACCAAGGACGTGGTAAAGTAGTGGATCTCTCTTACTGAAGAAATTTCGATGCAAAAAACTTGCACTAAAAAAAGATTCCATCCAAGGCGCTGAAAGTATGCTTGGTTGTACTTAGTATATATATAGCATGAGATGTTCATGTGGATATCATTCTCCTGTGAAGCGTCACACAATGAAGTTCGTAAGTAGAGTGACAGTGAAACATTAACATCGAAGTCGGTCGAAGTGAAATGAGCTTCTATTGGCTAAATAGACCGAAAGCACTATAAAGCAAACTTGACTTCTTGGAAGCCGCAGCCAAAAAATATCGGGTTGTGTCATTGTGTCTGGGTTTTGAAATGAGCGACTGAAGTGCGAGTTGCTTCGAAATATGTCCCCTCAACGCACTGTAGACCATTTCTTCGATTTACTTTTGAATTCATTCGCTGAAACTGTCCTAATGTGCATTTTTCTTGCCAAAGAGAATCCTTAAATACACGCTACTCAGTTGAAAATCTAAATAGACCAAAGTGCATTATACTAATACAGTTCGAAAGGTTATTTCAGAATGCAGTTACTGTTATTCTTGCTTTGACGAGTATCATTAACTTTTTTGTTTTTGCATTGATCAGTTGTAAAGCTTTCTTGACTGTCATCATATTTGCAGGCGATCCTCTCAGCCTTAGCAGCCGTGGCTTTAGCCGCCCCCCAGTACAACTACGACGCCCCCCGAGGTTCTTTCAGGGGCGGCGACTCCAGCGAGGAGATCGCCATCCTCAAGGACAGCCGCGAGCAGGATGATTCGGGACGATACGTCGTCGACGTCGAAACCGCCAACGGCATCAAGTTCACAGACAGCGGTTCCCCTGGAGCCAACGGGGCTGTTGCCGCTTCTGGAGCCTTCTCGTGAGTTCCTTTTTGGTTGGTAAATCTATTCAGGATATGATAATAACCTCATCTTGCCTTCCTGACTTGTGGGAGGAGAACGAGGTAGAAAAAAAAAAAAATGCGTAACTAATTCCCAAAAGCAGAACTGCTCATGGGGTGTCATTATGACACCAAACTACAGAGACTTTTAGACTCATCGGGACTAGATTTATATTAGGAATTAGGAAGCGAATGACACGTTGGAGTCATTTGATATGGCTCCAACTCTTATACTTCACGTAATTACCCAGATTACCGTTAATATGAGTTTTTGTCCATTTTGAAATTAGGTACACGGCTCCTGACGGCACCCCAGTCCGACTGGAGACAGTACGGTCGCTGACGAGAACGGTTTCCAGCCCCAGTCCGACCTCCTTCCAGTGGCCCCTGCATTCCCCCACCCAATCCCCCAGTTCGTCCTCGACCAGATCGCCTTCGCTGCTAGCCAGGACTCCCGTGAGAGCAGGGGTCCTTCACGATCTTACGGTGCACCCAGATATGACTAGGAGGGTAGCTGTCCTGCAAGATGAATGAGATGAACGATATTCCTTATTTATAGAAATAAATATGTATCCCTAATTTATTTTTTATAGCCAATGTAGCTCTATGAAAATTTATCAGAATTATTTACTCGCTCATTGAAATAACGTCACATATTCATTCACACCTATTTTAACAGGCAGTGGCCGAATTTCAAATTTTCAGTTCGTAAAAGCAAAAAGGTGATTGATTTGCTTTCAATTTAAACTTTGGGAAGACTCGGCCTTCCAGGATGCAAAGCTTGGGTAGACAAAGAGATGACTCGACATATGAAAGGTTATCCAATCTAGAACCGGTTACTCAAGAGTAATGAAATATTGCACCTAATTTTTATTTTTTTATTTATCAAAGACCTCTACAACCGGGGGACATTAAGATAAGAATAAACCATTTTTTTGGTTTTTCGTTTTTGGGTTTACATCAAAATCGATTGTTTTTCATAGCAGAAAATATAAAAAATTACCTACACCTGTTTAGAAGAACAGTGCAAGTCTTAATGTTCCATTCATTATCATCATTATTATTATAATTTTTTACATTATTAGTGATATGTTATGGATAGCTAACAAGTTTTAAGTCCAGAATGTAAAACAAATATAAAAACTAATGAGCGAAAAACAAATTATACGAAGAGTTTTAGCTTCTATTCGCTCATTTTTAGTGTTCCGTAAAAGAAAGCAATTGAGATGGCTATTCATTTGTCTGTCCGTCTGCGCTTTTTCTGTCCGCCTCAGATTTTCAAATCTACCGAGGCTAAAGGGCCACAAATCGTTATGTTTATCACCCACCAAAATTGCAGCCCTCTAACCTCAGCAGTTTTTTATTTTATTTAAGGTAAAGCTTTGCCGTGCATCTGCGTCTGGCGGCACCGCTATATGTGCCAACAACACAAGGCACTACCGGGCAGTGGCTGAAAGTTTCATGAGCCTTGACTTGAATTTCATACAGCATTATACGCCGTACAGAAAACTCGATTGCACCGAAGAGAGTTCAGCGCAGTTATTACTTGTTATTTTTCTGTGATTAACTATCAAAGTTCAAAGCCACGAATTCCATTTAGACTAAACGCTTTCCAGGCGGTCTATGGGTTCCTTTTTTTAAAAAATTTCTATTAGCTGTTCCCTAATAATAATCAAGTTTCATTGGCAATGCCAGTGTCCCATATCCATGTAAACCCAAGAGTGAGGAACGGTTTCCCTAATGCGCTCTCCTTAAGCTGGTTATGAGAAATTCGTAAAAAATTAAAAATCCCCGTAGGGAAAAATGTCACTACTCTTATCAAGACATTTTATTTCTTGCATTCGGATTTTCGGCAACAGAAGTTACGACAAAACGTCAAGTGGATTCTCAAATCAAAGCCTGGCTCCTGGAATGTTATGGCACTCAAGATTTCATCGTTGGACGAGTGGGTTACGTGCTCACCTACCGATTCGGTAGTCGCGAGTTCGATTCTACGCTCTGCCAACGTGAAATCAGAGGAATTTATTCTGGCGCCCTATGTAATCTCAGTTTAACCAGACCACTGAGCTGGTTGAGCTCTCCTATTACTGGCCCGAAGGATCAGGCATTTTTACGTGGCTAGGAACCAATTGGTTACCTAGCAACGGATCTACAACTTATAGTGAGATCCGAACCAAATTATATCGAGAAATGAATCCCTTTCTAATCGCCAGAAATAAATTCCTCTGATACCATGTTGGCAGAGCGGAGAATAGAAACTGGCGACTACCGACTCGGTAGGTGAGCACGTAACCACTCGTACCAACGAGGAAATTTTGAGTGCCATAACATTCCGGGAGCCAGGCTATGATTTGAGAATCCACTTGACGTTTTTCCTTTGTGAAGATTAGTTTCCCTTAAAACTTTAAATTCATAAACATACCACATGGACGGTATAATGGCGACACCGCTGTTTTTCAAAGGTAAACAGACTTTTAGGTCTATGACTAGTCTTACAAAATACCGTTTTCTGCGGCGCTAACGTTGTTGGGACCTCGAAGGAAACGAAAGTCGCGTCACTCTTTCCGCAAATTTTATCAGAAAAAGTTGACTAGCGATACCCACGGTCATGAAGATTTTTACATTTAGACAAATGACGTTTAAAATAAGGCCATTAGTTGCTTAACATGGTTACAAGCGTAATGAGAAAATTCCTGGCGTGACGTTGGCGAAAATCGAAACGTTCTTGAGTCTTTGAGCGTTGGGAGAGGCAATCCTTCTCAAAGACCTTGACCTCCCCTGACCATGATATTGTCAGTTTGTTGAGTTGGAACGAAACATCAGCTAACGCCTATTAAAACTCTGAAGCTTCCTGGTAATGAATCCCTTCAGGATCAGATTACTGATAACATTCTTCTCTTTTCATGAATCGAGTAAGAAGACACTGGATAAAAAAAAAAAAAAAAACGTCTGCTGAAAAAGATTTGAATCTATACAAAAACAGTAGTGAAAATCGCACTTGCTCAACAAAAGAGACAACAGTTCGCCTCTGAAAATGATTCGTTGTGGGTAATAAATAAACTCTGTGTATTAGGAGTTGGAATTAAACGGAGTGACATCACTTGCAAAATCTTTAAGTTAGGAACTAATATAGCCAATGTACATGAACTTTAATTTATTTGTGCATATCTGTTCTAAAGCCTTATTGTTGAAACGATCAATTTCACAGAAAAAACGGTCAATATCAGCGGTTCAAGAGACAACTTTCGTTTATGAATCACATACTCTGTTACAAGCTCTTGTAGATTGAGAGAGAGAGAGAGAGACGAGAGACGAGAGAGAGAGAGAGAGAGAGAGAGATACACACACACACACACACACACATATATATATATATATATATATCTATATATATATATATATATATATATATATAGAGAGAGAGAGAGAGAGAGAGAGAGAGAGAGAGAGAGAGAGAGAGAGAGAGAGAGAGAGAGCGCCTGCTCGGTGAAAGAGACGTCTCAATCAAGTTTCCAAATGGTTCATCACCAGAAACTTACGAAATCAGTTCCCAAGTTAGATCATAAACTCTGTTGGCGACAAGAAGCATTTTCATGATACATCAACTACAGATCAGGTTTGGTGCTTTATTACCAGGATCTCACAGGATGTGGCCAAAGTCGTTTTAAACGACGTTTTGGCGGTCGCTCGGTTGAAGATCTCTCTTAGAAGGCTATAGAGCAAAAAGTTGCTCTCAATTGCATTAGACGTGGAATGGACGCACTGCTACAAGGGAACATTCAGATCAAGGATGACAAAACAGTCATATCTTGTCTGACCGGGTATATACTACATCACAGTGAAGCTCGATTATGGTGTTGAGGCTGAATCCAGCAACTGAATTTGACGGTGGAGATTTCTGTCATGACTCACCAGATGTTTTGTAAAGTTACTTCATGGACACGGCCAGAATGCTCTTGCTGATTATTGATGCTCTCTCACAATAAAAAAGCTTCATTTTTCGTCAGTTTCTATAGCTAAATAGAAACTATACAGTTCGCTAGATCTACAATAGGTTTAATTTTCTCTTTACTTGATTACTTGCAACTGAGTTGCATAATGCAGTTGCAACGGAATGATTCCAGGAGAACCGAGCAATAAAACCCTATTATTCATCACATTCCCTGCATATTTTCATTGTCGTGTTAATCTGGAAGTAATGTGCAATATTGCACTATATTTTCATAAATATCAAGTAACCATATCCCAGACACGGGTGATAAAATAGATAACTGCCTGAAGGCACATTAGTGATATTCCAATTTGTTTTATTCACTTCAATCTTTCATCTTTGTTAGTAATTAAAAGCTATAGCATTCTTTGTTACTTGTCATTCCATATATGTGTGTGTGCACTTTTTAGGTCAGTTTGTCACTACGAAGCTAAAATGCGATAGGTGAACCAGACGAAGACAGTCTTCCGTCCGTAACAGGACTCGAACCCGCGTTCGTCATATCAGAACGAGGTCACGTTATCCACCTGACCACTCATCTGGTAAGATAATTGATGGTAGATTATATATATATATATATATAGTATATTATATGTATGTACGTATAAATATATATACAGACATACATACATACATACAATATATATATATATATATATATATATATACTATATATATATATATATATATATATATATCCAAGTTGAAGAGGTAAAGGCATGTCTTTCACAAGTATCGTTTATTACACCGACGTTTCACATCACATGATGCATCCTCAAGGCTGGAAATCATATATTAAGAATACTAAAATCATCACTCACTCATTAAAAAATCTAAAAAAGCACAACAGATATTTGACATTACAAATACAAATTAAAACGAGAACTTGAAAGGATCACCTACCAAGGTAAGAGTAAAAAGTGACTAAAAAGGCAGAGAAAAATTAACATAAGAAGATGCTGAACAGAACGTGGAGAGTAAACAAAACAGGCACTTACGGTAAAAACAGTTGCGTGGAAAAGGCAGTTATGCTAAAAACAGTTGTGTGGACGACGATTGGGTATTTAGTGTTGGTACATTGGTCTTAATAAGAAGGGACTCCAGCACCATCAACTCTTCGTCTCCTACTTGCTGATCCTAATAATCTTAAAATCATTGATGTCCAAGCGGGCACCACAAATCTGAGAGTGATTCCGAATATTAGATAATTCGGGATTGGACAATCTGCATCCTGTCCTAAAGCTGACACCTTGATGGGAGCAGAAACGGACCTTGAGAAGCCTCCTCGTACATCCAACGTAGGTTCCCTGACTACAATCTGGGACAGGTATATTTTATAAACAATGTTGGATGTCAAGGAAGGGCTCAGTCCTGTCCTTCACTCTGAAAAAGAACGTATACTTAGAGGATTTCGTGGGATCAACTTCAAATTAATTGCTGGCAGTTCATTATGAATTAAATTCATGAATTTCTTTTTAAAGCTTTTATCGTGAAGGAAAGGGAACTTAGCATAAATACATAACTTTGGAGCCGTATATATGGGAATAGGTGGTTTCATTTTAGTGGTTAGGAGCTTATTAAGGACTCTATGGAAATAATGGGATGGAAAACAATTATTGCTGAAGAAATTTGCCAAAAACTCCACTTCTTTATGAAAAGCTGACCAGGTGGAAGTCAGAGAGTATGCCCTGTGGAGGAGGGTAGAGAGAGAATTCAACTTGAAATTTAAATTGCATGAACTATAAAATTGGTGCCCAACCCTGTAAAAGTATTTTTCCTATGAATGCTGGTTTGAAACCCAGCATCTTCCCTAGTGACACGTACATCAAGAAATGATAGAGAGTTGTGAGTTTCTTTCTCTACTGTAAACTTTATATTGGGGTGTTGAGCATTAATGAATTCTCAAAAAGGAGAAGTCGGCGTTTTAAAAATCGTGTTTAAACAAGGCAAAGGTGTCGTCTACATACCTCTTATAAAATAATGGGTGAAAACTAAGGGGGCAATGTCAAATACTGTCTCCTAAGTTCGTTAAATTTAAAATCCACAAATCTTCACTGTATCGCTCAGAATTTTACCATGACACGATTGCAAAATTATTAGACATTGAGATAAATTCAAAAGTATAGAAAGAGTTTACAAAGAAATTCCAGAAGTTAACTACCGAATACAAATCCATTATACAAGGTTCAAACGCTTTAAGTGATCATTTTATTTTTAGCAAATTGTTTAATAATTCCCTGTTTAATTTTTACACAGAAACGTTGGAGACGAGACACAATAGGAAATTACAAGGTTTAGGCATATCCATTCCTGTTTTTAACAATAATATAAATTCTGTTTTTAATTTGTCCAAGCGGGTTTTATCGAAAAGGGAAGAGTTTCTTCTTTCTTTAGGATTGGACTTCTGCCTCCCAAGTTATAAACCCAACTTCCAACAGTTTTTCTTACCATTAGAAATTTTGTTCCAGAAAATATCGAAATTGCCTCTTTGTCATAACGCCGAGTACTTGAGGTCTCAACTATCAGCCTTAGCTCATCAAGCGTATAACAATCTTAAAACCAGATGGGCTCCATTCTTCAGAAAGGAGGATTTACGTATTTTGAAGGAATTGGCCAAAGACGAAAGTTATCAATTATAATGCGACCTGACAAAGGCAAGGGAACTGTAGTTTTGGATAAGCAGGATTATATTCATAAAATGCACTCAATTCTCAATGACACATCAAGATTCCAGAGATTGGGTACGCCCAATTTCACAAAACATTACAAAATAGAAGACAGAATTAATAGGTTCCTCAGAGTACTGAAACGTGACAACATCATAGAGGAAAAACACCTTCCAAAACCTTTTCGTTACAGGCTCTACATACGGGATCATGTACGGCCTTCCTAAGATTCATAAAGAGGGAGTACCACTCAGACCTATACTGTCCTCATTAAACACGCCCAATTATAAAACTTGCTAAGTATCTGGTTCCATTGTTGGAACCGCTCACCAATAATGCTTATAACGTAAAAAAGCGCTGCCGATTTCAAGGAGGATATCCTAATACAGGACTCCGACCTTTTTTATGGTCAGTTTCGACGTAGAGTCCCTGTTCACTAATGTTCCTGTTGAGGAGACGATCGAGATCATACTAAACAAACTTTTTCCATTACCTGATTCCCTTTTAACGGTTTTAATAGACACTTATTTAAGCAAATTTTAGAATTGGCCGTGCGGGACACAGTCTTTATTTTTAATGATTCTTGTTTCAGACAGGTGGAGGGGATGGCAATGGGAAGCCCTTTAGGCCACCTTTAACCTTCGCAATATTTTTCATGAACTCCCTGGAGGAGACAGTATTTGACAATTGCCCCCTTAGTTTTCACCATTATTTTATAAGAGGTATGTAGACGACACCTTTGCCTTGTAAACACGATTTAACGCCGACTCCTTTTTAGAATTCATTAATGCTCAACACCCCAATATAAAGTTTACAGTAGAGAAAGAAACTCACAACTCTCTATCATTTCTTGATGTACGTGTCACTAGGGAAGATGCTGGGTTTCAAACCAGCATTCATAGGAAAAATACTTTTACAGGGTTGGGCACCAATTTTTATAGTTCATCGCAATTTAAATTTCAAGTTGAATTCTCTCTCTACCCTCCTCCACAGGGCATACTCTCTGACTTCCACCTGGTCAGCTTTTCATAAAGAAGTGGAGTTTTTGGCAAATTTCTTCAGCAATAATTGTTTTCCATCCCATTATTTCCATAGAGTCCTTAATAAGCTCCTAACCACTAAAATGAAACCACCTATTCCCATATATACGGCTCCAAAGTTATGTATTTATGCTAAGTTCCCTTTCCTTCACGATAAAAGCTTTAAAAAGAAATTCATGAATTTAATTCTAATGAACTGCCAGCAATTAATTTGAAGTTGATCCCACGAAATCCTCTAAGTATACGTTCTTTTTTCAGAGTGAAGGACAGACTGAGCCTTCCTTGACATCCAAAACATTGTTAATAAATATACCTGTCCCAGATGTAGTCAGGGCAACCTACGTTGGATGTACGAGGAGGCTTCTCAAGGTCCGTTTCTGCTCCCATCAAGGTGTCAGCTTTAGGACAGGATGCAGATTGTCCAATCCCGAATTATCTAATATTCGGAATCACTCTCAGATTTGTGGTGCCCGCTTGGACATCAATGATTTTAAGATTATTGGATCAGCAAGTAGAGACGAAGAGTTGATGGTGCTGGAGTCCCTTCTTATTAAGACCAATGTACCAACACTAAATACCCAATCGTCGTCCACACAACTGTTTTTAGCATAACTGCCTTTTCCACGCAACTGTTTTTACCATAAGTGCCTGTTTGTTTACTCTCCACGTTCTGTTCAGTCATTCTTCTTATGTTAATTTTCTCTGCCTTTTTAGTCACTTTTTAACTCTTACCTTGGTAGGTGATCCTTTCAAGTTCTCGTTTTAATTTGTATTTGTAAATGTCAAATATCTGTTGTGCTTTTTTAGATTTTTTTAATGAGTGAGTGATGATTTTAGTATTCTTAATATATGATTTCCAGCCTTGAGGATGCATCATGTGATGTGAAAACGTCGGTGTAATAAACGATACTTGTGAAAGACATGCCTTTACTCTTCAACCTGGATGTTGGTCGGGTCTGCTACCCTATGATTCTTCTTATATATATATATATATATATTAGGACAAATACCAGTGGTTCTTAACCTGGGGGGCGTCAGCAGCTTCCAGGGGAGGCGCGAGCCCTAACGAAAAGTAAAAAAAAAAAATTCTTTAATTATATTCGTTATTATCTTAACAAGAGTGAGAACTAATATATTCAGGAGTTTATGAAACAAATGCCAAAAGTATCGCCTTTCTAACGTTTACTTTCCTAGAGTCTACTAGTACTCTAGTTAGGCTCGTTGGGCTGACTATGTTATTGGCCTCCCTTCTTAGCCCTCGAAACCCTTTCTCTCTCTTATTTTTTTAAATTTTCCTTTAAATCTGGGAGGGAATTTTACTCCTGACCATGTTTTGTAATTATTGGCCTCCCCTCCTATCTACCCCTCGAAACCCTTTTGCTTTCTTTCTCATTTTTTTATTTTCCTTTAAATCTGGGAGGTAATTTTACTCATAGATGCAAGGGGTGCGTGAAAGAAAGGACCAACTCTATAGGGGTGGGGGCGTGGTCATAAAAAGGTTAAGAACCACTGAGATATACTGTTGAACCGCCATTTCTTTTGTTCTTTCCACTTTTCACTGGTGGGAGGTAGGTTCACGACCGCTTTTCTTCAATTACAATGTATTACAAATACCACAACTAATAATACTACTATTACTTGTACTACTACATCTGATAATAATATATTATTATATATCATTATTATTATCATAATGATTATTCAAGCAAATCAAAGTTTATATCCTTCTCTCTGACAAAGACATACCACCTGGTAATCATTATGATTTCTATGGATTTAAATAATACTTCTAGGATTTAAAATAACTCAAAATGTTGTAAGTAACATTTGTCTCTTTTGCATCTTTTAATTTTGGCTGAAAGGCAGATTTGATATTCACCGTCCGAGGTAAAACTTTCATGACATGTCATGGGATTCTATTGTAGGTCATTATGTGTCCTCTCTTAAAAGATGGAAGGCAAAAGTGAATAGATATGACTCTCAAGTTCACTGCTGCTGTCTTTTTATGTTAGCAGTTCTAAGAACTAATAGCTTTGTTCATTGTGGGACATCACTGAAACAAATATGAGTCAATGAACAAACATTATTGTGCACACAATGGCAATGTAGTCTCAACTGCTTTCTCCTGGATCTTTGGTGACACCCTCGAATTAGGAAAATTAAATTTAGTCTCCTTGAAAACTTAGGAATGTTTAATCTGCGAAGATATAGGTCAATAATCCGTTTTTTCTTCACTTGTAAAATCATGACCAATCCCAACCGAGGTTGATATCTCTTTTCCAAGTCCACTGGAATGCAAGTCATGTCTGGGCATTAGATCAGTCAGAAATGCTTTCCATCCAGACCCAAGTTCAGGGTTACATTACGGAGACTGACACAAATACCGATGGTTTTGAATTCTGTTTCTGGGCGAAGGGAATCAACATATCTCTGAGCAATTAGGTACTGAGTTTTCAGTTAGTTAGTTGTTGCCTGTTTTTCCACATAGGAATATAACTTTGTATTTGCAATTCTCCAAGTTTTCTTTAGAAAAGTATAATTTGTTTTTTATAAAAATGCAAAGTTTAAAGGAAAAAAAAAAAAAAAAAAACTGATTTCTTATGGAATACATCCGAAACCTGATGGTGCATAAACCAATAATGGTGTCCACACCAGAAACGAATGCCGAAAGAAAGAAAAACAAATGCCTTCTATTTAAGAGACTTTAATGAGTGGGACTGATGGCTAAAAGGGTTAATGCAAAAACTATTTGAGATCTGCATAATCGCAATGCTCGGAGCATGGACAAAAATAACCTACATTACAGAGTCATAGCATGCTACTTTCCCCCTTCATATAGCCATTTTTCTCACTTCTTCGAATTGTTAAATGACCAGTCATTTTAATTCAGGAGCCTTACATCTCTTCCTGTTAGAATTCATGATTTCAGCAAGAAAAATGATTAGTGTCGACAACGTTGCCTTAATTTTGATCAGTTCGTTAGTGTTTGTCTGCTTCTTAAAAAGATTTCGCAAAAATTTACAAAAGGGTTTTACGAAAATTCAACCGTTATCAGACCCCGTGACTAGCAACAGCCGAATATATTTTGGGAGAGATAGAAATGTAGCTTTTGGCGTTACAGCCTGGAGTTTCAAAGGTCATATGGGAGTGAGTTCAAGGTGAAAGGCATAATTAGAGGTCAATTTCAAATAGGAATATAATCTTTGGTCATGCATTTTGGAACCATACGAGATCAAGGATAATGCTCAGTCACAGTAAGCGTCTGACTTAATGCTACATGTTTTGAATTATGATAATGACTTGTATTTGGCTTGCATAATCCACAGAAGAGGCAATGGGCAGAGTGAGGTCAAGGTCAAATCTTTTGACCTAGCTTTCGCAAGGAAGTCGATGTGCGGCAAAGGTCAACCTCAAGATTAAACTGAGGTAAGACTTAAGAGAAAAAATGAGTTACGTTCTCGGTATTTGTTTGTGTGACTCGATTACACAAATAGTTTGCGTGGATTTTTTTTCTCGAAAAGTTATGAAATAGCTCGGGATTAGATTTTTTCGGGAGATATAGGATGGTAAATTTTGTGGAGAGGGGACCTTTTACAAGAGAAGTGTTGGGCCTTAACGGAAGTTTACTGTCTCCAATCACTTTCTTAACATATCACTTCTCATTATATATAGATATTTACTTTCCATTTACTGTAGTGTTCTAATGTTCCATTTTCCACCACTTTTAGAGATTCCTAGCGATAATAATAGTCATCGCCACAATCTTGTAAATCTATAACTTACTGGTGATTGATTATGAAGAATTTGCCGAGGTTTGTGTTTAATGGCTACTTCTTTTCGAGCCTGAGAGAATACAGCAAATAAATTGAATAAACTTAGGTGTCCTTATCTTTATCCAGTTCTCATTTGGGAACAAAAGCATGAGACGAAGATTCATTCAAATGATTACTTATGTCCGAGTGATTTTTTCTTAACCATCTAATTACTCAATTTTTATAATTTTCATCATAAGATAAGACCAGTCTAGTTTGGATCTTCAAGGGAAAATTCTGTTGGAAGTTTTTGTTTTTATTTTATATTTTTTGTAATCAAGACAAAGACAGTCTAAATAAAATAGTGTTTTTCTATTACTTAACACTTTTTCATTGAGATTATGTTACTTAAATATTAACAAAGTCTTTTTAAAATTTCTCCCCACTAGGTTAATGATCCCAGCCCAAGGCAATATTACGCTGGGACGTAAAGCTTTTCAAAGCTGACAAAACTTTTGCTTTTAATGTAACCAGAATTGGTCTGATTAAAATGACTTTTAGTGTGGTCGGTAAGAAAGTATTTCCATTAGCTCACTTTTCCTCAGTTTGAACTTACAGGGTAAAGGTTTCGGTCTGCGAGTAATTGGGCCTGTAAGACCACTTTTTCCTGTATGGACCACTTTCGCATGTATATACCATTCTTAGGAAAACAAGTTATATATTCATGGTAAAACCATTAATATTCAGTTGCTTTCCAAAGGCAGTCACCAGTATGATTGCTGGGAATCATATCCTATGGAAAATGCCAAAGGAGTGATAAGTATTCCAAAACTGCAAAACAAAAAATAAATTATGTGGACCATGCCGTAGAAAGGTTTATTTAAAGTTATCCAGTTTCTAAACTATATATATATATATATATATATATATATATATATATATATATATACATATATATATATATATATATATATATATGTATATATATATATATATATATATGTATATATATATATATATATATATATATATATATATATATATATATATATATATATTTGTGTCTGTATTTTTTTAAGAAACTGGATAATGTTGAATATATACATATATATATATACATATATATATATATATATATATATATATATATATATATATATATATATATATATATATATATATATAATATATATTACTGACGGTTAAGGTTTGGAGTACATATTAAAATATTCGGATGATTCAGTTTATTGACGCTGTGACATTAAACCTGGCTCAATACTTAATGCTGGAGAACTTTCGTGGCGAAAAGCTGATAAAATAGAATATTTCAGATACTGATATATTTTAAAAATAAGATTGGAAAGCATTTTCAACTTTTTGATATGACTATCTGCAAGAGAACATCATTCTATATTAATTTCTAATTTAACGAGTTAATCCAGAAGTAATTTCAAAACAATGTTTAGCTTCCATTTCACTGATTAGCAAAATTGAAATGTCTTTTTCGTGTTGTTCCTTCGCTTAGTTTAATTATGTAATATTTATATGTATATATATATATATATATATATATATATATATAGATATATATATATATATATATATATATATATATATATACTATATAGGGAAAGGGAGAGAGAGAGAGAGAGAGAGGAGAGAGAGAGAGAGAGAGTTTGGCAGTTGTCTTTCAATGCTTCTCTTAAAGGGCAATAATCGTTACTTTGAATGAAGGCAAAAGCAACACGATTTGGAAAGGAATCGTTTCATGGTCGCATTCGTAAACACCTGTCATGCCAAGAAATGCAGGCGAACAAAAAGTTGACTCTTGTCTAATAACCAGTAGCCTTGGTGACGAACTTCTCTCGCTATATATACCGACGTTCCCAATTCGAACGGTATCAGTTCATCACCACAACAGCCAGCCATGAAGATCGTAAGCTAACCAGAAAGTCGTTCTTTAACTTTTTGTCTCAGGTTCGAAAGGTTCCAACAAAGTCGCCGGTTAACATCTGAGCAAAAACTATTGCAATTAACGCATTGCCATTAATATCTTCAGTTTACTCAATAGAAATTTCTCAAGTTTTATTTAACAACCCTTTACAATGATTGGGTATACAATGAGAAGCATTACCACCATATATCTAAGAAAATCTCCAAAACACATTTGACGACGGCTGTAAGAAATATGTGCTTGTTGCAGTTATTAGCAGATCTGATTTCGAACCTTAGTTTATTTTCCATTTATTGTAATTTTTGCTGTCAGCTTGATCACCGTTATTAGAGAACCTTTTGTATTAATAATGTATTGCTCTGATTCCTTCGCCTCTGGATTTCAGTTGATCGAACTAGTATTTAGGGCAAATGAACGCCATTTTTATTAAACTCCCACGAGGAAGTTTAAAGAAAAGTACAGTCGATCCTACTTCTGTCTTTCAGATCATCGTCGTAGCCTTTGCGACCGTCGTATTGGGCGCCCCCCAGTACAACTACGACGCCCCCCGCGCTCAGTCCCAGGGAGGAATCTCGGGCGGCGTGAACAAAGTGGTGGCCATCCTCAGAGAACGACAGAGACCGGGATGACTTGGGCAGGTACAGCGTCAAACGTCGAAACGCCAACGGTATTGCCCTGCAAGACTCCGGTTCTCCCGACGGACTAAGGGAGCCGTCGTTGCTTCTGGCTCTTTCTCGTGAGTCTGAGTTTTCCTCCTGATTGGGATCCCTTTGGCTCCGACCTCTGAGGGTTCCTTGGAATTTCGTTGCACATTAAAATTTCGGGGGAATATGAGTACGATGATGGAAATGGCATATTTTGTTAACTTCTTCCCTTTGTTTGTTTTTAAACTTTCAGATACACATCTCCCGAGGGCATTCCCGTTCATGTGAGGTATGTCGCTGACGAGAACGGCTTCCAGCCTCAGTCTGACCTGTTGCCAGTGGCTCCCGAATTCCCCCACCCGATTCCTCAGTTCGTCCTCGACCAGATCGCCTTTGCTGCCCAAGAAGACGCCCGCCAGAGCAAGCAGGTCTCTCCTCCTTAGGATCTTATGGCGCCCCTCCGAGATACAACTGAGCCTCGATACGAAATGTCAACGAAAGACCTTATTGTAGTTTAACTTATTTGAATAAAACTGAAAATAATCTTTAGAACATATTCACTATCCCTTTCTGAACAATAATAGGCTAAGTGCGCAACTTCCACGTGAAAACAAAAGAATAACAATAACTTATACGATACATTTCTCAGAAAATATTCTAGTTATGAAGAGGTGACTTTATTATTGCTGAATGCGCACTTGAATTGTCCCATTTAATACATAGTGCATTAGTTTGTGTTCTTGCTTGGAGCGAGTTTCCTGAGATTGATGGACCTGCTAGTTGAGGAGAATGTAAGACTTATCTTTGAGTTAATTAGTCAAACTGATGAAATGACAGGAATATTTCGACTTCTAGAACAGGAGAGGTTCCACACCGTAGGATAATTATGTTGTGAAGCGTTTGTCGGAAGCCCAACTTTACTGGAGAGTATGATGGCCAGGTCCCAGAGTACAAACAGTCTGTGTTAACTAGAGGTCTGCGATCTAGTGAAAAATAAATTTTAATGTAATTACCAGTCTTTGCTTCTCTGTTTTTGTAGCTATAATAAATGAAGATAGCTCATTATTCCTAGACTTGATAAATATTGATTTCGTGTATTGAGTCGGTGGGGATTTGTGAATATTGGTCTTATGACTTTTGTGTTCAGTTCTTTTATTTTGGTTTACTCCGTTTGGTTGGTTTGTCTGGACTGTTCGTTATCTGTGTTCAGAAAAACAGGCGAAAATTCTTCTACTTTCCACTCAGAATCTGAATATTGATATTGATTTTAGTAAAGTTTTTAGCGCTTCAAAAGTACAAATTATTTTTCTTGCAGATTTTTTCAGTATTGGCAGACATTCCCACTCACTGACAATAGAGTGAAGTTCCATGTTACTTAAAGCACAGTAAACGTTTGAAAATATTCTCAAATAATTTTTTCACAATTTTTACATGAAGTAATTAAATGTGTAGAGAGGACACTCATATCCCTATAGCACACTACGAACATAAAAAACGTGCATAGGAGAGATAGAAATATAGATATAACTTGCTGCTTGGTAAACTGCTTTTAAAGATAATTCAACTGCGGAATCCATAAAATACAGGTAGCTCTAGGAACTAATTCAGCTCTAGGACAAGGCCAAATTAGAATATTCATCAGAGGCAGTTATAGCAACAGAATTCATAAGGTATAATACTTCCCTATTTCAGAATTCTCTCATGCATCTGATACGTCTCTGATGTGGATCTTTATCTTTACCGTTGCTAATTATCACTGATATGAGGGTTAGCTACAGCTGTCAATGAAGGTACTGATTGGCACTGAAAGTACTTCCCCTAAACATCCATAGCCCCTAAATGATTACAAAGAAATTTGACAACTACTTTCTAGTTTATGAGATTTCCGTAATCTGTGGCATTCGTTGGATCGTAAGAGTTATAAAACTAATATGGACGACGACAAAATAATTAAGGTTACAGTTTATAAAACTGCATATGTCTTATCTACACCTTTTAGACAACTGTTCTCTTATGAGTGCATAGTTTCTGAATGTCATCCCTATTGAAGCGATGGAATCAAAGGTGTCTCCTTCACATACTGACTTCGCCGATAACTATTTTAGGTCTTCTTAAAAAAAAAAGAAAAACGTTGCATTTACCTCTTTTCTAGTTCCTCTTTTCACGACTGACTTTTTCCATACTTCATTTCATGGACCTCTTTAATAATCTGGGCTTTGCCTGTTCCTCTTCTCTTGTCTTCAATGACTTCATTCACTCTTCCACTTCAAGCTTTCTTTCTTTTAGATAACTACCGACTCTCATCACCGCCTTCCTCTATCTATTTTAAATACTGACTACATTGATCCATCACGCATAGCTCCTGTTTTAGAATCCGTCAAAGCTCCTCTGCTCGATTTTCTTTCTCTTTAGAGAGGCTGTCCAGTCTGCTCCCTTTCTATATATTCGATTTCGGCCAAGATGCCCCTGAGGAGAGGTAAGGATTCCTTCGCCTGTTTTGCACATTGTAATACCTTCCAGATCACTTTTCACTTGTTTTCTTTCAAGAAGTAATTAGTTCTCAGATTGGTCCGATGTCTCTATTCTTGCCCACAGGAAATCTTTGGAATTTTCTCCTTGAATACGTTTACTAGAATTCCTATTATCCTCCTCCATCCTTTTATTATAACCACGGTCGCTCTAAGAGTTGGTCCTTCTCTTCACGACCCCCTTACATCTATGAGTAAAATTCCAGCCCAGATTTAAAGGAAAATAATAGAGAGAGAGAGAGAGAGAGAGAGAGAGAGAGAGAGAGAGAGAGGGTTTCGCAGGATAGGAAGGGAGGTCAATAATTACAAAACATGGTAAGCCTAACGAGTCTAACTAAAGTATAAGACTATAGGAAACTAACGTTATTAGGCTGTACTTCTGCATTTTTTCACAAACTGCTGAATCTTGGTGCCTCACTCTCGCTAAGAGAACAACGAATGTAATAAGATAATGTTCTTTTTTTTTTTCCTTGGGGCTCGCACCTCCCCTGGAATTTGCTAATGCCCTCCCCCAAGAGGGGGCGCGTCCCCCATTTTAAGAACCGTTCTCAAGACACTGGGCAGCACGTTTTCGGCAGTTGGCTCCCTATTATAATCTCCTTTCTCGCCCCATTAGTTTTGACTACGTAAGGTCACTTGAATGACCCTTATACCATCCATAAAACCGAATTTTTAATAATATATTGTATATATTGGTTTCTTCCCCAGAAGTTAGGTATTGCGATTATCCAGAGGTTATGACTTTTACGTAACTCTGAGAAATGAAGCAGTACTGGCAATAGCCTCGTTTGCCATCCTGTTAGTTTCTAAATTTTTTTTTTTTTTTTTTTTTGTTTTTTTTTTTTTTTTTTTTTTTTTGCTTAAAAAAAAAAGTGGTCTTATATGCATGACGTGTAATCAGCACTTCGAGTACATATTCCGATCGCGGAGTGAGTGCACAGCGGCTGATTTGGAGGTTCATAATAGCAAAAATCATAAGGTTCTACAGACTCAGCAGAACATTTACCAAATTACCTAGCCGAACCTCTACCCAGTGACCCCTACAGTCATCTAAATTGCACCTGCAGCTCTTCATTGTGCACTGAACCCAAACTGAAAAGCAAAATTCTGTTCAAAGGTCGGCGACGGAAAAGAATCTCCTAATGAGATCCGACCTTCGATGAAAGTTCGCCTCGAATAACTGTTTGCTGTTGCTGGTATTCAGGGGTCAGTTTTTGCGAAAGTGCCGTAATTGCCCGCTATCACTGACATTTGGAAAGATTTTACATCTAGTATGTATAGATAGACTGGTGACTTATGATTCCTTCCGTAAACGTCTGCCAAAGAAGGAAACATGGATACCATGATGACACCATTGAAGGCAGGAGCTATAAATGGCTGTCAGGTGACGAAATCAGATCAACAAAAACCTGACAAACAATGAAGCCGGCAACTCTATGAAACGCATCTCTCTCTGCCGCTATATAAACTGTCATCTCTGGCAGCTTCCAGGACACCACTTCTCCATTAGCAGCTCACCATGAAGATCGTAAGCGAACAGAGATATTTTCGTAGATCTTAAACTTTCAGGAAAATTTCATTTGTGAGGGCTACAGTTTTGCAGATGATCTCATTTGGCAGTAGTGAATTCATCTTTTAATTGGTAATATAAACGTAAAGAAAATATCCTATTTTTTCTTTAGATTAAAGGAAATATACAACAGCAGATAAGAGGGAGGGAACAATTATTATATCACTATTTCGTGAATAAGCACAGTTGCATAGAAAATAAATCTTCCAAAAAAATATTCCCATAGATAGAATATTTACACTTTCTTGTTGTTATTATAAAGATAGAAAGTTTAATAAATGAAATTGATTTTTTACAAACGCAATTGGTTGCCATATAACAAAGGTGAACATGAGTTGGATGAATTAAGTTCCCAAATTCAACAGAAAGTAGTCTTCAATTTCTCTTTAACTCTTATAATTCATAAATCGACCAGATTGTGTATCTCATGATTACCCTCGTCAGGTTATCATTGCTGCCTTGGCAACCATCGTCTTGGGCGCCCCCCAGTACAGCTACGACGCCCCCCGCGCTCAGTCCCAAGGAGGAATCTCGGGCGGCGTGAACAAAGTGGTGGCCATCCTCAGAGACGACAGAGACCGGGATGACTTGGGCAGGTACAGCGTCAACGTCGAAACCGCCAACGGTATTGCCCTGCAAGACTCCGGTTCTCCCGACGGACCTAAGGGAGCCGTCGTTGCTTCTGGCTCTTTCTCGTGAGTCTGAGTTTCTCCTGACTGGGATCCCTTTGGCTCCGACCTCTGGGGGTTCCTTGGAATTTCGTTGCATATTGAAGTTTTGGGGAATATGGGTACGATGGTGGAAATGGCATATTTTGTTAACTTCTTCCCTTTGTCTGTTTTTAAAATTTCAGATACACATCTCCCGAGGGCATTCCCGTTCATGTGAGGTATTTTTCGTCGCTGACGAGAACGGCTTCCAGCCTCAGTCTGACCTGTTGCCAGTGGCTCCGAATTCCCCCCACCCGATTCCTCAGTTCGTCCTTGACCAGATCGCCTTTGCTGCCCAAGAAGACGCCCGCCAGAGCAAGCAGGTCTCCTCTCCTTCAGGATCTTATGGCGCCC
Organism: Macrobrachium nipponense; assembly: GCF_015104395.2. Taxonomy (NCBI): domain Eukaryota; kingdom Metazoa; phylum Arthropoda; class Malacostraca; order Decapoda; family Palaemonidae; genus Macrobrachium; species Macrobrachium nipponense. The sequence goes on from NC_061093.1 coordinate 7,680,967, forward strand.
CTCCGAGATACAACTGAGCCTCGATACGAAATGTCAACGACGGATCTTATTGTAGTTTAACTTATTTTTGAATAAAACTGAAAATAATCTTAGAAAATATTCACTATCCCTTTCTGAACAATAATAGGCTAAGTGCGCAACTTCCACGTGAAAACAAAAGAATAACAATAACTTATACGATACATTTCTCAGAAAATATTCTAGTTATGAAGAGGTGACTTTATTATTGCTGAATGCGCACTTGAATTGTCCCATTTAATACAATAGTGCATTAGTTTCTGTTGTTGCTTGGAGCGAGAGTTTACTGAGATTGATGGACCTGCTAGTTGAGGAGAATGAAAGACTTATCTTTGAGTTAATTAGTCAAACTAATGAAATGACAGGAATATTTCGACTTCTAGAACAGAGAGGTTCCACACCTATAGGATAATTATGTTGTGAAGCGTTTGTCGGAAACCCAATTTTACTGGAGAAATATGATGGCCAGGTCCCAGAGTAAACAGTCTGTGTTAACTAGAGATTTACGATCTAGTGAAAAATTAATTTTAATGTAATGACCAGTCTTTGCTTGCTGTTTTGTAGCTATAATAAATGAAGAGACTCATTATTCCTAGACTTGGTAAATATTGATTTCGTGTATTGAGTCGGTGGGGATTTGTGAATATTGGTCTTATGACTCTTGTGTTTCAGTTCTTTTATTTTGGCTTACTCCGTTTGGTTGGTTGTCTGGACTGTTCGTTATCTGTGTTTAAAAAAACAGGCGAAAATTCTTCGACTTTCCACTTAGAATCTGAATATATATTTGATTTTAGTAAAGTTTTTAGCGCTTTAAAAGTACAAAATATTTTTCTTGCATATTTTTTCAGTATTGGCAGGTATTCCCACTCACTGACAATAGAGTGAAGTTTCCATGTTTCTTAAAGGACAGTAAACGTTGAAAATATTATTAAATAATTTTTTCATATTTTTTTACATGAAGTAATTAAATGTGTAGAGAGGACACTCATATCCCTATAGCACACTACGAACATAAAAAACGTGCATAGGAGAGATAGAAATATAGATATAACTTGCTGCTTGGTAAACTGCTTTTAAAGATAATTCAACTGCGGAATCCATAAAATACAGGTAGCTCTAGGAACTAATTCAGCCCTGGGACAAGACCAAATTAGAATATTCATCAGAGACAGTTATAGCAACAGAATTCGCAAGCTATAATACTTTCCTATTTCAGCATTCTCTCATGCATCTGATACGCCTCTGATGGGGATCGTTACCGTTGCTAATTATCACTGATATGAGGGTTAGCTACAGCTGTCAATGAAGGTACTGATTGGCACTGAAAGTACTTCCCCTAAACATCCATAGCCCCTAAATGATTACAAAGAAATTTGACAACTACTTTCTAGTTTATGAGATTTCCGTAATCTGTGGCATTCGTTGGATCGTAAGAGTTATAAAACTAATATGGACGACGACAAAACAAAATTATGGTTACAGTGTATAAAACTACATATGTCTTATCTACACCTTTTAGACAACTGTTCTCTTATGAGTGCATAGTTTCTGAATGTCATCCCTCTTGAAGCGATGGAATTAAAGGTGTCTCCTCTACATACTGAATTTGCTGAATAACTATTTTAGGTCTTCTTAAAAAAAAAAATAAAAAAAAAAAATAAATAAATAAAACGTTGCATTTACCACTTTTTCAGTTCCTCTTTTCACGACTGACTTTTTCCCATACTTCATTTCTTGGACCTCTTTAATAATCTGGGCTTTGTCTGTTCCTCTTCACTTTGCTCGTTTCAATGACTTCATTCACTCTTCCACTTCCAGCTTTCTTTTAGATAACTACCGACTCTCATCACCGCCTTCCTCTATCTTATTTTAAAATATGACTACATTGATCCATCACGCATAGCTCCTGTTTAGAATCCGTTCAAAGCTCCTCTGCTCGATTTTCGTTCTCTTTAGGAGAGGCTGTCCAGTCTGCTCCCTTTCTATATATTCGATTTCGGCCAAGACGCCCCTGAGGAGAGGTAAGGATTCCTTCGCCTGTTTTGCACACTTGTAATACCTTCCAGATCACTTCTCACTTGTTTTCTTTCAAGAAGTAATTAGTTCTCAGATTGGTCCGATGTCTCTTTTCTCGCCCACTGGAAATCTTTGGAATTTTCTCCTTGATACGTTTACTAGAATTCCTTTTATCCTCCTCCAGCCTTTTATTATAACCACGGCAGCTTTAAGTCTTGGTCCTTCTCTCCCCACGACCCCTTTGCATCTATGAGTAAAATTTCAGCCCAGATTTAAAGGAAAATAAGAGAGGAAGAAGGAGAGAGAGATGGAGAAAAGAGAAGAGAGAGAAGAGAGGAGAGAGAGAGAGAGAGAGAAGAGAGAGAGAGAGGGTTTCGCAGGATAGGAAGGGAGGTCAATAATTACAAAACATGGAAAGCCTAACGAGTCTAACCACAAACTGCTGAATCTTGGTGCCTCACTCTCGCTAAGAGAAATAACGAATGTAATAAGAAGAATTTTCATTTTTTTCCTTAGGGCTCGCACCTACCCCTCCCCAATGCTAATTTGCTAAGCCCTCCCTCCCCCTGAAGAGGGGGCGCGTCCCCCATTTTAAGAACCACTGCTCTAGACAATGGGCGGTAAGTTTTTTAAACCCTTCCTTTTTCCTCATTATTTTGGACTAAGTACAAGGTCACTTGAATAACCCTTATTCCATCAATAAAATCGAATTTTGATAGTTTGTTTCTTCCTCAGAAAGTTAGGTATTGCGATTATCCAGAGGTTTATGACTTTTATAATAATGCTGAGAAATGAAGCAGTGCAGGCAATAGCCTTGTTTGGCATCATGTTAGTTTCTAACTTTTTTTTTTCTCTTTTTTTTTTTTTTTTGCTCAATGATCTTATGCGCATGATGTGAGTTATCAGCACTTCGAATGTATATTCACGTTCTCGGAGCAAGTGCACAGCAGCTGATTTGGAGGTTTATAATAGAAAAATCATAAGGTTCTACAGACTCAGCAGAACATTTACCAAATTACCTAGCCGAACCTCTACCCAGTGACCCCTACAGTCATCTAAATTGCACCTGCAGCTCTTCATTGTGCACTGAACCCAAACTGAAAAGCAAAATTCTGTTCAAAGGTCGGCGACGGAAAAGAATCTCCTAATGAGATCCGACCTTCGATGAAAGTTCGCCTCGAATAACTGTTTGCTGTTGCTGGTATTCAGGGGTCAGTTTTTGCGAAAGTGCCGTAATTGCCCGCTATCACTGACATTTGGAAAGATTTGACATCTAGTATGTCTTAGATAGATAGATAGACAGACGAGCAGACAGATAGGTAGAGAGATAGATATATAGATTAACAGATAAAAAGATAGACTGGTGACTTATAATTCCTTCCGTGAACGTCTGCAAAAGAAGGGCAAAAGAAGGAAACATGGATACCATGATGACACATTGAAGGCAGGAGCTATAAATGGCTGTCAGGTGACGAAATCAGATCAACAAAAACCTGACAAACAATGAAGCCGGCAACTCCATGACGCATCTCTCTCTCCCGCTATATAAACTGTCATCTCTGCAGTTCCAGACACCACTTCTCCATTAGCAGCTCACCATGAAGATCGTAAGCGAACAGAGATATTTTCGTAGATCTTAAACTTTCAGGAAAATTTCATTTGTGAGGGCTACAGTTTTGCAAAAGATCTCATTTTGCAGTAGTGATTCATCTTTTAATTGGTATATAAAACATAAAGTTAATATCCTATTTTTTCTTTAGATAAAAGGAAATATACAACAGCAGATAAGAGGGAGGGAACAATTGTTATATCACTATTCCGTGAATAAGCAAAGTTGCATAGAAAATAAATCGTTCAAAAAAATATTCCTATAGATAGAATATTTACACTTTCTGGTTGTTATTATAAAGATGAAGCTTAATAAATGAAATTGATTTTTTACAAACGCAATTGGTTGCCATATAACAAAGGTGAACATGAGTTGGATGAATTAAGTTCCCAAATTCAACAGAAAGTTGTCTTCATTTTCTCTTTAACTCTTATAATCCATAAATTGACCAAATTGTGTATCTCATGATTACCCTCGTCAGGTTATCATTGCTGCTTTGGCAACCATCGTCTTGGGGGGGGGGGGGGGGGGGGCGTCCCCCAGTACAGCTACGACGCCCCCCGCGCTCAGTCCCAAGGAGGAATCTCGGGCGGCGTGAACAAAGTGGTGGCCATCCTCAGAGACGACAGAGACTGGGATGACTTTGGGCGAGTACAGCGTCAACGTCGAAACCGCCAACGTATTGCCCTGGCAAGACTCCGGTTTCTTCTCCCGACGGACCTAAGGGAGCCGTCTCGTTGCTTCTGGCTCTTTCTCGTGAGTCTGAGTTTCTCCTGACAGGGATCCCTTTGGCTCCGACCTCTGGGGGTTCCTTGGAATTTCGTTGCATATTGAAATTTTTGGGGAATATGGGTACGATGATGGAAATGGCCTTTTTTGTTAACTTCATCCCTTTGTTTGTTTTTAAACTTTCAGATACACATCTCCCGAGGGCATTCCCGTTCATGTGAGGTATGTCGCTGACGAGAACGGCTTCCAGCCTCAGTCTGACCTGTTGCCAGTGGCTCCCGAATTCCCCCACCCGATTCCTCAGTTCGTCCTCGACCAGATCGCCTTTGCTGCCCAAGAAGACGCCCGCCAGAGCAAGCAGGTCTCCCTCTCCTTCAGGATCTTATGGCGCCCCTCCGAGATACAACTGAGCCTCGATACGAAATGTCAACGAAAGACCTTATTGTAGTTTAACTTATTTTGAATAAAATTCTAGTGCAAGTGAGAGAGTGTCTAACCTAGCAATACAAAACGAAGGCTGTTCATTTTCATAGAATCTAATTGGTTGAAATATGCAGCAACTCGACTGTCAATCAGTCTTGGCCATTCATTGAATAGTATTCTCTTATTGTGCTGCATGTTTAATTACCAACGCACTGAACATGTTCCTGGCAAATGATATTGGAATATTTGTGTGATTTGGTTAAGTGAAATAGTTTTTCATTGCCTCTGGCAACCGGTTGTCACTTGAAACGCAACCCGTGTAGAAAAGCAAATGATAGGCAAAAGAAATTTGGAATTCATTGAGGAGACATAAATTTGAGCACTAGATGAAAAAAGCGAAAAAGATAATCGTAGAGAAAAACCCATTACTATAGTAGATTCCCATCAACCTTACATTTGATGTCTAAACCCTGTCCCTTATGACGCTCCTGATTGGCTGTTTTGATAAGCCAATCACAGTGCTCTAAACTCTCAGTCTTCTCGGGAGAGTTCACATGGGCAGGATGTAAGCTCCACTCTTCTGAGTAATACTTTTGAAAGATGTTTCCCTCAGAGAGGTGGAACATACATCCTGCGCATGTGAATTCTCTTGAGAGACTGAGTGTCTCCAGCCCTGTGATTGGCTTATCAACAGCAAATCAGGGAGCGTCGCTCTCTTTGTATAAACAAAAAAAACACTTGTCGTAAACAGTTTATTCTGATTATCTTTATAAGCACACAATAAATACATTTAAAATAGACTCATTGCTAATATCGCCCGCCAGTCTTTTAAACGTTATGCAAACGTTCTATTTCTGTCGTGGAGAAGCATTTATTTGCTTGGGGCTGCATAAGAACCTGACGGGGCAGACGACCTCTCACGAGAGTCTTCCTCAGCGGCGAAGGCGATCTGGTCGAGGACGAACTGGGGAATTGGGTGCGGGAATTCGGGAGCCACTGGCAGAATGTCGGACTGTGGCTGGAAGCCGTTCTCGTCGGCCACGTACTTCAGATTAACTGGTGTACGTCAGGAGCAGTGTATCTGTGAAGTGAAGAGGTAAGCATTTTCATCCAGTCCTATTAAATAAAGAAGATATAAATATATATTTTTTTAATTTCACGTTGGTTTCTAATATGACAAAAGAAGAGGCACTCACGAGAAAGATCCAGCAGCCACGACAGCACCCTCGGGTCCTTGAGGAGAGCCCGAGTCGGCGAGGACGATGCCGTTTTCAGTCTCGACGTTGACAGTGTATCTCCCATCGTCTCCGTGGTCCCGCTCGTCCTTGAGGATAGCAACCTCCTCGCTGGACGAGATGCTGCTCGACCTTGGTCCTTCGTAGTCGGGGGCGCCCAAGCCCACGGCGATTAAAGATGTAATGATTATTATCTGTTTCGAAGACATTATAAAGTTGCAGTTAGTGGCTGGCCCTGAAGCCCATCTGACACTTCAAGTGCTGACATTAACAGCTGAACTTAATGATATTCACCGGAGCTTGGTAGAACCACAGCAAGTATACAGTCAGTTTAGCATTTATGAGACAGTTTTGATAAACAGGACGTATGGCCCTCGGTAAACTCCATTTTACTTTACAAAGAAAGACAAATATAATATTCAAGTCACAGAAATATTGTGGTGACATATCTTTGTTTGACTGTCATTTGTAATTTATAGCTGTTTTATTGACACCCACGAATGCAGTTTCTATAGCAGACGTTTCACGTTCAACATGCACTCAGAATGAAATGAGAAAGCTGGAAAATATAAAAGTATAAACATTCGACGTGTGTGAAAATGCGAAGGCAAAAGTGAAAGTAGAACTATACAAACACAATTCCTTGTTTCCACAATGGCCACTAATAACCACGCGACAAAATAATCACAACGGCTTAGATTTCTGAAGGTGAAAGATTTTTTGGCGAAGCAGTCATTCACCTTATAACTCAAAGTTATAACTTATTCACACAAAAAAAAAAAAAAAAAAAAAAAAAAAAAAAAAAAAAAAAACTGAAAGCAAAAGCCCCACCAAACACTTTTACATGCGAACTCGTCCGAGAACCCGTTTTTCCAGCCTCTCTGAAATGAATACTTACGAACTTCATGTTGTTGGGAAGTCTCGAGTGGTTCTGGCAGGTGGGGCGAAGTTGCTCAAACTATATATATACTCACAGTACCGAGGAGAACCCTTTTCAACTTCGTGATGCCCAAAACTCTCCAAGCAAGCACGCCTTTTTTTATGCTTAGTTCTCCACTTGACCCCTCTCCTTTTCGGATGACCCGGCAAACCCAGTAATTCCCAACAGACCGATCTCATCTGAGCTGATCTCTTGCGATAAAAAAAGGATCAGCGCTTGCTTTTAAAGGAATCTTTCGAATAGAGATTTAATAAAGACGCGGTGAGATCATAAAAAGCGAGGCCATATGCATAGATCGATTTACATTAAGATAACACGAAAGATGAAATGAAGACCGATAATAAAAATCCGTATAATAAAAAAAAGAATAAAATTCAAAATTATCTGAATTTAAGACAAAATAATCAATGCGTGCAATATTTCGTATGATGGAGTCACTCAAAAAAATATATTTATATATAAAGTGAGAGGGAGAGAGGAGAAAAAAAAATTCTATCCAACACCCAAAAAAAAAAAAAAAAAAAAAAAAAAATAGGAATTGGAAGTTGTTCGTAAAATTTGAAAAACAGTTTATACGAACCTTAAATGTTCAAAGATTAAATGAATCACATTTTCTCGTGAACGACGGGCATCAAAGATCACTAGGCAACCTTGGGATCTACGGACCGAGAAGAATCCAGACTGGATAAGGCTGGACACGGTTCACGACGGGTCACTTTTGCGTCACGGCCCCTTATTTAACTTGTGAGCACAAAGGAAAAGAGAGAGATAGAGATGAGAGAGAGAGAGAGAGATTGAGAGAGAGAGAGAGAGAGGTTGGTATGCATTAGAAGCATACAGGTACAAAAATAGTTCTTGAAGCAACACGATATGAATCAGAGGAAAATTCTTATTGGCAAAGGGAATAACAGAAAATATTACGAAAGAATATATATATATATATATATATATATATATATATATATATATATATTATATATATATATATATATATATATATAATATATATATATATATATATATATATATATATATATATATATATATATATATATATATATATATATACTGGAATGGAAGGACCGGGGAGCAGGTATTTTTCTTGAATATAGAGGAAATTCTCCATATTCTAATATCGTTAAGAAAGTGACCGTAAAGTTTTTGATATTGACGATAGGGTTTGAGTGTAAAATGTGCAATTAAGGAAATATGCGAAATAAACATGAGAATAAAAGTACTCAAGAAGTCGGTATTCATGAATCAGTATTTCCTATAGGTTATCGTATCTTATCAACAGGCATGATGTCCACAAGACCGATACAAAAAGAAAAGGGGTGGGGGGGGAAAAGGGGAGAGGAAAAGAAAAAACTACCATTTACAGCAGTAGGTTAGTAAAATATTTAGCCCCCTTACGTTACTGAGGTAGCAACCACAAACCGCTGCTGGTGTTTCCTCTATATTTAAACATTCATAGATATGATATTTAGTTATATTGCGTGATTGGGCCAACATCCATAGTGGTAAGTGGTGTTATGGCGATGACAACCCAATGGCAGGTTTTAGACACTTGCAAATTTTAATTAAATACCAATACAAAATGAAAGATTCAGATACTTTCACCAGTGTAACAAATTTATATTCAGTAAAAAGATGGAAAGAAAGAAGCAGAGAAGTATCAATCATAGTACAGAGGTAAAGACAATAAATTGATAGGAGTGTGTGTTTCTGCGTAGGTGGTAGTCTAAAGGACGTAACTAGCGAATGATATTTTCAGTATGTATCATCTGGCGGTTTTGTTGGTGATGTGAGGTGAGAGCAACGACAATGCGCTGTGAATTGAACAACCGTCTACCTATCCAATTGTGATTATTGTTAATGTAGAATGCCATGGTCATGAAAACTATTAATCCACAAACAATATTATGGCGTTGACCCTTTTTAAATTCACATGACAGTCTGTATCAAAGGCTTAAGGATGACGCTATCCCATATCTGTGGGATGAGGTATACCATTGGTAGCACATTTTACACTCGTATCGTCAACAATAAACAACAACTTGATGATCACTTTCTTAACGATATTAGATATAGAGTTACTTGCTCAACTGCTTTGGGGGCTTCATAGTCAGCAGATTCGTGTTCACTCCCTGGACAGCAGAGGATAGAACGGAATTTTTTGTGGACGATAGTAAAGTTCCGTATCTTTGTCCCCATACCCTAAATCACTGTGCATTCAGGGCCGTATCTAATTGATTTTCGTCGGTACAATTTTACCAAAGCATCGAATATGGATAGTATTTTGGGAAATAGCTATTTGAAGTCACAGCCAAATTGACAAAAATATGCAATAATTAAGGCACTTGTCAGAGTAAATCAAAGACATTTAAAGGGAAAATTAGCTAAATTTAGTAAGTACCCAAATATTTGACCCTTAAGGCCTGTCCACACGACCGGGCCTGATCGGCGGACCTCCCCTCTAACGGGCACACTTGACGGGCAAACCGTCAAATTGCCCGATGGGTCTTGTAGCAAAATCACTATGGTGGTGCCCGATGGCTTGAACTGCGACCCTGGCAGACGTACGTTAACCATATACATTTCTTTTACTGAACCATTCTTTGCACCATATTCTCTTCTTTTTCATCACACACAAAGCAATTATCATTCTACACTATCTTCTTCTTTGCGGTAGGCACCATGTTTATCGTACCGCACTGAACACACTACTGGCATCGTCGGACACGCCCACCTCTCCATCTCCTCACCCGTGTGGACAACATTCACGGGTAAGCCCGCCAGAATTTGTCCGTCAACCCCGGAGCACGCCGATCAGGCCGGCTCGTGTGGACAGGCCTTTACGCACAATAAGTATGAAAGGAAAGGCTAAGCAAATTGTTGAGAATGATGATAATATTACGCTTCCCATTGGTGATACCACGGATAATTATTGATAAGAATTTGGTATATATATGACTATTATAAATTAATTTTGTAAATATACATATGGCATTATTACTAATTTCATTGTACAATGTTAGGTCACTATATGAATACATAGCAAATATAACGCAATTTCTATTTACCCTTTGACTATTAGTTATACAACACCTTTGGAATTGGTGAAATACAACACCTTTGAAACTGATGAAATACAACACCTTTGAAACTGGTGAAATACAACACATTTGAAACTGGTGAAATACAACACCTTTGAAACTGGTGAAATACAACACCTTTGAAACTGGTGAAATACAACACCTTTGAAACTGGTGAAATACAACCTTTGGAATTGGTGAAATTACAATCATATCGAAATGAAAATACAATTATTTAGAGGTGTTTGGTACGATATTTTGTCCCCAATAAACCTGGTAACCTTCAATTGTACTAAATATAATCGACGAGAGAGTGAGGGCAGCCGATCATTCATAAGTCCAAACCCAGGTTATACGTGGATGGCGGCTGCTTCATCTATGGCAAGCCTAGCAAATTGTCCTCGTGGTCGCAAGACTTGCTTTCGTGTTTGCGTTTTTGCAGTATGCAACAAACAAAAAAGAATCTTATGTTAAATATTACCAGGGAAGTGTTAATAAGGGGATACACAAGCACTAAAAGACTTTACACAAAAGGGACAAGGGTGACCTTTATATGGGGTAATATTCGAATGAGAGTATATTAAAAAAAAGGAGATATGAAAATGCTTCGTTTATATCAAGGCCTTCCTAACTTTCACACTATCTAAAATAACCTGTGCAGCGCAGATATACATTTACACTAACTGCATTGTAATTATTCATCTAACCCCGGGTCACTTATCACCAAACATCCAGCCAAAGCAAACCCTATCATCAAACTCATTTTTCCCATTCCTAACCTCACTACTTACTGCACGGTAGCCTTTTAATCGAGCTTATTTCTTACAATAATGCTGTAATGTACAAGTGACTACACAGGTTACCATTTTCTTTAACAACTAAGCACCAACTGCTGAGACTTTAAGTTATACCAAATATTTTTAACAGGGAGGAGAAATGTATAAAAACCAGACTGTTTTAACCTCTCAGCCGTCAGAACACTGAATGCTACAGATGAAATAATAAAACAGTCAGTGAATTTCCTTTACATCCGTTTAACAATTATGTACAATACTAATCGAAATAAAATAAAACTTCTAGAAATCATATCCTTTAATCTTAAAAACAAAAACACTTTACAGCTTATGTTGCCCTTTTTCTGACAATCAGGGTAAATTTTTAGGTGTTACAAATATTAGTAATTACAGGATGGTGCGCACACACCGGAAAATTACTTTCTTAATCATAAATCTACAGTTACAGAATGATTTATTCTCAAAACCTGCATTATCACAGTTCAGAACCAAAATTAGTTAAGCCTCGCTTTTGTGACAGATGGAAGTAATAGTATTCCAACGAACTAATCACATAATTACCTAAAATCCTCGAGTCCTCCATTCGAAAAACTCCTCAGAGCAAGGTCACCAAGTCATTAAAAGCAACAGGAAAAACTTAGTAAATAACTTATTTAAAAGCAAACTTTAATACAAAGAACAAAAAATTAAGTGTCAACGTACCCTGCTGCTCTTACGCAAGTCTTTCATGCAACATTTCAAAACACTAGCATCTACCAAATATCTAAAAAGTTATAAACATGGATTTTAAGATTTTAAGAGTTTTTATGATGCGAAACTAAAAAATAAAATAGGAGCTTCGAAAAACCAGTAACAGTTCCTAATCCAGAAAGGTTACATCATTAACAGTTTTCCATAAAGATCAAACTGACAAACTGAAAACTTGCATATGAAAAACTGACCAAACTACTAAATTCAAAAAAGTAGCTTTTGAAATAACATTATCATGATGAGAAGTAACAAACCGAGTTGGATTAAGCTAATTAATTCAATAACCATAAAACATACTTATATATGGCTTACTAATATAAGTTAACTGTTAAGACAGTCAACTCTTACACCAGTTGTATACAAACCATCAGATATTTACAAACCTTTCCATTATACAAACCATTGCATATGTACAAAACATCAAGTGCAACGCTATACTAGATTCTCAGTTTAAAATATACTATAATAGTAAGTTAAAACTCACGGTCATCTTGCAACGTTAAATTAACAAAATAACTCCAAGGACTCGCACAGTAGGCCAACACCTACTATGGAAGCCCTTAGAGCGCCTCCACCCGATCAGGGGCACCGCCCCCCGATGGGGTGGAGGAAAAGGGAAAAATTGAATATTGAAGTTCTGAAGAATCTCGGGATCGCAGCAGTTTTGAATATTCATTGTAGCATTATACACGGAAATGTTTAAGATCATTAGAAAGTTAAATGTACAAGATTAAAAAAAATCTAATGCCATTTAAGTAGTTTGACAAAATTGTTTTAAAAGTAAATTTTCTTCAGGTCTCATACTAATTCCAACATTTTAAAGTTATTGTCCTTGTAAGGAAGACTTCTCTTCATAATTGAGCATCCATTTAATTCATTCAAAACTTTAAAAGCATTGCTAAAACTGGTCGTGATGAACTACATACACAACAATAATGGGAAAACTTAGTTTTACTGTATTTTCTTACAATAATAAACCACATTCCAACAGGCAGGTCCTCGGCAAGATCTGGTCAAGAAAGAATACTAAAAATAAAGAATATTAATCCTAGATTTTATCACAATATATTAGGAACTACGGACAGGTAAGGCAAAACTTACGGAAATAGCACAAGCTTATGCATTTGAAAAAAAAAAAAGCTCACTGCAAATAAACGAAATAGATACTCACTTAAACCAATCCGTAGGAACCCACCTGGAGACGGCGACGACGGGGAAAAGTACGAGTCAGTGTGGAGCAAAAGACCAGAAACCAACCCAAGGCGTCGAACTTCTAAAGGGAAAAAAAATAAAATATTTTAAAAATTCTGGAAAAAATCCTGCAAACTTACCCAAAAATTTGAGCTTTGCTTCGTAGAAAAAAAAAAAAAACATATATATATAATATATATATATATATATATATATATATATATATATATATATATATATATATATATATATATATGATATACTATATATATATATGCAGAAGCCGAAGGTACTATGTCGTACTATGTCGTACCTCTAAGTAAGTGGGGATACAATCCACAATGAAGTAAAATCCTCTTGTATTTAAAATATATATCTCTAGTACAGGATTAAAGCTTTCGACCATCAATTGTGGTCTTGTTCACTAAAATTTGATATGTCTCCTCAAGGTAGTTCATAGACACACAGTGAGTAGTGACTTTAAATTCAGCGTATAGGAAGAACACCCACACAAACACTTATATTCATTACTTTTCATATCATGAACCCAAAGTAAAGCACAACGTTCTAACCAATTTGTTTTTTCGAGCATACCGAATATGTGATCCCCAGTTCATTGACGCCGAAATAAATTTCTTGGTAGATAGTTTTACTAAACTGTGTTACCCAAAGTTTTTTTTTATACTACAGTCTCTATCTAAAGCTAGATCGATGTTTTTACGCCCCTCATGATATAACTGAAAGGTAGATTTTAATGCATCTCTTGCTCTTCCTTACAATAGAGAACTTAATAAATTTTCTAGGCAGCTTAAAGGAAAAAAGAATGGCTTCAACATAGTTTTTCAGTACAACAGTACAATCAAGAAGAAACTCATTAAAAATAACCCGGGTAATAGAGAGAATGTAGGAGTATATGTAATACCTTGTAGTGATTGCAATGAATGTTACGTGGGAGAAAGCGGACGTTCCATTGATAAGAGAGGGGAAGAACACGTTGCTGCTTGCAGAAGGGGAAGTTCATACAGTGCAATTGCGCAACATACATGGAAGAAAAACCACACAATAAATTTTAAAGGTACAAAGGTTGTTTTTGCATGTAACGACAGGACTTTGAGACGAGTAGTAGAAAAGGCGTTAATTTCATTAAACGAGACCTTTGCAGGAAATACTGGTATCTCAGAAAATACAGCTATTTTGTGAAGAGATATGTGGAAAAGGGAAAATTTCAAACTTTAGAAATATATGTGCCAATAACGATGCTGCCTCCTCTCCTGTTTACTCCACTCATGTCATTTCTCCAACTAACCACCCAACCGCAGAAGAACAAGCAGTTGACAATAGAAACATTCCCCCACGAAGATCAAGACGAATTCAGGAAAGAACGAGGGCTCAACCACCTGATCATTTCATATATAAACTAGCTTGTTACCTAACCGTTGTTGTTTTTTTTTTTTTTTTTTTTTTTTCAAATGTTTGTGCTCTTACTTGTTAGTTTCCTTTGATGAGGCGACATATCACATTTTAGTGAAAAAATACCACAGTTGATGGTCGAAAGCTTTAATCCTGTACTAGAGATATATATTTTAAACTACAAGAGGATTTTACTCCATTGTGGATTGTATCCCCATATATATATATATATATATATATATATATATATATATATTATATATATATATATATATACATATACATATATATATATTATATATATATATATATATATATATATATATATATACATACACATAAACATACACACATAGTCAGGTCAAAGAACAGATTAAAAAAAAATTTGAATTAAGTTCTCTAAAAATGTACAGACCGCTTTGAAAATAGAGGAGTTTATGTTAAATAAAATAGAAAAAGCACAAACTTTATAAGGGTACTCGACTAAAATGTTAACTCGAAAACACGCAAGCGAAATGTTATTTCTTATCAATTTTTTCCAAATCCAAGTTGGAGCAGACGAACTGAAATGGATAACTGCCGAACTAATCGTACTGATACGTCTACCAGCCAACTGTCAAATGAAAAAAATAAAGAGACTTTATGACTGAAAATCAGCTTTCGATGACGTTATCAGACAAAATGCGCTGCGCCAAAGGACCTGAACCGCATAAATTCAATAGTCGCCACACAAACTCGCGTAAAGGAAACTAGCGTCATCATTTGGGTAGTTCCAAAAATAACCTCGCCTGGTACAAAACAGATTTTGCGTGACGAATACCGATGTATAAGAATATTGTTTAAACAAATATCTAACTTACACGATGAAAATTATTTTATAGATTTAAAAAAACAAAAAAAAATTAAATCTGGATTTCAAGTAATCGATTCCAAAATAATTTTCTGAGTGACACTTCTGTCGGGATCGAAAGAAGTACTATTTTTATCCGGTATCTTCGAAAATCGCTTTTCATACTTGTAACTGTATTATCTGCAGTCATTCCTTATAGACCTGGAAAACTTATGTCAAACAAATCCTTTTAATTATTCTCTCTCTCTCTCTCTCTCTCTCTCTCTCTCTCTCTCTCTCTCTCTCTCTCTCAGACGCCAACTGGTTTTCCTCTTTCGGTCATCGAGTTAAATTGAGGAAAACAACGACTTCCTAAGCACTTTTAATCTCACATTCCTCTCGCATATTTCCTTAACTGCGCATTTTACACTCAAATCCTATCGTCAACAATAAACTCTTTACTATCACTTTCTTATCGATATTGGAATATGGAGACTTTATTACATACTAAAGAAAATGCCTGCTTCTCCCTCCTCCTTCTTGTTCCCGTTTGTCCCTTACGGTGCTACATCTGTTTGGGTCTTCCATTAGTTACTTGTTCAACTGCTTCGGTGTTTCCATATTCAGCGAATTCGAAACTCTCTGGACGGCTAAGGGAACCGACTTTTAGGGTCACGAGAACTCGGTCGATTCCAGCGTTGAAAACGAAAGCAAGCGTCACTTTCATTATCGTTTGTCGTCAAGTGCTGCGTGCTTGCTCGCGCTCGTCGTCTCTCTCATCGGGCTCCGGTGAATGCAGCTGACTTTTGTTTTTTTCCCGGGAAATTCTATTCTGTGTTTCGAAGAACGAAGTCTGGTGGGACGGCGGTTAATGCCCTTTATGAGCCTAGGCCATATAAAAAAAAAAGAGCAAATAAAGAAGACTTAAGGATCTTTTTCCACAAAGGAAAGCAATAGACAAACTAGCTCGTAGATGAAGGGAAATTGAAAGAGTTAGGAAAAACAGAAGCAGGAGGATTCCAGAGCCTGACGACGTTGCTAAAACAGTCAGTGAAACGTTTGATGTGGGGGTGATCAATTTCCATACAGTAAAGCTGGGAGGAGCTTTCCTTATAGGTTGAATTGAGTAAAGAACTGCGCTTATTGTTTGAAGGCATCCTGTAGCATCAGCCTTTTCGTGCACAAAACTTATTTTCTCTTAATTTGAATTCTAGTAAGTGTGGATAAATTCTTCAAGTGCGTGTGAAACAAAACGGGATCATCAAAGGATTATTGACTTCAAATTCGATCTGACGCAGTAACTGAGCAAGGATGCTATTCATTATTTCACTGTTTGAATTTATTAAATACTTTTCCCCATAATTCGTTCTAGAAATGTCTTAAATAATTTAACACCGTCAAGCATTTTAATCATGAAAAAATTTACAAATAAAACAAAAAAACGAACAAGTGGTTGAAGATTTGTGGGCCGCTGGGGTCCATTGCTTACAATTAATCATTACTTTGAGGCTTGTTAAAATTAAACTTTATTCCCCATAATTTACACCATGAGCTGACTTTAGCTATTTATTATTATTTCTTTTTTTGAGAGAGAACCAGCAACTTTATGTACACAAACAGAAGATAGCTCAGGCGAAATGGAGTAACAGTCTGCATGGCAACAGGATTGTTATCAGTGCCAAATAACCAATGGCCGTATGTAAATAGAAATGGGTCAGGATCACCGTCCTGAAGTCACAGCAGAAGATTACGCGGTATTAATGTAGTTATTGTAGAGGTCATCAAACACCATATTGTTCTTACTTTCTGCTGACGTCCCCTGAATTCAGCGCATTAGCTTTATTTTTTGCTGTCTCCTCGAAATTTATTATTTATCACCTTTTCCTCTTACTCGTCTCTCTTCGTAGCTGATTTCCCTTCGGAGCCTCCCACTTGGGTTTATCTGTTCATACTGTCATCATGTTCATAAGCCCGAATATTTAAAGAAAGACAGACAGGCAGACTGGCACATCTATAAGTTAAAAATTCAATGATAATGTACAGAAATGTTCCACAACTGGCATCTGTCCGAGTTTGAAAAAGAATACCTCATTTATAACGCATCCACTTTGATTGGAGATGCATATTGATAAATGCTGGGCAAAATAGAAGAAAGTGACGAAATTCTCGATATTGCGCAGTGACTTTTACGCGAAAGAGTGGGTTATTCTTTTCGTGGCCCATAGTTTTGTATCGCATATCAACTTTGACAGTTTAATGCCAAGAATATGAATCGTTCAAAATCCCCGTCACCTACTGGTTTCTTGCGGGAAGCATTCAGATAACTTGAATATATTTTTTTGACAAATGACTTATTCATTAATTAATACTGACATGTAAACTATCTCATCAACAACCTAACTAACTGAACCGTTTGTGTCATTCTAGAGTACTGAATGATGATAAAGTACATTTTCACCAACAACATTACAACCACCAACAACACTTCAAACATTTATGGGACGTCACCAAGAGCAAAAAAAAAAAAAAAAAATCTTTCCACTTCGTGTATTTTTTATTTTTCGAAGGAAATTTATAATACAACGTAGGGAGAAAATGCTCCCCGTAAGGTTTATGACGGAATTACCCATAATCTACTTTTTAAGAATTTGAGTTATAATCCTATTCTAATAAAAAAACCTGCATCACTCATTTTCAAAGCTACCTTTAAATATAGTTTAAAATGTCAAAAACAAACAAACAAACAAAGGTTGTACTTTTGTGTGAAAATATGGAATTTCGGAGGGTCTTCAAGATTTACAGCTCACTTCACGAAATGACAATTTAGAACTTCACGCACACTATTTAGTTAGTGTTGCTTTTTGCCCTTCCCTTCGAACAAGATTTACGAGAATCTAGAGTTTTTCTCTGTGGTATAGAACGTCTTTGTTTTGCAAACGTCATAGACACTTTTAGAAGACAAGTATTTACTAAAAACAAATAATGAAGCCTTACTCACGCAAATAGTCGACCAAACCATTCTTGACAGTTAAATTTTTGCCAATATTTGTGTTTTAATCAAAGTTTTCGAAAACTGTTTGTTTTATTATAACATATTACACGTCTTATTTTATAATTCTGATGATGATAATTTTTGTCAAAATGAATAAAAATAATTCCTTAATGGGATTTTTGGAAGTGAACTTAACCTTTTATTAGTTATTATTATTATTATTATTATTATTATTATTATTATTATTATTATTATTATTATTATTATTATTATTATTATTATTATTTATTTGGAAGCAGACCCTCTCTCAAGCATACTTTATTAAAAGTAATGGCTACTTCAGCAAGCATTACACTTGTAGAAGATTCTTCTGAATCTCTACAAGTGTAATGCTGCTGAAGTAGCCATTACTTTTAACAAAGTATATTATTATTATTATTATTATTATTATTATTATTATTATTATTATTATTATTATTATTATTATTATTATTATTATTATTATTATTATCTTATAAAGAATTTTATCTTTTTCTGATAATTCGTTTGTCATAATCACGAATTGCCTAAGTAATTGGCCTCTATTCTGGTGTTATTCTCATATTTTGAATGTCAAGGTCTGGTATTATTAACACTAAAATATAACGAAATATATGATTAATTCTGATTGTATATTAACATTTTATCCGGAGACTACAACGGTATCGTAGAGGTGATCTCCGCTACAACTCGTTGATTCAGTATTTTCTTATTATTACTGTATCTCCAGAGTCAGTTGTTTCCTTAATGTCGACATGACATGTTTCGGCCATCTCACTGGCCATCATCTGGACGTGGCAGGGAGGGTCTGAATGGGTCAGCTTTTAGAGTAGGGGTGGGCGTGGTCAGATCCGGGGTCGAATTATCATTAGCTGACCCGTCCAACGATGTTCCATGCAATTCAAACCAGTCCCTTTGTCCAAACGTCCAGATGGATGGCCAAGGAGATGTCCGAAACATGTCGGGGCATTAATGGCAAACAACTGACGCTGGAAATAACCAGTAATAATAGGAAAATACATGTAATCGACCGAGTTGTAGCGGAGATCACCTCTACGATCCCGTTGTAGTCTCCGGATAAATGTTAATATACAATCAGAATTAAATATACATTTCATATATTTTAGTGTTACAGAAGGAGCGAAAGAGAAGAGAGAGAGAGAGAGAGAGAGAGGAACTTGCAGAGAGAGAAAGAGAGAGAGTAAGAGAGAGAAAGAGAGAAGAAGCAGAGAGAGAAAGCGGGAGAGAACGAGCGGATGACATGTCACCTGAACGGCTTGCAGTACCTGCCACCCAGAAAGGTGGTACCCCAACCAACACTTAACCATCGCTAATAACCCTGGCCAGACCAAGAAGATCTCAACGCCTCAGGGATAGATTTCGTTACCATCCAACGACCATTAAAAATCCTTGCTCACCACCCGACCCACCGATTGTACACGACCTTGCCTGCTATAAATACTTATAAAACGTATCTTAATTCATTTTACTGTATACTCTTATAGATGACTGCCTGCGCGCTGTCGACACGTTTGGAATAAATCTAAGACACTGAAATCTTTACATGTCCCTTAGGAAACCTAATACACCAGCTACATGCTGACGAGAAAAAGGTAATAAGAAGAACTGAGTCTAGATTCTATATAAATTAAATGCCGTTGAAACAGCTAGTATTATTATTATTATTATTATTATTATTATTATTGATATTATTATTATTATTATTATTATTATTTATTATTAATTATTATACTATTATTATTATTATTATTATTATTATTATTATTTTTTTTTTTTTTGCTCTATCACAGTCCTCCAATTCGACTGGGTGGTATTTATAGTGTGGGGTTCCGGGTTGCATCCTGCTCCTTAGGAGTCCATCACTTTTCTTACTATGTGTGCCGTTTCATTTAGGATGACACTCATCTGCATGAGGCCCGGAGCTACTTCAGCCTCTAGATTTTTTCTAGATTCCTTTTCAAGGATCTTGGGATCGTGCCTAGTGCTCCTATGATTATGGGTACGATTTCCACTGGCATATCCCATATCCTTCTTATTTCTATTTTCAGATCTTGATACTTATCCATTTTTTTCCCTCTCTTCTTCTTCAACTCTGGTGTCCCATGGTATTGCGACATCAATGAGTGATACTTTCTTCTTCTTGACTTTGTCAATCAACGTCACGTCTGGTCTGCTTGCACGTATCACCCTATCCGTCCTGATACCATAGTCCAGAGATCTTTGCGTGATCGTTTTCTATCACTCCTCAGGTTGGTGCTCGTACCACTTATTACTGCAAGGTAGTTGATGTTTCTTGCACAGGCTCCAGTGGAGGGCTTTTGCCACTGAATCATGCCTCTTTTTTGTACTGGTTTCTGTGCAAGTGCCGGGCAAATTCGCTTGCTATGTGGTTTATGGTTTCATTTTTTCATTCCTACATATGGGAGAGATGTTATTTCCGTCTATCGTTTCTTTGAAACAAATATCTGGTTCTTAGGGCCTGATCTTGTGCCGCTGTTATCATTCCTTCAGTTTCCTTCTTTAGCTCTCCCTCTGTAGCCATTGCCATGTGTTCATCGCTGGCTAGTTCTTTAGTCTGTCTCATGTATGGTCCGTGCATTGGTTTGTTGTGCCAGTCCTCTGTTCTGTCTGTCATTCTCCTGTCTCTGTATATTTCTGGGTCTTCGTCTACTTTTATTAGTCCTTCTTCCCATGCACTCCTTAGCCACTTGTCTTCACTGGTTTTCAGATATTGCCCCAGTGCTCTGTTCTCGGTGTTGAGCGCAGTCCTCATACTTAGTAGTCCTCTCCTCCTTTCTTTCGTGTTATGTATAGTCCTGTCCGTAGGTTTGCTCTTGGGTGTAGTGCTTTGTGTATTGTCATATGTTTCCTGGATTTCTGATCTATGCTGCGGATTTCTGCCTTCGTCCATTCCACTATTCCTGCGCTGTATATGATTACTGGCACTGCCCATGTGTGTTTATGGCTTTTATCATATTTCCGTCCGGCGTTGAGTTTTGACTTGAGTATCGCCTTGAGTCTCTGCATATATTCTTTCCTGATCGTGTCCTTCATCTCTTAGTGTTTTATATCCCCTCCTTCCATTATTATTATTATTATTATTATTATTATTATTATTATTATTATTATTATTATTATTATTATTATTATTATTATTATTATTATTATTATTATTATTATTATTATTATTTTGTAAAGAATTCTACTTTATTTTTTCTGATATTTCGTTTGTCATAATCTTATTCTGGTATCCCCTCTTCTCCCCCGCCAATAATGTAGTCCAAGTCCCTAATGCTAACGTTAACTTTAAAAAACTAAAAAAAAGAAAAAGCACCTTAATGTAGAGTAGCACATCACTCCAGATGACATACTTTTATCCAATAAAAAAGTAGTTAGACTCTCACTGCACCAAAACTAACTGAAAAGTAACCCTCTGATCTTACTCTGAAGAGAGCCTTAAGACTAACGCTACTAACACAAAATAGACTTTAACGCTGCTGTACAACACCGTGTTTGAGAGTTCTCCTTCCCCATCCCCCTGAAGAGGAAGATTCTAATATTGGAGCCTGGTTGCATGACCGGAGCCTTTTTGCCTTTTACCTTTCGCCTCCCTGCCGTACCTTAACCACATTTAGTTAGTAACTTACAAACACACTACAAATATACGACATGCACCAAATTGTGCGCTGAAAGGCAAACAGACCTATCCCATTCTTATATAATTCCCCTAATACCGACCTTCACCCCAATCTTATGGACCTTTCCAAAAAACTTACGCCTTCCTTCTGGGGAACCCTGGTGGGGTTCAAACCGACTGGCAATCGGACCCTCACTCCATCCTATCCCCCCTCCTTGTCCTTGTCCATCCAGAGCGTCCCTTGACAACGTCCAGAATGATGGCCAGGGAGATGGCCGAAGCATGTCGACATTAAGGAGCAACTGACTCTGATAATGCAGTAATAATAAGAAAATACTCCTTATTGAATGATTTTTGTAGCGAAGATACCTTCTACGATCCCGTTGAAGTTCTCCGGATATATACTCATAATGTAATCAGAATAAAAATATATATTTCATACATTTTAGTATTGATAATACCAGACATTACATTCAAAATACCAGAATAACCTAACACCATGAATAGAGGCCAATTACTTAGCAGTACTCGCTGAATATGGCAACCTTATTATTATTATTATTATTATTATTATTATTATTATTATTATTATAGCTGTTTCAACGGCATTTAATCTATATAGATTCTTCTCAATCCTTCTTGTTACCTTTTTCTGATCAGCATGTAGCTGGTTTATCAGGTTTCCTAGGGACATATAAAGATTTTAGTTGTCTTAGGTTTATTTCCTCTTACGTGTCGACAGCGTACAGGCAGTCATCTATGAGAAATATACAGCAAAGTGAATTAAGATACTGTTTTTTACATGTATTTATAGCAGGCAAGTGGTGGGTAGTCGGTAAGCAGGATTTTAATTGGTCGTTGGATGGTGACGAAATCTGTCCCTGAGGCGTTGAGATCTCCTATTATGAGATTCAGGGCCTCTGTAACACGGTTTTTTGGACTTTGCTCCTTGTCAAAGCATGGGATGTAGCTGAAAACTTGACATATGCATATTTTACAACCACACACAAATTTTGTCAGCATTATCAATAACCTAAACCCGATAGTTTTAATTTTTATAGAGTAAAAATTATCTAGCCGACGCCATGGCCAATGATTACGAGCCAAGAGTCGAAAAACATCCATTACGTAAGCAAGTAAACATCTTTTGACGAAATGTTGCCCCCCCCGCCCATCCACTAGACAGAAATTAATTCTCCTTGTTCCATCGGCTCTGAAACCCGAAGACTTTATGAATGGCGGAACGATACATGTGGGTGGGGTAGGGTATCCTGCTAGCGTAAGTGATAACTACTGTAGCAGTAGTGCCGCAACATAATATGCGTAATATACATGATTAAACGTTTAGGCTAACTGCTGGGATCCTTGAGGATCATTTAGAACTTCTTTACAACTACTCGAGAAAGGATTTTTATAGCCAAAGTAAATTTTTGTAATCCACAATGCCCATGATAGCCTTCAGTGTTACACCTGAAAAATAGCGAGGCCAAAGTGGTGGAGCCTCATGAAGTCATCATTCTGACGATAATTACTGGTGAAGGTTTAAAGCCAAAATACGGTACTAGCTATTTTTTTTTTTAGTAAATAGTAGATAGCCAATAAATAAAAATTGCTTGACATTGGATATAGTATTATCAAATCAGCTTGTCTACTATGCTTTTGAAAATTACCAACTATTCCCTACATCTTGTCCATCTGATTGTGATCTATAAAGTAAACTGTAATTTTTCTGAGGAACTTATCTTGGGAGTTAGACTAATAATCGAAGTGTTTTTTGTATTTATTAACATATTTTGTTGGTTTGTTCATTATGACAATTATCAGTGGAGAGGTTTTCAGAGTTCATAAAGTGTACTGCTTTGCTTGTATTTAAATTTGTTTGTCATTGTTGCCAGAGGTATAGCCTTCTTTACGTATAGCCAATCATCCATTGAGAAAGAGGGAAGAAATGCTGTCATAAGTTACGTAACGAGTGCGTTCGAAACCTTTTCTCTGAGTAAGTTGGCCCGTCTTCAAAAAAAGCCACTTTTACATTGTAAGTACCAAAAAATTTATTCAACCTACGTAATGCAGAATGCAGTCAAATTTATGTGTACATATAATGTGTATTCTGAATAGCGTTATATTTATGAAATGCATAGATAAAAAGTTATTGCGAAAAAAACCGTGTTACAGAGGCCCTGAATCTCATAGTAGGTCCGTTCGGGGTTGTTGGCGTTGGTTGGGTGTTGGTTGGGGTACCTACCGCCTGGGTGGCAGGTACCGTATTATTATTATTATTATTATTATTATTATTATTATTATTATTATTATTATTATTATTATTATTATTATTATTATTCAGAGGATGATCCCTATTCATATGGAACAAACTTACAATGCCTTTTGACTTGAAATTCAAACTTTCAAAGACTGTTGTGTTTCTTTTGAAAGAAAGTACACAGATAGCAGGAAATGCAAAAAAAGAAGAGAAATGCATAAGAACATGTCGATTTTTGTTTTTGGGTATTAATGCCTTACATCGCTTGGAGCTTTTGAGGTTCTAATTGCACAACTCCTCAAGGAGGACTGTTCCACGTTCCAACAGGAAGTTCACCAGCGTGGCCCATTCACTGCATACTGGTACTGCTGTTCAGCTAATCTGATCACATGGTAGGAACAGACAGGCATAAACCATCTGTCGTGCATAAAGTTTAAAGCTGCTAATGTTAGGAATAGGAAGCTACTGCATCGTTCAATTCTATCTAATCGAAAGCAGACATCCACATCACGAGAGCAATATTCTAGCACCGAAGACAAATGACTTAAAATAAGTTGCGTTCAGTTTTATCATTGTTAGAAACATATGGGGACTTCCGTATACCTAACTTCTGTGTCGCATTTGCTGAAACTTTCTTTAGATGTTTCTCAAAAGATCCGAGTCAAAATTTACACGCATTATAGTCGAAGTTTCCGTCATTCAAACAGAGTCCCCTCCATTTGAAGGGGAGGATACGTGGAAAATCAGTATGAGATCTACTAATTAATAGTATTTTCATCTTACTGGAGTTCAGTCTCATACCTCCAGTCTACACAATCCCCTTGCCACTCCATGTCACAATGAGACTTTAAGGCAACTTCATTTGTCATTGTGGAGGCTTACTATACTCACAAACATTGCATCATCTGCTTTTCTACTCCAATAACCATAGTGCTTGTATACAGTATAAAATAATAGCAGATCAAGAACACCTACCTTGTGGAACACCACCAAGATCCCATCTACAGCAACTTTTGCTGCCTGCCTAGTAAGCGTAAGGAAATCACAAAGTAATCCTAAAACATTCACCCACTCCAAGATTCTGAAGTTTAAAAATAAGTACCTTATGATCTACTGAATCGAAAGCGGTATCAAAACCTATTTAAACAACAATACACTCAAAAGAGTCATCAAGGCTCTTTGCAAACGGCATGTCAAATCTAAAAGAGCATTGTCTTCATGACTATCCTTTGGTGCTTAAAAAAAAATACAAATAAAAAAATAAAATAAAAGTTCAGTAATTCTTAGAAAATGAACTGATATGCCCCAGGTCGTAGTCATCAAATGGAAAGCAAAATGACTAAATGGACGTCAAAAACATTTTATTACAAAGTTAATTTGCGTAACTTCGTGTAATATTCAGCATAGGAATGATTTGTATTCCTTTCCACGCTTTCATTGTTATTCAAATTAATTTGTTATGTTTCCAGATACTTTTACGATTTACTTGAACAACATATACGCAAATAAATAGATATATAGACCTGTAAAATAAAAGCAAGTAGGAATACGAAAGGAAAAAACTTAAGTTTAATGAAAAGAAAACAGTCCAAGAGGAAAAAATGGGGCCACATACGACGAAAAGAACATAGAGTAATCTTACATCTGATTGCGTGTTTCAGGTGCTGTTATGGCTGTCGGCGCGTCGCTGGGCCCGTGATGATAAAGATAATCCCGTCACTCCCCGTTACTTGTTTCACTTTTCTGATTCGCAGATAACCACTGGCTGAACGTTTAAATTCCCTTGCTTAATGTCTTGTCTTGGAAACGGCCGTTGATCTGTTGCTGTATAATATGTGTATCATGTTAAGATATCGGTAATTTTTTTTTGTTTTTACTTTTTTTGTTTATAATATGTTTTTCCTTAGTTTTTCAATTAATACTGTTTAACATGTTAGCAATTATTAAATTTTTTTCCTTTAGTTACAATTGAGCATTGCGCAATTTTCAAATAGAACTGACCGCCTTGATTTTTGTTTTCCAGTATGCAAAACAGACCTCGGTAAAGAGGACTTTTAAATAAAAAATACAATCCTTTGCTAAAGATGTCACCAAGAAACGTGAAAATAAATCTTTTTTTACTCTCATGAAAGTTGCAATCTAGCTCTTCTGAGAGAGAGAAGAGAGAGAGAGAGAGAGAGAGAGATAGAGGAGCGAGAGAGAGAGAGAAGAGAGAGAGAGAGAGAGAGAGAGAGAGCGAGAGAGAGAGAAGAGCAGAGCCGAAGGAACATAAAAAAACTTAATTAAAGTCATTTCAAGACGTGGCGCCGTACTTTTACTGATATTTGTGACATGAAGTAGATATTGTACCGTGACCCCTATTTTTTACTATGCCTTCACTTTTACTAAACATCGATGCGGGAGTTTGATACCTTTTACTTTCTGCTGATTTTACTAGATTTGTTGAACATGGGACGCACGATGTGGTGTCAGCCTCGTAGCGAGGTAAGAAAGAGCCGAGAAGAATGGGAACGAAAGAATATTCTGTCGAGATATCACTGGATTATGATTAGTGTCGAAGTGAAGGGGAAGCAAGAGATGAATTAGCTAGGGATGCGATCTTATCGCGTGTTCTGGAGGTGATGGAAGTAAAAGATGGTCGGGATTAAACGACACGACCACTCAGACTTTTTCAGAAATTCTGTCCCTCTATTGAGTAATCCCATCTTGGAAACAGGATATCTTTTTTTATATAAATTTCACTTTAGATGCATTTTTTGATTGTGATTGAATGCAGGGAATCATCTGAGAATATTTACAAAGCGGCTTGTTTTACTACATTTCACCTGGTGTTTTTTGAGCGTCGCTATTTGAATCAATGACAATGATCCTATTTGTCATCATTTGTATATCAGCGTGGATGTTCAAGACAACTGTTGATAGAAATATTCTGGTAGTACTTTTAAACCGTCGGACTCAGCCGTAAGATGGAACAGGAATACACTTGTTTTTGTGACCACTTCACATTTCGGATTTTTCTCAATTTATTGCTTCGAGGGTCTTAATAATTAATAAAGGCATTGGTTAGATATCTGATAATTTTCTAATATATCTATTTTTTATAATAACCGTCACCTAAAACCTGATAACAAATACAATGTCAGCAGAGGAGTAAAACTATGCTCTTATGATTTTTTAGTAGAAATCAGAATTTGGCTCAACAAATAGGTTTCGACAGTTTAAGGCTTTTATTTTATTTATTTATTTAATTATTTTTCTTTTGCCATCGTCCATATGAATAGGGTCATCTGGAAAATAATCACGATATAATCGCGTTCTCTTCAAATCTGCTGACCATAAGTGCAATTTAGCAGTTGTCGTATCCCCAGGGTACTCACGACCTCAAGTATGACACCTCTTTACTATGGAAATGGCGAAATCCATTTCAAGAACTTACTATGATGACTTTTAACTTAGTTATTCTTCTCTTTCCAGATGAAGAAAGTGTTCAGAGATAACGACACATAATCACACTTTGGCTGGCATAAACGAAGGAGAAAAGAATCGAGAATACTGACGTGCAGGCAAAAACTCTTTGCTGGTACTACAGGTCTCACGCGCACATGCTTGGTGCCCCAGGTTTCCGCCAAAGGTCAGACAGACGTAAAAGTAATTCAAGGTGTATTTCAAGGTCGTGGTGATAACGTGCTGTTGAAAGGAGGAGGAGGAGGAGGAGGAGGAGGAGGAGGAGGAGGAGGAGCAGGAGGAAGGAGCAGGAGCAGGACGGGGAGGGGAATGGAAGAGGTAAAAAGAAAAGGAGGGGCAGTTTTATGGGCGGAGTATAGTAAGATAGAAAGAGAAAGAGAGAGATTGGGAGACGGACGGGAAAAAAACGGGGAGAGGAAGAGAAAAAAAAAAGACGGGGCAAAAAAGTACGTATCCTTAACCGGAGCGTCGTTCACTTCGATCACGATTTTTGCCCCTACTTCCACTATATATACGCCCTCGTCTGGAACCGAAAGCACCAGTGTCTGCTTGACTTTCCTCCCAGCAAATAGCAAACAGCGTCATGAAGTTCGTAAGTATAAGATCTATTCTGTACTCGGAGGGTGAAGCTTAACCAGAATCTCGTCAGTGTGTGAGACTCTTCTGACTTGATATGAGTACTGAATGATTACGTTTCCCTTTTCAATATTACTTCTACCAAGCTACTATTTGAGTAGGACTTTATCTACGGTTGCTCGTTTGTATTATCTTAATAACCATTGGGAATATTACCTTTATTTTCCTGGTTCTTTTCGGTAAACATAAACTGTCTCATCCTAATATTGTGCTTTTATCAGGCATAGATTTTGATAAGTCATTCTACCAAAAGGTTTTG
>NC_061093.1:7709814-7737314 GCF_015104395.2 Macrobrachium nipponense
GATTCCTTTCGCATTGTAAGAGAGCAGGAACTGGTCCTCAGGGTTTGAAATATTTTTAAGTATTTGCGGAAAATCAATATAAAATCTTTTTTGCCGTTTAGTTTGCAATTTCTTAACATTTACGTTTTTGTCATTCTGCTGCGTTTCATAATCGCTATTCACGAGAAAAACATTTACATCAATTTTCTTAAATATTCCTCGTATGAATACATATGTAATAATTCTATAACTGAGAAATGAATAAATTCCTGTATAAGCAAATACGTAAAACTTCAATTTCTTTTTTTTTTTTTTTAGTAAAAGCACCAGATATATACAAAGTATTCGGGACAAGAATATGCAGTCTAACAGTGGAGGTATTTACTAACAATGAACTATTGGTGCAAATGAAGCTGTAGCTTAATGCCAGCACGGGATCTTGTCTTTGGATCAGACTATAACGTAATAGTAACTCCTTTCCATATTTCAGATCTTTGCCATCACTACTTTGGTCGCAGTGACCTTTGCCGCCCCCCAGTACGGCTACGGCAGAGGGGGCGGCGACTCGAGCGAGGAGATCCCCATTCTTAGGGACGATCGCGACCGTGATGACTTCGGGAGGTACAGCGTCAACGTCGAAACCGCCAACGGCATCGAACTGGCCGATGCAGGAGCCCCCAACGGACCCAAGGGCGCTGTTGTATCCTCTGGATTTTTCTCGTAAGTTGCCAAGCTCTAGAATGTATTGTCCTTTGTAGGAGCAATATACCTTCAACGTAACCTGTTATGAAACTGCTCAAGACTAACATGTAGCAGTAATTCTTTGATTTAATACTCAAGCACGGGGATTCCTCCAGTCCATGGAAACTGATGAAATAAGTACGTCTTTTTTCGCAGGATACACAAAAAATGTGTGCATACCATAATAATGATGATAATAATTAAGGATATGCTTGTTGATTTGGTTACTTTTACTATTTTCAGCTACACCTCTCCGGAAGGGATTCCAGTCCTTGTAAAATACGTCGCCAACGAAAATGGGTTCCAGCCCCAGTCCGACCTCCTGCCAGTGGCTCCCGAATTCCCCCACCCAATCCCCCAATTCGTCCTGGACCAAATCGCCTTTGCCGCTGAAGAAGACAGACGTGGCAGTTCTTCAAGGCCTTCCTCAGGATCTTATGCCCCTCCCCCCCCACGCTACAACTAGGTCACTATTTTTCCGTGCTGGAATGTGCAACGAACGAATCTATTTATTGTTATGTTGAAATGTCTAATAAATGATTACT
Source organism: Macrobrachium nipponense (assembly GCF_015104395.2). Classification (NCBI taxonomy): domain Eukaryota; kingdom Metazoa; phylum Arthropoda; class Malacostraca; order Decapoda; family Palaemonidae; genus Macrobrachium; species Macrobrachium nipponense. Next base: position 7,711,080 of record NC_061093.1, read on the forward strand.
AATAGCTCTTGCATTTTCTCTTCCATGTCAAGAAGAGCCCATTGACACATCAAATTATAAGATTCCTGTGAACTACTGATTAGCTTTTAACTGAGATTTGAGAGTGAGGATGTCACTTGGGAATTATTCTGTAATCTAGTTCATAATTCAAACCAGTGTCTAAGTCGGCCCTTAGCTGCAGTTACTTTTTATCCTTTTACCGTCTGTCCCTTCAGTCTCTCTTCTCTTCGTCGGCTTTGTTCCTCTCAGTTACAACCGTAGATCCTTGAATGTCATTCATTTTAATTCATGGGTCTCTTTATTGTGTTGTCCAATTAATCCAGTTCGCTCTTTCAAAGTCGTCATCGCTGAATGGCCGCAAGTTCGCCAGTGCTTGACTTTGGAAACTTGTAATTCATAAATTGATTTACTTTTACCGAAGACTGGTCAAACCATTTACAACATCTTTATATATTGAATTCTGGCCAACATCATATAAGCTATAGCAGGTTTCTGATAGGCATTTTTCAAATCTCCTTCAATAAAATGATTGGCAACCTAATATGCAAATATAGCACAAATTTAATGCTAGGATAAAAGTTAGTGTCGTTTGAAAAGTAGCAATGATAAAATAACGTTTGTGTTTTATTTTGAAAATAATTTCTCTTAAGTGCGACAAGAATCACAACAAATCTGTCATAAAAACTGACTGACGTTGTGACTCAGGCTAAGAAGAAAAGGTGCCTCAGAAACATTAACATTAATTTCTACAAAGAACTTCTCTTGCTGAATACTACATAATTATCGCTGGAAGAAAGAAAGAGTAATTGTGTACAATGTTCCTGATTTTATTCCATTGACTTTCTGGGGCTCATTGCGACCCCTGCCCCCTTTAATACTGTTTTCCTGCTGAACTGACGCAGTTTGGATCCGGAGACCACCTCACTTACAAGCAATAATATAGAACTGATCTAACATAGTCAGTAACGGAAAATTATAACGCAAAATAGAAATACTCAAAGCGTTTTTGTTTAATAGAGCAGAATCTCAAATTTGTGTACTATTAGTGATTATTCTGTGAACAATTCCGTGTACTACCGAGTTTCTACTTTGGAATATCCAAAAAATAGAGGAACAATTTAATGGTACTTCTGGAGGTGAGATTCAGTAATTTTTCTTTATTATAATGATTCTGTTTAATCTATTTATTTTCCTTAATTTTGTTTAAACAAAATGACAAGATAGACAAGTTAGAATTGGAATGCCGTCTAGGTTGCGTTATATTACATTGCGTTGTAACGAAATGTTAAGGCAAAAATGTCTACTTCAACACCATTTTTTCATCTTTTCTTTAAACTTATCATTGCATACTGCAGAATTATCTTTTCTATTATGGCACTGTAAAAACAATTCCCTTACAATTGAATGTTGTTCAGAATATATTAAAAACGTTACAGTAACTAAAAATGCAAGTTAATCTTCCAGTAGAAAGAGATGGCATATTATTGCTGCTAGAGTAAATATAAAGAAACAGAAGGTAGGAGGGATTATCATCCCACTAGGAAATGCCTCAGTCTCATAGTCATTGGTCTGGAAGAGAGGGTAGAAAAAACCATTCGTTTCTGCTGAGGTGACAAAGTTGCTGGAATTTCATAGCTGGTGGTGTTCGATAAAACCGTCATATACTCGTATGGTCTGACCAAATATCATATTGATTAGAGAGTAAATACTTTTTTCAGTAGTGTTGTCAACGCTTATAAGCTTATTAAAATGAGCCAAGATCAGTTTGAAAAGTAAACATCATATTCAAGGACGATGCTATATCTCGGAAGCATTATGCTGTAAGAGTATTTCGAATAAAAGCATATAATATTTTCGCAGTGTGATTAGGACTCATAAAATAGTTTTTAATATTAGAATATCAGGACATCGATAATTTCATAAGTTTCTTGATTAAAAAGTATTTTGAGATAAAGAATTTTAGGAATATAAATGTGAAATGTGAAGGGCATCATAAGCAGTATAATATAAATGACAATATAAGTTTGGAAAACAGACACAAATTTGATTAGAACAATACAATGTTTTTTTTTGTTTTTTTGTTTTTTTTTGGCGACGGTAATATAATTTGCACTTGATCATCAAGACATGGAATATGATGAATTTGTATATATATATATATATATATATATATATATATATATATATATATATATATATATATATATATATATGTATATATGACCAACCCAGCATTGCCTGGGAAAACTGTCTCTCTCTTATTTCAGCCCTCTTTCTCCTCCCTAACACCTCCTATATGCAATCATTCCATGGGCGTCATTCTTCCACACATTCACACTCTCTCTCTCTTCTCTCTCTCTCTCACTTCCTCTCCAACTCTCACTCTCTCCATTTCCTGTTAAGATAGTTGCTTTAATTACTTTGCCCAACATTTCTAAGTTATTACATTACACCCCTTTTCACCCACCATTTATATTAGGGCTGAACTTGGAATTAAAGGGCATCGGGAGTTTCAATATTCATCTCAGCTACCTTGAAAACGATGGATTATACACCAATATCTGTCATGTTTGACATATCACTTTTCACCCTTTCTCTTCCCCCCACCCGCTTCCGTATCAGGGCTGGACTTGGACTTAAGTTTGCATCGAGAATGTCACTATTCATCATGGCAACCTCGAGATCTTTTGATTAGACACTAATACCTATCATTTTTGGTTAGTTTTACAGATCACCCCCTTCCCAACCCCATCCTTTGGTGCCAGTGATGTATTACCCCCACAGTATTCTATTCCTGATAGTGTCATATGTATACCAGGTTTGGATGAAATTGCTCAATGCATTTCAGTTTTATATATATATGTATATATAAATATGTTATTTGCAAATAATTTACACACACACACACAACACACACACACACACACACACACACACACACACACATATATATATAATATAGATATATATATATATATATTATTATATATATATATATTTATATCTATATCTTTCACTTGGATCCAAGGCTTTGTAATGACAAGTGTGTCCAAATAAGTGCGAAGAATACGAGAAGTTAAGAGGACCTTGTGGCTATTGCAATGTATGACATACGTATCTGGAGAAGAATGACCAGTAGATTATATATATATATATATATATATATATATATATATATATATATATATATATATATATATATATATATAGACAGAGTATTACCTCGCTAAACCTGATACAATTTTATTGATTACCGGTAGAACAACACAATCACAAATAAGCGAAATGATGATAAGATCCGAGTGAGAGAAAGAAGATAAGTGAGAAAAGTCGAAGTTAGGAAATAGAGGTATATGAACATTGCATAAGCATCAAACCAAAGTTCATGAACGGGCGAATTCTCCGGATGAGATGGTTTGAATGAATGGATCGTCTCCAGTGACCAGACAAATGGCAACGTGGCAACTTAGTTGTGGGTGGGGTTCGTTAGCATATAAAGACATATCGCAACTGCAGACCATCACAGTTCTTCGAAAGGCACCGACATGAAGTTTGTAAGTTCCTGCAAGAAACTGACGCTCATTCAGCTTGGGTACATAAGAATTATAACTGTCAAGATGGCACTCAAAGGACAAGATCAAGTTTCAGGATGTGTTGGAAACCACAACCATACTGATAATAGTCTACTTAGAGACGGAATATCTGGTTATAAACCGCCATCAAAGACTTAGGATAAGATTATCTTTTGACAAATTCACTTAAAAGAATGGACAATATTGTACGCTTACTTTGCAGTAGATACTTTCCAAAATGTTGAGAACGGTAACTATAAATGCCACGGATCTCTTCCGCGCAATTGAACGCTTGCTTCTGTTTCCAGGTCATTGTAATCGCTTCCTTGGTATCTGTAGCCTTTGCCGCCCCCCAGTACGGCTACGGAAGAGGCGGTGGAGGCTCGAGCGAGGAGATCCCCATCCTGAGGGACGATCGGGACCGCGATGACTTCGGGAGGTACAGCGTCAACGTCGAAACCGCCAACGGCATCGTACTGGCCGATGCTGGAGCCCCCGAAGGACCCAAGGGCGCCGTTGTGTCCTCTGGATTTTTCTCGTAAGCCCTGTTTTAGCCATTTTCCAATGTTACAAGAAATTGTTAATCATTATACCACTATTGAAACATCTACTTTGACAAACGACGTAAATTCTAATGAAACCGTGTCTACGTCCTGCGAAGGTACACTTCCCCAGAGGGCATTCCAGTCCACGTGAAGTACGTTGCCAACGAAAACGGCTTCCAGCCCCAGTCCGACCTCCTGCCGGTGGCTCCCGAATTCCCCCACCCAATCCCCCAATTCGTCCTCGACCAGATCGCCTTCGCTGCTGAGGAGGACAGGCGTGGCAGTTCTTCGAGATCGTCCTCAGGATCTTATGCTCCTCCTCCCCCTCGTTACAATTAGATTATCTCGTTGTTGGAAAGTCGAACGAGCGAATATATTTATTACCAAATGGCGAATAAATGATGCTTCAACATATTTGACACATAAAGTTTTATTCTCATATCAAATAATTAATTCTTTTTCTGGTATGTGCATTATACTGAGGGGTTCTCATGTTTATATATAAAAGCATTGTTATGTGGTACATACTTATCTAATATTAGTAAAATTACACTTTGTGGAGTCAGTTGGCTGTAATAACTTTTTTTTTTTTTATGGCAAATGTGAATTTATGAAAATGACAGCTCCATAGGGATATAATAATTCCACGAGTGAATAATAGTCAAATGCAGCCAGTGGTATAAGTATATATGTAAGTGTTTACATAATAAAAATATGGAATGTTAGTCCATATATATAAAAGTCTAAAACTAAAGAGGTCAACCAGATTGCTTGCAGGAATGTGATCAGACTAGAGACGCTAAAGATGACGTATACAATAAGTATGTAAGCTAAGATAACATGCCGTCACCTGTAGTCATTCAATTGTTTATAAACATTAGTCCAAGCTCCCTGCTTGAGACAACTACCCCGACCTATTATTCAAACGGCCTACGTGATCTGTAGCGTGTCTCATTCGATTGTGTGTTCGTATGAAACTATGTCATCTGATAGTATGTTCATATGTTCGAACTACTGTCTGTTCCTTCATAACTTGTAACAGAGATGGTAGACGAGCAGAACAGAGTTAGCTATCGTCATTAGAAGACCTGTACCTCTTTACCTAAGCTTTATCATGTAGAGGAATAGGATTAGCCATCATCATTGGCAGAAGCGATCAAGCTATCGTCATAGAAGACTTGTACGATCATACCTGATCTTCATCATGTAAAACTTCAGAAGAATATACTATTTTTATACCTTGTGTTTTCTACAAGAACCTCACCGAACCATGAGTTTAACACATCGTCGTAAAGATAATACCGACTTCGTAAGTGATCTACAAAACCCCAGACACTCCATTGAAGATGGAAGTGCAATACCAACCGACTTAGCGTATAGATTATCGCTAGTCTAACATTACCTCATAGGGCGCCTTATCATACAAGGCACAAGCCCTAATATATATACAGTATTTCAGCATGGCCATCGAAAGACCACGAATATTGTTAATTAAAAAAAAAAACATACGTGAATAATTAAGAGATTCCAGGAATTTTAAACAGCTTTTGACACTTGAACTTCTGTATGGATTGAATATTCTTCTTAAGTCAGAATCATCATATCCATAACAGATGAAGTGATGTACTTTCAGCCAGCATATCCATCTGTCTGTCTGAAAACAATTTGGAAACAAGATCGTTTGGAGTCGGGAAACCTCTGCAATGGAAGAGGTGTCCGCAACTGAGAAGTAATGATTAGATTGGTTACTAAAATCTGCTATAATAGCGCTTAGTGTTGCGTTTGTTTAATCCTGGCTGAGGTATTGAAGGTTAAGCAGACCACCCCGTGAAAAGTCCTTTCATCACAAAACCGAAATTCTCGTATCTCCCGAAATAGAAACAGTCACGATTCGCACCTTTGGGTGAACATTTCCTGAAAATCTACATGCTAAGGTAATCTTGCTGTGAAAAAAAAAAAAAAAAAAAAAAAAAAAAAAAATGAAACAAGCACAAGTTTATGGTCAGATGTCATAGTTGGATTTTTCACTGACTTCTGAATTTTTATATTTGGAGAGTCAATTCATCCTGAGGTTCCATAAATACGTGTGAACTAATTTGCTGTAACCTGTGGGCATTGTAACTCGAATCGTAAACAAATATACATTTACAAAGAGGTTTTGGGTGGCTTCCTGGTTCCTAGTAGGCAGTGGCAAGTTCTCTTGTTTATGAATTGCTGACGGTTAATTATTTGTCATTGTTTTGTACGTTTAATGAACCCGTCATGATTTGGATGGCTAAGCATAACAACGAATTTTATTCTGAATTCGTTTTACAGATAAATTTTGTAGAAGATGTAAAGGCGTTTCCATATTTCCCATTTATTGCTTGGATAACTTTTAATCATAAATTATACAAGGAGTAACACGATTACGAAATAGCATGAAAAAGCCTTGGAAGCCTCTGAATTATGTTGAAATGACTCACGGAAATTAAGGGGGTTTAGCTGTGGAATTCTGATTATTAGATTATTATGACCTGGTGACCCCAGTGCCATAAGAGTAAGAAGCCGTATCCTTAAGCGAATATTTGAAAAACCAGTCACAATTGAATTTGTGGATAATTAAGGGGGGTTTAGCTGCGAAATTCTGAAGGAAAGAAAAGCCTCTTGGATTTTTATTATTAATGACAGATTGCTTTTAGAATTTCTGTTATCCTTGGAAAGCTTTATGGGTCGTGTGATCTTTGGTCAAAATTTGTTCATTCTGATTTCTTTTAAAAGTATTCTTGTATATGCAGAAAGGTAGTCACTTTGTTTATGATGCTTAGTTTTATTCTTTATGATACTGCTGGTCATTTGCCCCTCATACGAAATAGTTGGTAAAGAAAAATATCCAAGTCTTGTCAATGTAAAGAAATATCAAATGGCAGTACTATGAACACTACAGTTTTTTCCTGGTGAATGCTTTAGATGTACTTATTTCTATTAATAATAATAATAATAATAATAATAATAATAATAATAATAATAATAATAATAATAATAATAATAATAATAATAATAAAATAATAAGAATAATAATAATAATGGGGCCGAAACATATCGAAATTAAAGAAACAACTGAGTCTGAAAATACAGTAATAATAAAAAAAAATGCTTGTATTAACGATTTTGTAACATAGATCACTATTTACGATTACGTTGTAGTCCCCGGATTATAGTAAAAAAGAAACTGAATAAAAACTATATATACCAGAAACTACCAGACCTTCACATTCAAAATACCAGAATAACACCATGAATAGAGGGCAATTACTTAGCAGTTTCGCGGTTTATGATAAACGCATTGTTAGAAAAAATAGAGAAAATTCTTTATAAGATAAATTCAGTTAACTGTCATTCTTTTTATGAAAACATGTATCCGAGAAGATCTGCTTCCTACTTAATAATAATAATAATAATAATAATAATAATAATAATAATAATAATAATAATAATAATAATAATAATATGTTGGAAACAGACCTTCTTTCAAACATGTTTTATTAAAAATAATGACAGAATTCACAGAATTGGAATTCTACCATTATTTTTAATATAACAAATAATAATAACAATAATAATAATAATAATAATAATAATTAATAATAATAACATATAAAAACATAAAATAAAAGCCCTCCACTGGAGCCTGTGCAAGAAACATCAGCTACCTTGCAGTAATAAGTGGTACGAGCACCAACCTGAAGGAGTGATAGAAAACGATCAGGCAAAGATCCTCTGGGACTATGGTATCAGAACGGATAGGGTGATACGTGCAAACAGACCAGACGTGACGTTGATTGACAAAGTCAAGAAGAAAGTATCACTCATTGATGTCGCAATACCATGGGACACCAGAGTTGAAGAGAAAGAGAGGGAAAAAATGGATAAGTATCAAGATCTGAAAATAGAAAAAATAAGAAGGATATGGGATATGCCAGTGGAAATCGTACCCATAATCATAGGAGCAACTAGGCCACGATCCCAAGATCCCTGAAAAGGAATCTGGAAAAAACTAGAGGGCCTGAAGTAGCTCCGAGGGCCTCATGCAGAAGAGTGTGATCCTAGGAAACGGCAACATAGTAAGAAAAGTGATGGACTCCTAAATGAAGGAAGGGGAGATGCAACCCGGAACCCCACACTATAAATACCACCCAGTCGAATTGGAGGACTGTTGATAGAGCAAAAAAAAAAAAAAAAAAAAAAAAAAAAAAAAAAAAAAAAAAAATAATAATAATAATAATAATAATAAATAATAATAATAATAAATAATAATAATAATAATAATAATAATAATAATAATAATAATAATAATAATAATAATAATCATCATCATCAATGAGTGATACTTTCTTCTTGACTTTGTCAATACCATGGGACACCCTAATTGAAGAGAAAGAGAGGGAAAAAAATGGATAAGTATCAGATCGGAAAATAGAAATAAGAAGCATATGGGATTATTGCCAGTGGAAATCGTACCCATAATCATAGGAGCACTAGGCACGATCCCAGATCCCTGAAAAGGAATCTAGAAAAACTAGAGGCTGAAGTAGCTCCAGGACTCATGCAGAAGAGTGTGATCCTAGGAAACGGCGCACATAGTAAGAAAAGTGATGGACTTCTAAGGAGGGAGGATGCAACCCGGAACCCCACACTATAAATACCACCCAGTCGAATTGGAGGACTGTGATAGAGCAAAAAAAAAAAAAAAAAACAAAAAAAAAAAAAAAAAAAAAAAAAAAAAAGAGAGAGAACAAAAAAAAAATAATAATAATAACAACAACAACAAGAAAATCTGATTATAATGGTCGGCACTAAATGCAGAATATATGTACACGATAAAGGTTCGAAATCAGTACTAAAATGAAAACACTTACGGTCGTCTTCCCGTCAGGTAAGAACTCTGGACTACATCAAGATATTAGGATGACGTGCGGCTTCGAATACCAAAGGTGAGAGAACTCATCTCATTAAGCAACGTGGTAAAGGACCATCAGTGTAGTAGAAGATTTTTTTTTTTCACCGCAGGACGCCAGTCCTTTTGAAATATTTGGCAAAAACTTGTAAGACAAGACATGATCGGAGAGACTTACTTTTCGCGCACTTGACCCACAACCATCTATTTCATTCTTTCCAAAAATATGGAAATAGGGACACGTGTTGTAAACTATGCTTCTTCTCATGGAGGAACGAAAAAGGAACTCGCACTGCAAACAGAATGGTTGAATATTGCGTTAACTTCCTTGATGGACGATCATTTGTTCTTGTATTTTTGTTCTAAATAAAACATATTGCGATTTTGCACTTAAAGGATCGAACACAGGAATATGTGTTACAGTATAGATCCGTTATTGATGATCGTTCTACTCTTGACAAGTTTCCCATAGCTCAACTGCAATATGCGATTCTTCTGTTGACAAATGAAAATGGATTCAAGAGATTTTGTAATCCAACTATATCGCTGACGAACGGACGCAACTTCATTTGCTAACATACACGACGCTTTCAAATTACGTATCTTTCCTTAACAAATTGATGCATTAAATCGTGCTTTATATATATCAGTTAAACACTTCAAAATGTGTATTATTTTGTAGGCCATGTAGAGATCATTTGCAACGTTTGACGAATTGCAATACAACGCCAGGACATGGTCATCCTTATTGACGGAATACTTTGAGTATCTAATTTAAAACAAGTACCATCTGGTATTATTCTCCCACTGACGAAAGATAAGGGCCTACTAGTTTTATTATCACAGCTGCAGACAGGGTGGTTTTTCCTCACAAGGGCAGTGCGGACATTTGTTTTAGGCAAAACATTGTTTAAATGGACCATCAGATTACAGATTACAACTCTCTCACTGACTGAGAAAAATTATAAAGTGTTTGAATAAGCGAGTGACATTTTTCAGGAAATGACCGAATACGGCAACTCCTACTTTTTTAAAGAAAATCTAAATTTATTTATGAAATAACTAATTTGGAATTGTAACTACTAGTTACCCTATTTTTAATTTTTTTTTTGTTAATTTTCATTTACATTTAGAGTATCAGATTTTAGTTAAAATGCCGTATAACCAAGTTAAATTTTTGCCTAACAAAAGCAACATTTGATTAAATGGGGTTATCATTCCGTGACTATTTATGTCCTAAATAGTTTTCAGATATAGTACCTAGCAACAGGGTTTTGCTAAAACAAAGTTGCACGAGTTTGATATTAGTTCTGTGCAATTAAGAAAATTATTATTAGAACGTCTAAATATGTAGAAGTTTCTGTATCAGGCGTCTCTTGTAGTACCTAATTCTAGGTTACCAAAGGAATTAAAATAAAGGATTAAGATTCACTTGGAATAAAAATCCGGTCACAGATCTTGACCTTGAAACTCATCGGGAAAAAACGAGAAGTGACCAAATAAATTCCCGCAGTGCTGACACAGAATAAACCTGTTTTTAAAAATGTTTTTAGAATATTGCATGTTTTTAGAAATGCGCATTTTGTACATCTGTCAGTTGAGTTCAATAAAAACTGCCTAAAAGAATTTTTTTTTTTTTATGTAATAATTAGATTTAAAATCGGGGGTTTTATAAATCCTCTGGACATAAATCCTGAGAAATGTGGAGTAATTGGAATAAAAGTAAATTGTGAATGTGGATTTTGAAACTGATGTTTAATCTAACCATATATAAACATTTCAGATCTAAAATTCAAGTTCACACGGGAAACTTAAATGATAAAAATTTTGTGATTTTTTTTAACAAGAAAACAAATTCTTGCCGAAGTTAGGTTTACTTTTTTCTTAAAAGTTAAGACTCGATATCGGTGAAATTAAGACAAATATATATATATAATATATAATATATATATATATATATATATATATTTATATATATATTTATGTATAAAGAGAGAGAGAGAGAGAGAGAGAGAGAGAGAGAGAGAGAGAGAGAGAGAGAGAGAGAGAGAGAGAGAGAGAGATTATGAAATTCGAGGGATCTCGCCTTCCAGGGCATCTAATGATTGCATCAATGCAGGCCAGAGTTCAGCAATTGGCCAATCTTCGGTTAGGACTATATGCCGTCCAGATATTCTAAGTCGGCAACTCTTAGGATGGGAGTGGCTCTTGCTATATAAATGAATGGAACTGGCAAAAGATCATCACATTTTCCCCCCAACATCCAACAATGAAGATCGTAAGTAGAGACAAGGACGCTTGTGGAAACATTTTTGAAATTAGTCAGGTTATGAATATAACATTGGAGACAGTCAGACAACTGGGCATTGAACTTATAAAGCCATAAGTTTGCATACAGATTCGTGATATATGTCGTCATCGCTCTCGTTTGGATGTGATCTACATTGACGAGAAGATGAGGTGTCTTCACTATTCGAGTGTACAACCTGAAACTAATATCTATATTCTTTTTATTATTTTATGGTGGTGGCTTTACTGAACACTGAAACACAGCAGAATTATGTTATCTTTTAAGTTGGTTGTTTATTGCTGTGAAATAATAACGTAAATAAACATTTCTTGAGAAATTCTTGCAATTATAGATCGCGAAAGGTAATCTCAACCATTATAGCTATAATCAGATTATATTTAATTTATAACACTGGTGCACTTTTGGCCATTCACCCCTTAAGGCAGAGAAAAGAGGCAGTTAGAGTGGTTGGACAGCAAGGCAAAGAGATCCAGAAAATAAGAGAGATGAAGTACGAGGATCTGAAGCCGAACTGAGAGAAAACTCCACAGTTATGGGGAAAGAGTTGGACAGCAAAACTAAAGAAAGGAAATGGGAATGGAGGTCAATTCTCAGGTAAAACATGAGATGTAGCTGGGGCGGAGGGGATGATGTAAACGCCCTTCAATAAAGCGTACAGTGCACTACGTGAGGTCCACTGGTAACACTACTGTCCTACAGGAACTTGAATAAGATGAATTACTTAAAGAGGATCAACTTCACTTATTCGTTCATTTATTATGATCTGTAATTTCAGACAGCATCAAGAAATTATGAAGCAATGCTGCTTCATTAGAAAAAATCCTGTGAAGTATGAGAATTTCATAATGGCATTGATGTTCTACTCTGCAGGTCATCATCTCAGCCGCTTTGGCAGTTGTGGCCTTTGCCGCGCCCCAGTACGGAAGAGGCGGCGGAGACTCGAGCGAGGAGATCCCCATCCTGAGGGACGATCGCGACCGCGATGACTTCGGGAGGTACAGCGTCAACGTCGAAACCGCCAACGGCATCGAACTGGCCGATGCTGGAGCCCCCGACGGACCCAAGGGCACCGTTGTGTCCTCTGGATTCTTCTCGTAAGTTATGAATTTTAGCATTACTGATTCACTTGCGTTGTATTGAAGACGTTCTAATTTAAGAAACAGTTACGAAAATCAGTATCATACTATTTTTTGTGTTAGATTTATGACGCGTTAGCATCACAAGCTGTAAGTAAAACTAATGACTACAAATGGATAAGATTCTTCTATGACCGTCAGTCTCAATTGACATATCCCAACTCGGTCTCTAATGACTCTCAAAACATGAGATGCAACACCTTTGCTCTTTGAATAAATAATTGAAACAATTTCATTCCATATTTTCTTACAGTTACACATCACCCGAGGGCGTTCCAGTCGAAGTGAAATACGTCGCCAACGAAAACGGATTCCAGCCCCAGTCTGACCTGCTTCCAGTGGCTCCCGAATTCCCTCACCCTATCCCCCAGTTCGTCCTGGACCAGATCGCCTTCGCTGCTGAGCAGGACAGGCGTGGCAGTTCTTCAAGATCTTCAGGAGGATACAACTAAAACACTTCTTTTCGATGTTAGGATGTTAACCGAACGAATTTATTTATTCCTTTGTCAAATAAATGTTTAATTGAGTGAGCTCTTGTTTTCATTGGTTTTGAGTCTTCTGTCCTCTATTTGCCTTAATGCTTAGGGGTTATGTTTTGTCCAACAACCTTCCACAGGAGTACCAGAAATGAAATATAACGAACCAGGTACTACCCGCCAGGTAAAAATATTACTTATTTTGGGGCGTTAGGGTCTACGAGCTACTTACGTGTGGGAATGAGAAGACAGGAGCATTTCAGGTGAAGTATTGCGTTTAAGTGTGACTTCAATATCATTAAGCACTATTTATTTTTCCTCACTAGTAACATAGGATTACTAAAGGCTCGATTGTCACGCCGTCTCAGAATTATTTTAGGGATTTCCGTGAAATCCCATTGGGCATCTACTTAAAAAGCACCGAATTATGGACTGTTTAAGGCTTCCTCGGAACTTGAAGATGATCACCTTCTAAGCCACCCAGTTATAGAAGGGTCGGTAACGACGTCACTGAAGTCTTGATTTCTCCTCTGTGCGTTGGTTCGAATCCACGAGAGGACTTGATTATCAAATTAATTTTTTTTTTTCCGTGAAGAAAAGGTACATACATACAACGAGAAAAATAGCTTTTGAGAATTTAAGGTGGATAAAGACAATGGCATAGGTAAAACATAGTTTGTAAAGAAGGCACAACCATTTGTCGTTCTAATGTTTTACTATACAAAGTTTTATAAGTATTACCGACGAAAACTAATCACTAATTACTTAGGTAAATGGGAATTCCTGCCTATGTTATCAAAAATTCGTCCTCCGAAATCTGTAAAACCGAAATTATTTTTCCATCTTAACCAAGTACGATCCGGTGCTTATAGTTTCATGTCATTTGATTTTTTCTTATACTTATACATAAAACTGATTTAAAAAACACAAATAAAATATCATCGGTATATTAGGAAATATATGAATAAAGACTGGGTTTGTGTTTATCTGAAATATTACTTGCAGTAAAAATAATTGAAATATGAATATCGATCTAATTTCTATACGTTCATAACGCTTATATTCTCAGTATATGCCGTGAAATCTTTTGAGTATTGAGATCATACTTCGACAGATCAATGTAAAGAAAAAGATGGCATACAATCCTTCAATGGGTTTTCTGTAATAAAGAAGTTTTGTTGAGAGATCATAAAGCAAGAGGAGAGAAAATGGTGCAGGAGGTCCAAACGTATTATAAGGTCATAGCAAAAAAATAATTATTATTTTAGGTTATGAATGATGACGTACAATTTTCTATCATATCTCCACAAAAGAAATTATGTGATGAGGTCGTAGGTTATGTGCCATTCTATTCGTAGCCGATTATAATCAAATGAAATTTGAGATGTTCTGTAATTACTTGCGTCCAGAACAGCTCGCCAGTCGGAATACCAGGCCTTCAGTCCACGTGAAATTAGCTAACAAAAACGGATTTCAACATCAATCCGACACCCCCCCCACCGCCCCCATCCGTCAAATTCCCCAGCTCCTTCTCCACCACATTTGCCGGGGTGGAAGCTAGATATCGCAGCTCCTCGAAATCTCCACCTGGATCTTATGTTCCTCCTCCACCTCGATATAAAAATATTCAGTTACGTATTATAATGTTTTATAAACGACCATCTCTGAAATTATAAAAAAATAATTCCCATTACCAATGGATTATGTTCACTGAACGTACAGTTTACAATGCGCTGAAATAATCAGCCTGCATTAATATTATACGACCTAATCCTCATTCTTATCATCACTCATGTAAATTTTCTGTTCACTTATCACACTATGTCAAGCTTAAAATATAAGTTACTGTAATATACGAGGTACATCTCCCCGGTACAACATTCGTATGAAGTTAAAGGACTGATATATTGTTAATATCTAGTAATTATTATTATGTTTTTTCGAAAACATAATTTTAATTGTAAAGCAGATATTGGTTATTAGTAAATAACTGGTAAAATGAGGATTTCTATCATATCTATTTTACTGTTTTTAAATAAACCAAACACTATTTGACAGTGCATCTAAGTCCTTATTTATAAAGGGTATTAATAAATTAATCTAACTTATTCAAGAGTTGGTGAAATTAATAAAAACGTTGTCTTTCGGATTTGCGATGGAAAGCGTAAAATTACAAGAGACCAACTGATAAGACAAATGAGATTATTATGACCTGGTGACCCCAGTGCCATAAGAGTAAGAAGCCGTATCCTTAAGGGAATATTTGAAAAACCAGTCACTATTGAATTTATGGACAATTAAGGGGGGTTTAGCTGTGGAATTCTGAAAGGAAACAAAATCTTCTCTGATATTTATTATTAATTACATATTGCTTTTAGAATTTCTGTTATCCTTGGAAAGCTTTATGGTCGTGAGATATTTGATCAAAATTTGTTCATTTTGATTTCTTTTAAAAGTATTCTGGTATATGTAGAAAGGTAGTCACTTTGTTTATGATACTTAGATCTCTTCTTTATGATTAGATCTATTCTTTATGATACGGCTGGTCATTTTCTCGTCATATGAAAAAGTTGGTAAAGAAAAATATCGATATCTTGTCAATGTAAAGAAATATCAAGCGGCAGTACTATTAGCACTACAGTTTTATCTAGGTGAATGTTTAGGATGTAATTATTTCTATGATAATAATAATATTAATAATAATAATACTAATAATAATAATAATAATAATCATAATAATAATAATAATAACAATAATAATAATAATAATAATAATAATAATAATAATAATAATAATAATAATAATAATAATAATAATAATAATAATAATAATAATAATAATAATAATAATAATAATAGTGGCCGAAACATTTCGACATTAAAGAAACAACTGAGTCTGTAAATACAGTAATAATAAATCAATATTGTATTAACGGGTTTGTAGCAGAGATTACTTTTTACGATCACGTTGTAGTCTCTGGATATATAAATTGAAATTCAACCAGAATAAAAAATATATATACCTCATATATTTAATCATTGATAATACCAGAACTTAACATTCAAAATACCAGAATAACACCATGAATAGAGGCCAATTACTTACCAGTCTCGCTGATTATAACAAACAAATTATCAGAAAAATAGAGATAATTCATTATAAGATAAAACATGTATCTGAGAAGGTCTGCTTCCTACTGCTACTACTACTACTACTACTACTACTACTACTATTACTACTACTACTACTACTACTACTACTACTAATAATAATAATAATATTTTATTAAAAGTAATGGCAGCATTCACAGAACTGATTTTGTACAAAATTCTTTCAATTCTCCTTATGATTTGTCTTTCTGGCACACTGGTATTACAAAGGAGCTGTCCAATATTCATCGTGTTGTAGGTCGTCAACGGAATTTCGGGCTGTTGTTATCAAAGGTGACGGGGGTATCAGTGGCAGTCTGGGGGTCGGCTACAGGTATTCAGGTGTGTCTCCCTGATACCCCTTCGCCTTTCATAACAGCAGCTAAAATTCTGTTAACGACCTACAGCACGATGAATATTGGACAGCTGCTTATGATTTGTGCCAGAAAGACAAATCATAAGGAGAATTGAAAGAATTTTGTACAAAATTAATTCTGTGAATTCTGCCATTATTTTTAATAAAACATGTTTGAAAGAAGATCTATTTGCAGCATACACAACAACAACAACAACAACAACAATAATAATAATAATAATAATAATAATAATAATAATAATAATAATAATAATAATAATAATAATAATAATAATAATAATAATAATGGCTTTTATTATATTTCCGGCGTTGAGTTTTGACTTGATAAAAGCCATAAACACATGGGCAGTGCCAGTAATCAGATACAGCGCAGGAATAGCGAATGGACGAAGGCCAGAAAACTCCGCAGCATAGATTCATCAAAACCAGGAAACAAAAATATTGAAACAACAACCAAAGCACTACACCCAAGAGCAAATACGGATAGACTATACATAACACGAAAGGAAGGAGGAGAGGACTGCTAAGTATAGAGGGACGTGCGTCAACATTCGAGAACAGACACTGGCAATATCTGAAAACAGTGAAGACGAGTGGCTCAAGAGTGCATGGGAAGAAGGACTAATAAAAGTAGACGAAGACCCAGAAAATATACAGAGACAGGAGAATGCAGACAGAACAGAGAAACTGCACAACAAACCAATGCACGGATAATACATGAGACAGACTAAAGAACCATGCCCAGCGATGACAGGTGGCAATGGCTACAGAGGGAGAGCTAAAAAAGGAAATTTCAACTGAAGGAATGATAACAGCGGCAACAAGATCAGGCCCTAAGAACCAGATATGTTCAAAGAACGGTAGACGGAAATAACATCTCTCTCCCATAGTAGGAAGTGCAATACGAAAAATGAGACCATAAACCACATTGCAAGCGAATGTCCGGCACTTGCACAGAACCAGTACAAAAAGAGGCATGATTCAGTGGCAAAATCCCTCCACTGGAGCCTGTGCAAGAAACATCAGCTACCTTGCAGTAATAAGTGGTGGACGAGCACCAACCTGAAGGAGTGATAGAAAAACGATCAGAGGCAAAGATCCTCTGGGACTATGGTATCAGAAACAGATAGAGTGATACGTGCAAATAGGACCAGACGTGACGTGATTAACAAAATCAAGAAGAAAGTATCACTCATTGATGTCGCAATACCATGGGACAACCAGAGTTGAAGAGAAAGAGAGGGAAAAAATGGATAAGTTATCAAGATCTGAAAATAGAATAAGAAGGATATGGGATATGCCAGTGAAAATTGTACCCATAATCATAGGAGCACTAGGCACGATCCCAAGATCCCTGAAAAGGAATCTAGAAAAACTAGAGGCTGAAGTAGCTCCAGGACTCATGCAGAAAGAGTGTGATCTAGAAACGGCACACATAGTAATAAAGTGATGGAACTCCTAAGGAGGCAGGATGCAACCCGGAACCCCACACTATAAATACACCCAGTCGAATTGGAGGACTGTGATAGAGCAAAAAAAAAAAAAAAATAAATATAAATATAATATAATATTAATATTATTAATATATAATAATAATAATAATAATAATAAAAAAATAAATAATAATAATAATAATAATAATAATAATAATAATAATAAGAACATCCTTAGTACAAAAAGACAAGAGTAAGGGAAATATAGCCAGTAAACTACAGGCCTATCACCTGCCTACCAATAATGTGGAAGTTACTAACAGGTATCATCAGTGAAAGGCTATACAACTACCTAGAGGAGACAAACACCATCCCCCTCCAACAGAAAGGCTGCAGAAGGAATTGTAGGGGCACAAAAGACCAGCTCCTGATAGACAAAATGGTAATGAAGAACAGTAGGAGAAGGAAAAACCAACCTAAGCATGGCATGGATAGACTATAAGAAAGCCTTCGACATGATCCCACCACACATGGCTAATAGAATGCCTGAAAATATATGGGGCAGAGGAAAACACCATCAGCTTCCTCAAAAATACAATGCGCAACTGGAATACAATACTTACAAGCTCTGGAATAAGAATAGCAGAGGTTAATATCAGCAGAGGGATCTTCCAGGGCGACTCACTGTCCCCACTACTCTTCGTAGTAGCCATGATTCCCATGACAAAAGTACTACAGAAGATGGATGCCGGGTACCAACTCAAGAAAAGAGGCAACAGAATCAACCATCTGATGTTCATGGACGACATCAAGCTGTATGGAATAAGAGCATCAAGGAAATAGATTACCCTAATCCAGACTGTAAGGATTGTATCTGGGGACATCAGGATGGAGTTTGGAATAGAAAAATGCGCCTTAGTCAACATACAAAAAGGCAAAGTAACGAGAACTGAAGGGATAAAGCTACCAGATGGGAGCAACATCAAACACATGATTGAGACGGGATACAAATACCTGGGAATAATGGAAGGAGGGGATATAAAACACCAAGAGATGAAGGACACGATCAGGAAAGAATATATGCAGAGACTCAAGGCGATACTCAAGTCAAAACTCAACGCCGGAAATATGATAAAAGCCATAAACACATGGGCAGTGCCAGTAATCAGATACAGCGCAGGAATAGTGGAATGGACGAAGGCAGAACTCCGCAGCATAGATCAGAAAACCAGGAAACATAATGAACACAATACACAAAGCACTACACCCAAGAGCAAATACGGACAGACTATACATAACACGAAAGGAAGGAGGGAGAGGACTACTAAGTATAGAGGACTGCGTCAACATCGAAAACAGAGCACTGGGGCAATATCTGAAAACCAGTGAAGACGAGTGGCTAAAGAGTGCATGGGAAGAAGGACTAATAAAAGTAGACGAAGACCCAGAAATATACAGAGACAGGAGAAAGACAGACAGAACAGAGGACTGGCACAACAAACCAATGCACGGACAATACATGAGACAGACTAAAGAACTAGCCAGCGATGACAATTGGCAATGGCTACAGAGGGGAGAGCTTAAAGCAGGAAAAACTGAAGGAATGATAACAGCGGCACAAGATCAGGCCCTAAGAACCAGATATGTTCAAAGAACGATAGACGGAAATAACTGAAGGAGTGATAGAAAACGATCAAGCAAAGATCCTCTGGGACTATGGTATCAGAACAGATAGGGTGATACGTGCAAACAGACCAGACGTGACGTTGATTGACAAAGTCAAGAAGAAAGTATCACTCATTGATGCCGCAATGCAATGGGACACCAGAGTTGAAGAGAAAGAGAGGGAAAAAATGGATAAGTATCAAGATCTGAAAATAGAAATAAGAAGGATATGGGATATGCCAGTGGAAATCGTACCCATAATCATAGGAGCACTAGGCACGATCCCAAGATCCCTGAAAAGGAATCTAGAAAAACTAGAGGCTGAAGTAGCTCCAGGACTCATGCAGAAGAGTGTGATCCTAGAAACGGCACACATAGTAAGAAAAGTGATGGACTCCTAAGGAGGCAGGATGCAACCCGGAACCCCACACTATAAATACCACCCAGTCGAATTGGAGGACTGTGATAGAGCAAAAAAAAAAAAAAAAAAAAAAAAAAAAAAAATAATAATAATAATACAACTACCTAGAGGATAAAAACACCATCCCCCACCAACAGAAAGGCTGCAGAAGGAAGTGTAGGGGCAAAAAACACCAGCTCCTGATAGACAAAATGATAAGGAGGAACAGTAAGAGAAGGAAAATCAACCTAAGCATAGCATTGATTGACTATAAGAAAGCCTTCGACATGATACCACACACATGGCTAACAGAATGCCTGAAAAATATGGGACAGAGGAAAACACCATCAGCTTCCTCAAAAATACAATACGTAACTGGAATACAATGCTTACAAGCTCTGGAATAAGACTAGCAGAGATGAATATCAGGAGAGAGATCTTCCAGGGCGACTCACTGTCCCCACTACTCTTCGTAGTAGCCATGATCCCCAGGACAAAAGTACTGCAGAAGATGGATTCTGGGTACCAACTCAAGAAAAGAGGCAACAGAATTAACCATGGTAAGAACATCAAGGAAATATATACCCTAATCCAGACTGTAAGGATTGTATCTGGAGACATCAGGATGGAGTTTGGAATAGAAAAATGTGCCTTAGTCAACATACAAAAGGGCAAAGTAACAAGGACTGAAGGGATAAAGCTACCAGATGGGAACAACATCGAAGACATAGATGAGACGGGATACAAATACCTGGGAATAATGGAAGGAGGAGATATAAAACACCAAGAGATGAAGGACATGATTAGGAAAGATTATATGCAGAGACTCAAGGCGATACTCAAGTCAAAACTCAACGCCGGAAATATGATAAAAGCCATAAACACATGGGCAGTGCCAGTAATCAGATACAGCGCAGGAATAGTGGAATGGACGAAGGCAGAACTCCGCAGCATACACCAGAAAAAAGGAAACATATGACAATACACAAAGCACTACACCCAAGAGCAAATACGGACAGACTATACACAACACGAAAGGAAGGAGGGAGAGGACTACTAAGTATAGAGGACTGCGTCAACGTCGAGAACAGGACACTGGGGCAATATCTGAAAACCAGTGAAGACGGCGCACATAGTAAGAAGAGTGATGGACTCCTAAGGAGGTAGGATGCAACCCGCAACCCCACACTATAAATACCACCCAGTCGAATTGGAGGACTGTGATAACCCCCCCCCACCCCCCCCCACAAAAAAAAAAAAAAAAAAATAATAATAATAAGAAGAAGAAGAAGAAGAAAAGAAGAAAATCAGATTATAATGGTCGGCACTAAATGAAGAATATATGTACACAATAAAGGTTCGAAATTAGTACTATGATGATAACACTTACGTTCGTCTTCCCGTCAAGTAAGAACTCTAGACTACATCAAGATATTAGCATGACGTGCAGCTTCGAAAGCAAAGGTGAGAGAACTCATCTCATTAAGCAACGAGGTAAAGGACCATCAGCGTATAGAAAATTTTTTTCCCCCAGCTGGACGCCAGTCCTTTTGAAATATTTGGCAAAAACTTGTAAGACAAGACATGATCGGGAGACTTACTTTTTCGCGCACTTGACCCACACCATCTATTCTTTCCCAAATCATGGAAATAGGTACAAGTGTTGTAAACTATGCTTCTTCTCATGGAGGAACGAAAAAGGAACTCGCACCACTGCAAACAGAATGGTTGAATACCGAGTTAATTTCTTTGATGGATGATAATTTGGTCTTATATTTTTGTTCTAAATAAAACATATTGTGATTTTTCCCTTGAACGATCGAATACAGGAATGCGTGTTACAGTATAGATACGTTAATGATCATCGTTCTTCTTTTGACAAGTTACCCATAGCTCAACTGCAATATGCGATTCTTCTGTTGACAAATGAAAAATGGATTCAGAGATTTTTGTAATCCAACTGTATCGCTGACGAACGGAACGCAAACTTCATGTGCTAACATACAGGACGATTTCAAATTACGTATCTTTCCTTGACAAATTGATGCATTAAATCGTGCTTTATATACATCTGTTAAATACTACAAAATGTGTATAATTTTGCAGTCCAAGTAGAGATTATTTGCAATCTTTAACGAATTGCAATACAACGCCTGGACATCGTCATCCGCATTGACGGAATAATTTGAGTATCTAATTTAAAACAAGTACTATCTGTTATTTATTCTCCCACTGACTAAGGATTGGGCATACTAGTTTTGTTATTACAGCTACAGACAGGTTGCTTCCCCTCACTCGGGCAGTGGGGACTTTTGTTTTAGGGAAAACATTGTTTCAATGGACCATCAGATTAGAGATTATTTAAAATGTATTTTATACAGCGTCGCATCCTTCAAGAAATGACCGAAAAAAACTCGTACTTTAAAAAAAAATCTTAATTCATTTATGAAAATATTAATTTGGAATTGCAACTACTACTTACCCTAGTTAATTTTTATTGTCTTAAAATTTTTTTATTTACATTTAGAGTATCAGATTTTAGTTAAAATGTATAACTAAGTTAATCTTTTCTGCCTGTTAAAAACATTATTTTGATTAAATGGGGTTATCATTCTGTGACTATATATGTCCTAAATAGTTCTCAGAGATAATAATAAGAACAGGAATTTGCTAAAAGAAAGTTGCACGAGTTTGGACGTTTAAATATAGAGGTTTCTGTAACAGGTGTCTCTTGTATTACCTGATGCGGGGCTACTAAAGGAATTAAAACAAAAGATTAAGATTCACTCGAATAAAAAACTCGGTCACAGATCTTGACCTTGAAACTCATTGAGAAAAAAACGAACAACTGCCTCATAAATTCCCGCAGTGCTGACACAGAATAAACCAGTTTTTAGAAATGTTTTTAGAAATGTGCATTTTGTACATCTGTCAGCCGAGTTCAATAAAAACTACCTACAAAAAAAGCAGTTTTTTTTTTATGATAAGTTTTAATATTGGGGCTTTTATAAATCCCTCTGGGCATAAATCCTAAGAAAATGGAGTAATTGGAATAAAAGAGAATTGTGAATGTGGATTTTGAAACTGATGCCTAACCTAATCATACATAATCTCTTCCGATCTAAAATTCAAGTTCACACACGAAACTGAAAAGATAAGAATTTTCTGATTTTGTAACAAGAACACAAATTCTTGATGAAGTTAGGTTTACTTTTTCTTAAAACTTAAAGACTCGATATCCGGGTTGTGATATTGGGACAAATTTATATGGAGAGAGAGAGAGAGAGAGAGAGAGAGAGAGAGAGAGAGAGAGAGAGAGAGATTATGAAATTCGATGGATCTCGCCTTCCAGGGCATCTAATGATTGCATCAATGCAGGCCAGGGTTCAGCAATTGGTCAACCTCTGTTGGGACTATAAGATGTCCAAATATTCTAAGTCGGCAACTCTTAGGATGGGAGTGGCTCTTGCTATATAAATGAATGGAACTGGCAAAAGATCATCACATTTTCCACAAACATCCAACAATGAAGTTCGTAAGTAGAGACAAGGATGCCTGTGGAAACATTTTTGAAGTTAGTCAGGCTATGAATATAACAGTGGAGATAGTCATACAACTGGGCATTTGTAAAGCCAGACTTTTGAAGACTATTACCTAAGTTTGCATACTGATTTGTGATATATGGCGTCCTCGCTCTCGCTCGAATGTGATCTACATTGACGAGAAGACGAGGCGTCTTAACTATTCGAGTGTACAACCTCAAACTCGTTATTTATTTTCTGTATATTTTTTTTATGGTGGTGGCTTTACTGAAACCTAAAACACAGAAGTGTTATGTTATATTTTTAAGTTGGTTGTTTATTACAGAAAAGTATAAAGTAAATAAAAATTTGAGAAATTCTTGCAAATATAGATCGTGGAAGGTAACGTTAACCATTATAGCTATAATAAGATTTTATTTTATTTAGAACACTGGGGCCCTTTTGGCCGTTGAGCCCTTAAGGCAGAGAAAAGAGGCAGTTGGAGTGGTTGGACAGCAAGGCAAGGAGATCCAGAAAATAATAGGAATGAAGTACGAGGATCTGAAGCCAAACTAAGGGAAAACTCCACAATTATGGATAAAGAGTTGGACAGCAAGGCTAAAGAAAGAAAATAGGACTGAAGGTCAATTCTCAGGTCAAACATGAGATGCAGCTGGGGTCGACGGGATAGTGCAAACGCCCTTCAATAAAGCATACAGTGCACTACAGAAGGATTACTGATGGCACTACTTCCCTACAGGAACTTGAATAAGATGAATTACATAAAGAGGATCAACTTCACTTATTTATCCATTTATTATGATCTATAATTTCCGATAGCATCACGGAATTATGAAGCAATGGCTGCTTCATTTAAAAATCCAGTAAATATAAGAATTGCGTAATCACATTGATTTTCTACTCTGCAGTCATCATCTCAGCCGCTTTGGCAGTTGTGGCCTTTTGTTTTTGCCGCGCCCCAGTACGGAAGAGGCGGCGGAGACTCGAGCGAGGAGATCCCATCCTGAGGGACGATCGCGGGGAGACCGCGATGACTTCGGGAGGTACAGCGTCAACGTCGAAACCGCCAACGGCATCGAACTGGCCGATGCTGGAACCCCCGACGGACCCAAGGGCACCGTTGTGTCCTCTGGATTTTTCTCGTAAGTCATGAATTTTAGCATTATTGATTCACTTGCGTTGTATTTGAAGACGTTCTCATTTAAGAAACAGTTACGAAAATCAGTATCATAAATATTTTTTTTGTGTTAGATTTATGACGCGTTAGCATCACAAGCTGTTAGCAAGAGCTAATGACTACAAATGGATAAGATTCTTCTATGACCGTCAGTCTTCATTTACATATCCCAACTCGGTCTCTAATGACTCTCAACATCAGTTACAACATCTTTGCTCTTTGAAGGAATAAGGAAAACAATTTCATTCCATTTTCTTTTACAGTTACACATCACCCGAGGGCGTTCCAGTCGAAGTGAAATACGTTGCCAACGAAAACGGATTCCAGCCCCAGTCTGACCTGCTTCCAGTGGCTCCCGAATTCCCTCACCCAATCCCCCAGTTCGTCCTGGACCAGATCGCCTTCGCTGCTGAGCAGGACAGGCGAGGCAGTTCATCAAGATCTTCAGGAGGATACAACTAAAACACTTCTCTTCGATGTTAGGATGTTAACCGAACGAATCTATTTATTTATTCTCTTGTCAAATAAATGTTAAATTGAGTGGGGTCTTGTTTTCATTAGTTTTGTTTCTTCTGCCTCGAATGAGGAAAATGTCTGTCCTCTGTTTATCTTTATGCTTAGGGGTTATGTCTTACAGTCTTCCACAGGAGTACCAAAAATGAAATATAACGAATCAGGTGTTATTAGGTACTACTCTGAGTCAGGTAAAAACATTCCTTAAAAGTACGTGGGACGCATTTAGGGTCTATGAGAAGACCGGAGTATTTCAGAATTCCCGTTAAATCCTATTGGGCATCTACTTAAAAAGCACTGGATTATTTACTGTTTAAGGCTTCCTTATAACTTGAAGATGATCACCTTCTAGAGCCACCATTTACAGAAGAAACCGTAAAGACGTCACTTAAGTCCGGTGTTTCCTCCTCTGTGCGTTGGTTCGAATCCACGAGAGGACGAAATTTTTAGAAACAAAAAAATTCTCATCCCGTTAATATATATGAAACTATATTAATTCCGAGAAGAGGGAATTGGATATTAAATGACGTTTGTAGCTTAATGCATGCACTGTGTGACGGGATAAAAATTCATATATATATATATATATATATATATATATATATATATATATATAATATGTATATATATATATATATATACATATATATATATATATATATATGTATATATATATATATATATATATATATATATATATATATATATATATATATATATATATATGCATTAAGCTACAAATGTCATTTAATATCTAAATCGCTGTACCTCTGAATTAATATATTTTTAAATGTTACCTAATGGGAGTTTTTTTTTTTAGTTGATAAGGAATTCGTCGGCTCATGGGCGAGAACTACGGAACCAAGAAATCAGGAAGTACATTGGAGCACTTTAAACCAGAAGGCTATCACGGAGAGATAGGGCGAATCAGATAGTAAAGGACATTCGTAGCTTAATGCGTATAATATATAAATCACGATGATATAGATATATATATATATAT
>NC_061093.1:7739814-7779814 GCF_015104395.2 Macrobrachium nipponense
TTATGACCTGGTGACCCCAGTGCCATATGAGGAAGAAGTCGTCTCCTCAAGTGAATATTTGAAAAACAAGTCACAATTGAATTTATGGGTAATTAAGAGGGTTTAGATATGGAATTCTGAAAGAAAAAATAGCCTCTTGAATATTTGCTATTGATGACACATTGCTTTTAGAATTTCTGGTAGCTTTAGAAAACTTTCTGTGTCGAGTGCTCTTTGGTCAAATTTTTTCATTCTGATTTCTTTTAAAGGTATTGGTAAATATCCATGTCTTGTCAATGTAAACAAATATCAAACGGCAGTACTATGAACAGTACAGTTTGATTCTGGTGAATGCTTAGGTTGTAGTTATTTCTATAATAATAATAATAATAATAATAATAATAATAATAATAATAATAATAATAATAATAATAATAATAATAATAATAATAATAATAATAATAATAATGATAATAATAATGGCCGAAACATGTCGACATTAAAGAAGCAACTGACTTTGAAAACTAATAAATTAATAATGAAGAAAATACTTTATCAACGAATTTGCAGGGGAGATCACTATTTACGATCGCGTTGTAGTCTCCGGATATATATTAAAATACAACCAGAATAATATATATATATATATATATATATATATATATATATATATATATATATATATATATATATATATGATAATATATATATATATATATATTTATATTATATATATATATATATATATATATATATATATATATATATACATATATTCTAGTATTCATAATATCAGACCTTGATATTCAATATACCGCCAGAATAACACCATGAATAGAGGCCAATTACTTAGTAGTCTCGCGGATTATGACAAAAGATTTATCAGATAAATTGAGAAATTTTTTTAAGATGAATTTAGTTAACTATGCAATTCCTTTTAATAAAACATGTATCCGAGAAGGTCTGTTTCCTGCTTAATAACGATAATAACTAGAAAATCAGATTATAATGGTCGCAATAATGCAGAATATATGTACACGATAAAGTTCTAAATCAGTACTATGATGAAAACACTTACGGTCGTCTTCCCATCAATTAAGAACTCTAGACTACATCATATTAGCATGACGTGCAGCTTCGAATACCAAAGGTGAGAGAACTTATCTCATTAAGCAACGATGTAAAGGATCATCAGTGCAGAAGAAGATTTTTTCCCCCCGCAGGAGGCCAGTCCTTTTGAAATATTTGGCAAAAACTAGTAAGACAAGACGTGATCAGAGAGACTTACTTTTCGCGCACTTGACCCACAACAATCTATTTTTTCTTACCGAAAATATGGATATAGGGACACGTGTTGTAAACTATGCTGCTTCTCATGGAAGAACGAAAAAGGAACTCGCGCTTCAAACACAATGGTTGAATATTGCGTTAACTTCTGTGAGGGTTGATAACTTTTTCTCGTGTTTTTGTTCTAAATAAAACATATTGCGATTTTTTCCTTGAAGGATTAGACACAGGAATGCGTGTTGCAGTATAGATCCGTTATCGATCATCGTTCTTCTCTTGACAAGTCTGACAGAGCTCAACTGCAATATGCTAATCTTCTGTTGACAAATGAAAATGGATTCGAGAGATTTTTGTAATCCAACTATATCGCTGACGAACAGACGCAAGTTTATGTGCTAACATAAAAGGACGCTTTCAAATTACATATCTTTTCTTGACAAATCGATGTATTAAATCATGACTTATATAGAACCGTTAAATATTACAAAATGTGTATAATTTTGCAGTCGAAGTAGAGATTATTTGCAATCTTTAACGAATTGCAATACAACGCTTGGACATCGTCATCTGCATTGACGAAATACTTTGAGTATCTAATTTAAAACAAGTACCATCAGCTATTATTCTCCCACTGACGAAGGATAGGGGCATGCTAGTTTTATTAGACAGCTACAGACAGGGTAGCTTTCCCTCACTTGGGCAGTGCGGACATTTGTTTTAGGCAAATCATTGTTTCAATGGACCATCAGATTATAACTCTCTCACTGACTGAGAAAAATTATAGTGTTTTTATACCGCGTGATATCCTTCAGGAATGACCGAAAACAAAAACTCGTACTTTTTTTAAAGAAAATTTAAATTTATTTATGAAAATATTAATTTGTATTGCAACTACTAGTGACCTTATTTTTTTAAAGTCTGTTTAAAATTTTCATTTACATTTAGAGTATCAGATTTTAGTAAAAATGTATAACCAAGTTAATTTTTTTTTTTTGGCTATCAAAAACAATATTTTGATTAAATGAGGTTATCATTCTGTACCTACTAAATATGTCCTAAGCAGTTCTCAAATATAATACCTAGCAACAGGGTTTTGCTAAATCATTAGTTCTTTGCAATTAAGACAATTATTATTAGAACGTCTAAATATGTAGAAGTTTCTGTATCAGGCGTCTCTTGTAGTACCTAATTCGAGGTTACCAAAGGAATTAAAATAAAGGATTAAGATTCACTCGGAATAAAAACTCGGTCACAGATCTTGACCTTGAAACCCATCGGGAAAAAAACGATAGTGACCTCATAAATTACCGCAGTGCTGACACAGAATAACCCGTTTTTGTTTTTAGAAATGTTTTACAATATTGCATGTTTTTAGAAATGCGCATTTTGTACATCTGTCAGTTAAGTTCAATATAGCCAACTACAAAAGAGCAGATTTTGTTTTTTTTTTCATGTTATAATAAGATTTAATATGGGGGCTTCTATAAGTCCCTCTGGACATAAATCCTAAGAAAAGTAGTGTAATTGGAAGAAAAGTGAATTGTGAATGTGGATTTTGAAACTGATGCCGAACCTAACCATATACAATCTCTTCAGATCTAAAATTCATGTTCACACGGGAAACTTGAAGGATAAAAAATTTGTGATTTTTTAAGAACACAAATTATTCCAGAAGTTAGGTTTACTTTTTCTTAAAACTTAATATTCGATATACGTGAAATTGGGACAAATTTAAATTTATATATATAGAAAAAGAGAGGAAGAGAGAGAGAGAGAGAGAGAGAGAGATAGAGGAGAGATAGAGAGAGAGAGAGAGAGAGAGAGAGAGAGAGAGAGAGATTCCAGGGATCCTGCCTTCCAGAGCATCTGATGATTGCATCAATGCAGGCCAGAGTTCAGCAATTGGTTAACCTTCGGTTAGGACTATAAGCTGTCCAAATATTCTAAATCGGCAACTCTTAGGATGGGAGTGGCTCTTGCTATATAAATGAATGGAACTGGCAAAAGATCATCACATTTTCCCCCCAACATCCAACAATGAAGTTCGTAAGTAGAGACAAGGACGCTTGTGGAAACATTTTTGAAGTTAGTCAGGTTATGAACTTAACATTGGAGACAGTCAGACAACTGGGCATTGAACTTGTAACGCCAGATTTCTGAAGACTATTGGCTAAGTTTGCATACAGATTCGTGATATATGCGTCCTCGCTCTCGCTCGAATATGATCTACAATGACGAGAAGACGAGATGTCTTGACTATTCGAGTCTACAACCTCAAACTCGTTATTTATTTTTTAAAAGTCTTTTTTCTGGTGGTGGCTTTACTAAAACCTAAAACACATCAGTATTATCTTATCTTTTTAATTTGGTTGTTTATTGCATAGAAATGATAAACTAAATAAACATTTGTTGAGAAATTCTTGCAAATATAGATCGCGAAAGGTAATCACAACCATTATAGCTATAATAAGATTTTATTTGATTTTTAGCACTGGGACCCTTTTGGCCATTCAGCCCTTAAGGCAGAGAAAAGAGGTAGTTGGAGGGGTTGGACAGTAAGGCAAAGAGATTTAGAAAAGAGAGATGAAGTACGAGGATCTGAAGCCGAACTGAGAGAAAACTCCACAGTTATGGGGAAAGAGTTGGACAGCAAAACTAAAGAAAGGAAATGGGAATGGAGGTCAATTCTCAGGTCAAACATGAGATGTAGCTGGGGCGGAAGGGATGATGCAAACGCCCTACAATAAAGCATACAGTGTACTACGGAAGGAGCAATGATGGCACTACTTCCCTACAGGAACTTGAATAAGATGAATTACTTAAAGAGGGTCAACTTCACTTATTTATCCATTTATTATGATCTATAACTTCCGATAGCATCACGGAATTATGAAGCAATGCTGCTTCATCAGAAAAAAAAAAAAAAAAAAATCCAGTGAATATAAGAATTGCGTAATCACATTGATTTTCTACTCTGCAGGTCATCATCTCAGCCGCTTTGGCAGTTGTGGCCTTTGCCGCGCCCCAGTACGGAAGAGGCGGCGGAGACTCGAGCGAGGAGATCCCCATCCTGAGGGACGATCGCGACCGCGATGACTTCGGGAGGTACAGCGTCAACGTCGAAACCGCCAACGGCATCGAACTTGCCGATGCTGGAACCCCCGACGGACCCAAGGGCACCGTTGTGTCCTCTGGATTTTTCTCGTAAGTCATGAATTTTAGCATTATTGATTCACTTGCGTTGTATTGAAGACGTTCTAATTTAAGAAACAGTTACGAAAATCAGTATCATACTATTTTTTGTATTAGATTTAAGACGCATTAGCATGATAAGCTGTTAGCAAGAACTAATGACTACAAATGGATAAAATTCCCCTATGACTGTCAGTCTCCATTGACGTATCCCAACTCGTTATCTAATTACCCTCAACATAAACTACAACACCTTTGCTCTTTGAATAAATAAGTTAAGCGATTTTATTCCATTATCTTTTACAGCTATACATCACCCGAGGGCGTTCCAGTCGAAGTGAAATACGTCGCCAACGAGAACGGATTCCAGCCCCAGTCTGACCTGCTTCCAGTGGCTCCCGAATTCCCCCACCCAATCCCCCAGTTCGTCCTGGACCAGATCGCCTTCGCTGCTGAGCAGGACAGGCGTGGCAGTTCTTCAAGATCCTCAGGAGGATACAACTAAAAAACTTCTCTTCGATGTTAGGATGTTAGCCGAACGAATCTATTTATTACCTTATCAAATAAATGTTAAATTGAGTGAGGTCTTGTTTTCATTAGTTTTGAGTCTTCTGTCCTCTATTTACCTTAATGCTTACGGGCTATGTTATGTCCTACAACCATCCACAGGAGTACCAGAAATTAAATATAACGAACCAGGTACTATCAAGTACTCTTCTGAATTAGGTAAAATGATTCCTTATAGGTACTAGGGGGCGTTAAGGTCTACGAGCTACTTACGGCTGGCAATGATAAGGTCAAGTATTGCGTTTCAGTGTGACGTCAGTATCGTTAAGCATATTTTCCCTAAAATAGTAGCATAGGATTACTAAAGGCTCGATTATCACACCGCCTCAGAATTACTTTAGGGATTTCCGTTAAATCCCATTGGGTCTCTCCGTACTAAGCACCGGATTATGTACTGTTTGAGGCTTCCTTGGAACTGAAGACGATCATCCATTTTAAGGGCAGTCGGTATAGACGTCACTGAAGCTCTAATTTCTCCTCTTTGCGCTGGTTTGCGTTCACGAGAGGATGGGATTATCAATTTTTTTTTTTTCGTGAAGAAAATAAAGACACTGGCACATGTAAAACATTATTTCTAAAGAGGGCGCGGCCATTTGTTGCTCTAATCTTTTATTATACAAAGTTTTGTAAATAATTACCGATGAAAAGTAGTAATTAACCAGCTTAGGTAAATGGGGATTCCAATCTATCTTATTCGAATTTCATCCTCCCGAATGATATGTAAAGCCGAAATTGTTTTTTCATCTTAACCAATTACGATCAGCTGCTTATACTTTTATGGCGCTTGATTTTTTCTTACACTTATATTAAAATTGATTTAAAAAACACAAATAAAATATCAGTGGTATATTAGGAAACATATGAATAAAGACTGGGTTTGTGTTGATCTGGAATATTACTAGCAGTAAAAATATTCAAAATTGGAATATCGATTTAATTTCTATACGTTCATAACGTTCTACTCTTATTATATGCTGTGACATCTGCTGACTATTGAGATCATATTTTCGATATACCATGTAAAATGGACTAATTAGTGTATTTATGTCTCCATTTCTTTTTTTGCGTAGTATTATTTGCTGGCCTCCATTATAATTATGGATGGTTGGGAGGGGTTAGGGGGAGGGGAAGGCTGCGAGTATATCGCCATCAACAGCCTTGACCTGTTGGATGGACCTAAAGACACTGTTTTGGACTCTCGATTTTATGTCTTGTGTTTTCAAAATTAATATTTAGTTCATTGTCTACCAGATATGCAGAAAGCCATTACTCTCTGGTTACACTCTTAAATTATTGCATTAAAAGGTTAAGCGGCTATTTATCGAAAAACGAAAAGTTATGCATCACCGGAAGGCATTTCAATTCACGTGAAATAAGTAGCTAACGAAAACGGATTCCAACATTAAACACCACACCCCCGTCCAATTCCCCAGCTCGTTCTCACCCACATTTGCCGCTGGGGAAGATAGACATCGCAGCTCCTCGAAGTCTCCACCTGGATCTGATGTTCCTCCTTCCCCTCCATATTAAAATATTCAATTACGTATTATAATGTTTTATAAACGACCATATCTGAAATTATATAAAAAAATAATTTCCATTACCAATGGATTATGTTCACTCAACGTACAGTTCACAATGGTCTGTAATAACCACCCTGCATCATTATTATACGACCTAATCCTCATACTTATAACTACTGTAAATTTCCTGTTCACTTATCACACTACGTCAAGCATAAACTATTGTTACTGTAATATACAAGGCGATTCTCCCCAGTACAACAGTCGTATAAAGTGAAGGGAATGATATAATGTTAATATCTAATCATTATTATTATGTTTATTATGTGTTTTACTATTTTTTAAATAAACCGAACGCAATTTGACAGTACATCTAAGTCCTTATTTATAACGGATATAAAATTAATCTAACTTATTCAAGAGTTGGTGAAATTAATAAAAAATTTGCCCTCTCGGATTTGAGATGTAAAGCGTAAAATTACAAAGAAAAACTATTGATAAGACAATGAAGAATTATTTTATGACCTGGTGACCCCAGTGCCATAAGAGGAAGAAGCCGTGTCCTTAAGCGAATATTTGAAAACAAGTCACAATTGAATTTATGGACAATTTGGGGGGTTTAACTGTGGAATTATGAAAGAAAGAAAAGCCTCTTGGATATTTATTATTAATGACACATTGCTTTTAGAATTTCTGTAGTCCTTGGAAAGCTTTATGGGTTGTGTATTCTTTTGTCCAAACTTGTCCTTCCTGTTTTCTCTTAAAAGTATTCTGGTATATGTAGAAAGGTAGTCACTGTTTATGATGCTTAGATTTATTTTTTATGATACTGCTGATCATTTGCCCTTCATATGAAATAGTTGGTAAAGAAAAATATATGTCTTGTCGATGTAAAAATGGCCGAAACATGACATTAAAGAAACCATTGAGTCTGTAAATACAATAATATTAAGACAATATTGTCTTGACGATTTTGAAGCGGAGATCACTATTTACGATCGTGTTGTAGTCCCCGGATATATACTATATCAAATTACAACCAGAATAATATATATATATATATATATATATATATATATATATATATATATATATATATATAATATATATATATATATATATATATATATATATATAATATATATATATATATATTGTCATCATATTTTTACTATTGATAATACCAGACCTTGATTATTAAAAAAATATATGTATAAGATCAAGGTTCGAAATCAGTACTATAATGAAAACACTTACGTTCGTCTTCCCGTCAAGTAAGAACTCTAGACTACATCATATTAGCATGACGTGCAGCTTCGAATACCAAAGGTGAGAGAACTCATCTCATTAAGCAACGTGGTAAAGGACCATCAGTGCATAAGATTTTTTTTTTTTTTGTTTTTTTTTTTTTTTTTTTTTTTACCGCAGGACGCCAATCCTTTTGAAATATTTGGCAAAAACTTGTAAGACAAGACCTTGTTCGGAGAGATACTTTTTCGCGCACTTTGACCACAACCATCTATTTTTTTCTTTCCCAAAATATGGAAATAGGGACACGTGTTGTAAACTATGATTCTTCTCATGGAAGAAAGAAAAAAGTACTCACGCTTCAAACAGAGTGGTTGAATATTGCGTTAACTTTTTTGATGGACGATTATTTGTTGTCGTCTTTTTGTTCTAAACATAACATATTGCAATTTTTCCCTTAAAGGATCGAACACAGGAATATGTGTTGCAGTATAGATCCGTTATTGATCACCGTTCTACTCTTGACAAGTTTCCTATAGCTCAACTGCAATATGCGATTCTTCTGTTGACAAATGAAAATGGATTCAAGAGATTTTTGTAATCCAGCTATATCGCTGACGAACGGACGCAACTTCATGTTCTAACGTACAGGACGCTTTCAAATTACGTATCTTTACTTTAGAAATTGATGCATTAAATTGTGTTTTATATACATCTGTTAAATACTACAAAATGTGTATAATTTTGCAGTCCAAGTAGAGATTATTTGCAATCTTTGACGATTTGCAATATAACGCCTGGACATCGTCATCCGCATTGGCGGAATAATTTGAGTATCTAATTTAAAACAAGTACCATCTGCTATTTATTTTCCCATTGGCTAAGTACTGGGCATACAAGTTTTATTATGACAACTGCAGAAAGGGTTGCTTTCCCTCACTTGGGCAGTGGGGACTTTTGTTTTAAGGCCTGTCCACACGAACGTGTGCTCTAACGGGCACACTTGACGGGCAAACCATCAAATTGCCCGATGGGTCTTGTAGCAAAATCACCATGGTTGCGCTCGATGGCTTGAGCTTCGACCCTGGCAGAGGTACGTTAACCGTATACATTTCTTTTAATGAGACATTCTTTGCACCATATTCTTTTCTTTTTCATCACACACAAAGCAATTATCATGCTACACAATATCTTCTTCTTTGCGGTAGGCAACATGTTTATCCTACCACACTGAACACACTACTGGCATCGTCGGGTACGCTCACCTCTCCATCGCCTCACCCATGTGGACAACATTCATGGGTAAGCCCGCCAGAATTTGCTCGTCAACCCCAGAGCACGCCATCAGGCCCGCTCGTGTGAGAAGGCCTTTAGGCAAAACATTGTTTCAGTGGACCATCAGATTAGAGATTACAGCTCTCTCACTGACTGGGAAAAATTAAAATGTATTTTATACAGCGTGGCATCCTTCAGGAAATTACCGAAAAAAACTTGTAATTTTTAAAAGAAAATCTCAATTTATTTATGAAAATATTAATTTGGAATATCAACTACTACTTACCCTAGTTTATTTTTATTGTCTTAAAATATTTTATTTACATTTTGAGCATCAGATTTTAGTTAAAATGTCGTATAACTAAGTTAATTTTTTCTGCCTATTAAAAGCAATATTTTGATAAAATGGGGTTATCATTCTGTGACTATATATGTCATAAATAGTTCTCAGAGATAATAACTAGCAACAGGGTTTTGCTAAAAGAAAGTTGCACGAGTTTGGACGTCTAAATATATAGAGGTTTCTGTAACAGGTGTCTCTTGTATTACCTGATGCGGGGCTACTAAAGGAATTAAAACAAAAGATTAAGATTCACTCGGAATAAAAACTCGGTCACAGATCTTGACCTTGAAACTCATCGGGAAAAAACGACAACTGCCCTCATAAATTCCCGCAGTGCTGACACAGAATAAACCAGTTTTTAGAAATGTTTTTAGAAATGTGCATTTTGTACATCTGTCAGCCGAGTTCAATAAAAACTACGTACAAAAAGAGCAGATTTTTTTTTATGATAAGATTTAATATTGGGGCTTTTATAAATCCCTATAGGCATAAATCCTAGGAAAAGTGGAGTAATTGGAAGAAGGAGAATTGTGAATGTGGATTTTGAAACTGATGCCTAACCTAACCATATACAATCTCTTCAGATCTAAAATTCATGTTCACACGGGAAACTGAAATGATAAGAATTTTCTGATTTTGTAACAAGAACACAAATTGTTGCTGAAGTTAGGTTTACTTTTTCTTAAAACTTAAGACTCGATATCCGTGAAATTGGGACAAATTTATATGGAGAGAGAGAGAGAGAGAGAGAGAGAGAGAGAGAGAGAGAGAGAGAGAGAGAGAGAGAGAGAGAGAGATTATGCAATTCGAGGGGTCTCGCTTTCCAGGGCATCTAATGATTGCATCAATGCAGGCCAGAGTTCAGCAATTGGTCAACCTCTGTTGGGACTATACGCTGTCCAAATATTCTAAGTCGGCAACTCTTAGGATGGGAGTGGCTCTTGCTATATAAATGAATGGAACTGGCAAAAGATCATCACATTTTTCCCCCAACATCCAACAATGAAGTTCGTAAGTAGAGACAACGATGCTTGTGGAAACATTTTTGAAGTTAGTCAGGCTATGAATATAACAGTGGAGACAGTCAGACAACTGGGCATTGAACTTGTAAAGCCAGACTTCTGAAGATTATTGCCCTAAGTTTGCATACAGATTTGTGATATATGTCGTCATCGCTCTCGCTCGGATGTGATCTACATTGATGAGAAGACGAGGTGTCTTGACTATTCGAGTCTACAACCTCAAACTCGTTATTTATTTTCTGTATATTTTTTTTATGGTGGTGGCATTAATGAAACCTAAAACACAGCAGTGTTATGTTATATTTTAAAGTTTGTTGTTTATTACAGAAAAGTATAAATTGAATAAAAATTTGTTGAGAAATTCTTGCAAATATAGATCGTGAAAGGTAATCTCAACCATTATAGCTATAATAAGATTTTATTTAATTTAGAACGCTGGGGCCTTTTTGGCCGTTGAGCCCTTAAGGCAGAGAAAAGAGGCAGTTGGAGTGGTTGGACAGCAAATAATAGGAATGAAGTACGAAGATCTGAAGCCAAACTAAGGGAAAACTCCACAATTATGGATAAAGAGTTGGACAGCAAGGCTAAAAGAAAAGAAATAGGACTGAAGGTCAATTTCTCAGGTCAAACATGAGATGCAGCTGGGGTCGACGGGATAGTGCAAACGCCCTTCAATAAAGCATACAGTGCACTACAGAAGGATTACTGATGGCACTACTTCCCTACAGGAACTTGAATAAGATGAATTACATAAAGAGGATCAACTTCACTTATTTATCCATTTATTATGATCTATAATTTCCGATAGCATCACGGAATTATGAAGCAATGCTGCTTCATTTAAAAAATCCAGTAAATATAAGAATTGCGTAATCACATTGATTTTCTACTCTGCAGGTCATCATCTCAGCCGCTTTGGCAGTTGTGGCCTTTGCCGCGCCCCAGTACGGAAGAGGCGGCGGAGACTCGAGCGAGGAGATCCCCATCCTGAGGGACGGATCCCGCGACCCGAGCGGATTGACTTCGGGGAGGTACAGCCGTTCAAAACGTCCGATAAACCGCTAACGGCATCGAACTGGCCGATGCTGGAACCCCCGACGGACCCAAGGGCACCGTTGTGTCCTCTGGATTTTTCTCGTAAGTCATGAATTTTAGCATTATTGATTCATTTGCGTTGTAATGAAGACGTTATAATTTAAGAAACAGTTACGGAAAGCAGTATCATACTTTTTTTTTATTAGATTTAATACGCATTAGCATTGCAAGCTGTTAGCAAGAACTAATGACTACAAATGGATAAGATTCCTCTATGACTGTCAGTCTCCATGTACATATCCCAACTCGGTCTCTAATGACTCTCAACATAAACTACAACACCTTTGCTCTATGAATAAATATGTAAAACGATTTTATTCCATTCTCTTTTACAGCTATACATCACCCGAGGGCGTTCCAGTCGAAGTGAAATACGTCGCCAACGAGAACGGATTCCAGCCTCAGTCTGACCTGCTTCCAGTGGCTCCCGAATTCCCCCACCCAATCCCCCAGTTCGTCCTGGACCAGATTGCCTTCGCTGCTGAGCAGGACAGGCGTGGCAGTTCTTCAAGATCTTCAGGAGGATACAACTAAAACACTTCTCTTCGATGTTAGGATGTTAACCGAACGAATCTATTTATTACCTTATCAAATAAATGTTTAATTGAGCGAACTCTTGTTATCATTGGTTTTGAGTCGTCTGCTTCGAATGAGGAAAATGTCTGTCCCATATTTATCTTTATGCTTAGGGGTTATGTCCTACAGCTTTCCAGAGGATTACCAAAAATGAAATATAACGAACCAGGTACTATTATGTACTGATCCAAATCAGGTAAAAATATTACTTTGGGGCGTTAGGGTCTCCGAGCTACTTACGTGTGGGAATGAGAAGACAGGAGTATTTCAGGTGAAGTATTGCGTTTTAGTATGACTGCAATATCGTTAAGCATATTATCCCTAAAATAGTAACATAGGATTACTAAAGGCTCGATTGTCACGCCGTCTCAGAATTGTTTTAGGGATTTCCGTGAAATCCCATTGGGTATCTACGTAAAAAGCACCGAATTATGGACTGCTTAAGGCTTCCTCGGAACTTGAAGATGATAACCTTCTAGAGCCACCCAGATATAGGAGAGTCGGTAAAGACGTCACTAAAGTCTTGATTTCTCCTCTGTGTGCTGGTTCGAATCCACGAGAGGACGAGATTATCAAATAAATTTTTTTTTGTGAAGGAAGTGTATATACATATCTTAAAAGAGACTGGAGGGCTTAGTGAAAAGCGCTTGATTCCTCGAAGAATGCTGAAGTAAAAAAACAGTCAGAACTGGTGACCATATGATATGAGGTTGAGGAACTTTCAGAGATCACATGACTGGGTGCGGCGCTCTTGGTTGCTATGGCACTTCGAAAGGCGTGTACATGTGTGCGGTTGTAGCGTGTGGTGTATGGGGCCCAACGATACGAGATGCCAAAGAAGAGGGCACATTCTTTGATTACCTGTGGCGTGGTATAGAAGACACATTTGGAGAGGGCCCGAGGACACCCATCGGAAGGTAGAGTAACATAAGACTTTGGAAAAGTTACCCTTTGAAAAGAGAGAGAAAAGTGTAGTGTGTACACGTTTGTTTTAATTATCTTTCACATGTTGGAGTGATATAATAAACGTCTCTTTATTTCAGATGGGTTCATGGCATCATATAAGAGAAGCGGTTCTCTAAAGACTTTGACCATTTAAAATACATAATTAATCAAACTAAGATTTAGGGGAAGTGTTTACTTAATCTAGTTCAGGAGAGGAGAATGACTGTTTACGGTTTTTTTTGAGGGTCAGACTTTATTCTTTTTACTTCATTTTATATTCATTTTGTTCCATTTAATGTTTAGGTAATTTGGGAAATAAAAAGTATATTTTTGTATCTACGAGGATTCTTTTGCCCAGTTTGCATTTTTAGCTTATGCAGAAGGATAATCAGCAATGAGAGGTAAGAGAGTTGCCTGTTTGTTTAATTTGTTTAAACGAGTGTCATTTAGTCATAAAACGAGAAAAATAGCTTTTGAGATTTTAAGGTGGATAGAGACAATGGCACAGGTAAAACAATTTGTAAAGAAGGTACAACCATTTGTCGCTCTAATGTTTTACTATTCAATGTTTTATGAGTATTACTGACGAAAAGTAATCTCTAATTACTTAGGTAAATGGGGATTCCTGCCTATCTTATCAGAATTTCGTCCTCCGAAATGATGTGTAAAACCGAAATTATTTTTCCATCTTAACCAAGTACGACCAGCTGCTTATAGTTTCATGTCGTTTGATTTTTTCTTATACTTATACATAAAATTGATTTAAAAAACACAAATAAATTATCATCGGTATATTAGGAAACATATGGATAAAGACTGGGTTTGTGTTCATCTGAAATCTTTCTTGAAGTAAAAATAATGGAAATTATAATATCGATTTAATATCCAGTATATGCTATGAAATCTGTTGACTATGTGTGATGAGGTCGTAGGTTATGTGCTATTCAATTCTTAGCCGATTATGATCAAATGAAATTTGAGATGCTCTGTGATTACCAGGACTTCAGTCTGTCCATTACTACTGGAGGATGTTCTCAGTAGTCAACAGATTTCACAGCATATACTTAGAACAGAATGCAGCTAATAGTGTAGGAAAAGGCATGTAAAAAATTAACCAACAAGAATATTTATATCTTCATAGTTTGCAAGTGATTTTTATTTCTTATTGTGTGTATTATTATTTGCTGGCCCCATTACAGTAATGATGTGGTCTGGGGGGAGGGGGGAAAGGCTGCACGGATTTCGCCATCATCAACAGAATTGAACTGCCCGACGGACCCAAAGACACCGTTTTAACCTATGGATTTTTTTGTGTGTGTGTTTTCAAAACTAATATTCAGTTCATTGTCTACCAGATATGCAGCTATTATTCTTTGGTTACACTCTTAAATTATTTCATTAAAAGGTTAAGCGGTTATCTATCGAAAAATAAAACGTTATACATCACCGGAAGGCATTTCAATCCACGTGAAATTAGCTAACAAAAACGGATTCCAACATCAATCCCCCCCACCGCCCCCATCCGTCAAATTCCCCAGCTCGTTCTCCCCCACATTTGTCGGGGTGGAAGCTAGATATCCCAGCTCCTCGAAGTCTCCACCTGGATCTGATGTTCCAACTGCGGGAAGAGGTGGCGTAATTTGGCGTGTTTAGCAGATTCGCAATACGATGAGGTAGCAGGAAGGGAACTGGCATTTCTCATCTATGAAATCAGCAACAGTCCTAACCAAAAAGATACAAAAGCATTCATAGATATATTAGAAGGATATAATCCTTCAAACTGGAACAAATCTAATGAAAACATCTTGAAAATAATTGAAGAAGTTCCAAATAAAATCCAAGTGGTCAAGAGACTCATAAAGAAAATATACATAAACCAACATATTCCGACAAAAGAAAATGAATAAGGTGAATCTTGTGAATATCCTAATTGATGCATTAGGAAAAGAAATGCCAAAAGCATGCAAACTGTGTAAGGTTTGTATAGCATAGTCAATCCACAAAACCTAATCAGAAAATTGTTGCTAGCATGCAACATTCCGACCCATCCACAGTGGGTGCTGATGGTAATACAAGATTTGAGAAAAGATACAAGAATTTTTTTGTTCAAAAACATGTTCTATCATGGATAGAACAATGTTATTAAATCAAGATTGAATGTACAAATAGTTGAGGATGAAGAAGAAGAAGAGGAAGAGGAAGAAGAAGAAGAAGAAGAAGAGGAAAACGGAAGAGAAGTAAACAAAAATGAAATGACAGAAAAAATAAGGAAAACAAAGAACAAGATAAAAGTGGATGCAGAGATACTCATTGATACTACATATGAGGCAATAAAGCAGCATACCTACGAAGAAATAAATTACGATATGACAACAGAAAAGCAAATCCCGAAGAGGCTCTAACCAGATCTATACAATGACGGGAAAGAGGAAAAATAGACAAGAAAGACAAAATCTGCAACCTTTTGAAAGAGGGAATTGCAGATTTGGAGAAAGATGTTACTACAAACATCCTAAGATATGTCAAAACTATGAAAATATATGGTAAATGTGCATACTTAGATGGATATGGGGATGATTGCAGAGATCTGCATCCAAAAATATGTAAAACCTAAAAGAAGGAAAAGGATGTAAGTTCGACATAAAAAATGCAAATATATGCACCCTGTAGCCATGAATCATAATCAAATAAATAACCAACCAAGTAATAAAATCCAAAATAAGAAAGAAACAAATAAAGAGAGAAATCAAGAATATCAGGTAAAAGAGAAAAGCAAACACCCAATGAGATATGCAGAGGTGTCAGCAAAAAATTTCAAAGCATCAGCTCCGAAATTCTACTCAAGAGATAATAACTGTATTTATTATGCAAGAGGAGGTATTGCAGAAACGGAGAAAATTGCAGATTCAGACACAAAATGAATAATTATGATGAAGGAAGATCAAATATTATGGAAAAGTTGGATTTTTTAATGTCAGAATTTCTGGAAATGAAAAAAAGAACAACATACCAGAACAGGAAAGAGACATGGGAAAATCCTTATTACTACCAGTATTAAATGAAGGAGAAACACACGCAAACCATCATAGTGATGAATGCGCAGGGGTTTAGTTACGAGTAACTCAAAAAGAAAAAATAGAGTACTTAGAAGAACTAAACCAAAATGAAAAGAAAATAGATATAATGAATATAAGTGAAACCTGGTATTCCCAAGAGACTGGGAATGATGATCAAATAAAAGGGTTCCAAACTTATAGATCAGATAGAAAAAATAGGAATCAAGGGGGAACCGCAATATATGGGAAAGACAAAAAACAAGGAAAAATATATGAGAAATATAGTAACTCAGAATGTGAACTAATAGCGGTAGAATTTGAATATGAAAAATTGATGAACATAGTAATATATAGACCTCCTAATACTAAAGAGTTTGAATTCTTAACTAATTGAAAAATTGGATGATATATGTAGAAATCACAAGGGACTGGACTATTTCTCCTATCTGGTGACTTCAACTTTCCTTTCGTAGAAGGAAGGAACGAATAGGAGATTGTGGTTGTACTTTATACATATAAAAAAGAGAGTAATGTAGTGCAGAAGATAAGAGCAATTTGAAAAGCTATTAGATATGCTACTAGAATAAAACAAATTCATTACAAATAAATCACCTGCAACAAGAAAGGAAAATACTTTAGACCTAGTATTTGTGAACGAGATGAATTATGTTAAAGAAATAATAGTTTATATAAGCGAATATTTCAGACCATAATGTCATAGAATAACAGTTTCATTCCAAAGCAAGTGAAATAGAGATAAGCAAGAATGAAAAAGTGGGAAGGATATGGAAAATACAACTTCTACAGTAAAAATATAAAAAATGGTCAGAAATTAATGAAGAATTAAACAAAGATTGGGATAACATTTTCGTAAGTGATGACATAAGGGTAAATACGGAGATATTATATAAAATATTGGAGAAAATAGTGGAAAAATATATACCGAAGAAGAAAAGTAAACATCATTCATGCATACCAAGAGACAGAAGGATCTTGTTCCAGAAAATCAGAAAGTGGAAAAAAGGTCTTGCAAAAGAAAAAAATGCATGGAAAGTTATAGAACTAAAAGTAAGATAGGAAAAGAAAATGCCAGAACAAAAGATTATACAATCAAAAGAAAATGAAAAAACAGGCTTGGAAGAAACCCTATTAAATATCAAGCAAAAACCCCAAACTATTATACTCATATGCGAAGAAGATGAATAAAGAAAGAATAGAAATAGGCCCTCTGAGAATTGAAGGGAGATTAACGAATGAAAAAAAGGAAATTTGCAACATACTGGCAGAACGATATAAGAGAGAATTCACCCCTAGAATAGATAATGAAGATAATGATATAGAAGTAAGTGATGAAAATAGTGAATATTTAGCTGACATAGATATTAATGAAGCTGATATTGTGCAGGCTATATTAATGAAATTAAAAATGGAGCTGCTGCAGGGCTGATGGAATTCCTGCTATTTTGTTAAAGAAAGTAGTTCATTCTATCGCAAAGCCACTTGCAATATTATTAAGACAAAGTGTAGATACAGGCAAGATTTATGATGTAGCACCAAATTAGCATATATTACCCCTACTTTCAAAAGTGGATCAAGACTAGAGGCAAGTAATTATAGGCCTGTGAGTCTAACATCACATATTATGAAAGTGTATGAAAGGGTAATGAAGAAAAATATTATGAAACATTAATAAAAAATAATTTGTTTAATAAAGGACAACATGGTTTCGTACCCGGAAAAAGTACACAAACCCAACTGTTAGTCCACCGTGAGAACATATTCAAAAATATGAAAAGCGGAAATGAAACAGATGTGGTTTATTAGACTTTGCAAAAGCTTTTGATAAAGTAGACCATAATATATTAGCGAAGAAAATTAGAAACACAATATCGTGGATAAAGTAGGAAGATGGTTAAAAGAA
The DNA here is from genome assembly GCF_015104395.2 of Macrobrachium nipponense. Taxonomy (NCBI): domain Eukaryota; kingdom Metazoa; phylum Arthropoda; class Malacostraca; order Decapoda; family Palaemonidae; genus Macrobrachium; species Macrobrachium nipponense. The sequence goes on from NC_061093.1 coordinate 7,757,844, forward strand.
TTTTTACACAACAGAAAACAGATAGTTATTGCAAACGACGAGAAATCGGATGAAGTCAAGGTAATATCCGGTGTGCCGCAAGGTACGGTGTTAGCTGCAATACTGTTTGTTATTATGATTGAAGACATAGACAATAATGTGAAGGATTCGGTAGTGAGTAGTTTCGCAGATGACACAAGAACTAAGTAGAGAAATTACTTGTGATGAAGATAGGAACGCTCTACAAAGAGACCTTAACAAAGTATATGATTGGACAGAGGTAAAATAGGATGGTATTTAACTCTGATAAATTTGAATCAATAAATTATGGAGACAGAGAAAGAAAGCTATATGCATATAAGGGACCTAATAATGAGACCATCACAAATAAGGAAGCAGTTAAAGACCTTGGTGTGATGATGAATAGGAACATGTTATGCAATGATCAAATAGCAACTCTGTTGGCAAAATGTAAAGCAAAAATGGGAATGTTGTTAAGGCACTTCAAAACAAGAGCTGAACACATGATTATGCTTTATAAAACATATGTTCGTAGTCACTTGAATATTGCAATATGATATGGTACCCACACTATCAAAAGGATATTGCACAAATAGAGAGTGTACAAAGGTCCTTTACAGCTAGAATAGAAGAAGTTAAGGACCTAGACTACTGGGAAAGACTACAATTCTTAAAATTATATAGTCTAGAAAGGAGAAGAGAACGCTACATGATAATTCAGGCATGGAAACAGATAGAAGGAATAGCAGAAAATATCATGGAACTAAAAATATCAGAAAGAGCAAGCAGAGGTAGATTAATAGTGCCCAAAACTATACCAGGAAAAATAAGGAAAGCACACAGGACATTAATCCACTACGCACCAGCATCGATAATGCAGCGTCTATTCAATGCGTTGCCAGCTCATCTGAGGAATATATCAGGAGTGAGCGTAGATGTGTTTAAGAATAAGCTCGACAAATATCTAAACTGCATCCCAGACCATCCAAGATTGGAAGATGCAAAATATACCGGAAGATGTACTAGCAACTCTCTGGTAGACATTAGAGGTGCCTCACACTGAGGGACCTGGGGCAACCCGAACAAGATGTAAGGTCTGTAAGGTAAGGTAAGGTCCCCCTCCATAGAAAAATATTCAATTACGTATAATAATGTTTTATAAACGACCATAACTGAAATTATAAAAAAAAATAATTTCCATTACCAATGGATTATGTTCACTCAACGTACAGTTCACAATGGGCTGTAATAATCAGCCTGCATTATTATCATACGAAGTAATCCTCATTCTTATCATCACTTATGTAAATTGTCTGTACACTTATCACACTACGTCAAGCATAAAATATAGTTACTGTAATATACAAGGTGAATCTCCCCGATACAACATTCGTATGAAGTTAAAGGACTGATATATTGTTAATATCTAGTCATTATTATAATGTTTTTCAAAAACATAATTTAAATTGTAGAGCAGATAATGGTTATTAGTAAATAACTGGTAAAATGCGGATTTTTATCAAATCCATTTTACTATTTTTTAAATAAACCAAACGCTATTTGACAGTGCATCTAAGTCCTTATTTATAAAGGGTATGAAATTGATCTAACTTATTCAAGAGTTGGTGAAATTAATAAAAACTTTGTCTTTCGGATTTGCGATGGAAAGCCTAAAAATACAAGAGACCAATTGATAAGACAAATGAGATTATTATGACCTGGTGACCCCAGTTTCATTAGAGGAAGAAGTCGTATCCTTAAGCGAATATTTGAAAAACAAGTCACAATTGAATTTATGGACAATTAAGGGGGGTTTAGCTGTGGAATTCTGAAAGGAAAAGAAAAGCCTCTTGGATATTTATTATTAATGACACATTGCTTTTAGAATTTCTGTTATCCTTGGAAAGCTTTATGGGTCGTGTGATCTTTGGTCAAAATTTGTTCATTCTGATTTCTTTTAAAAGTATTTTGGTATATGTAGAAAGGTAGTCACTTTGTATATGATGCTTAGATCTATTCTTTATGAATAAAGAAAAATATCGATGTCTTGTCAATGTAAAGAAATATCAAACGGCAGTACTATGAGCACTACAGTTTTATCCAGGTGAGTGCTTAGGATGTAGTTATTTCTATAATAATAATAATAATAATAATAAAATAATAATAATAATAATAATAATAATAATCACAAGATCAGGCCCTAAGAACCAGATATATCCAAAGAACGATAGATGGAAATAACATCTCTTCCATATGTAGGAAGTGCAATACGAAAAATGAGACCATAAACCACATAGCAAGCGAATGTCCGGCACTTGCACAGAACCAGTACAAAAAGAGGCATGATTCAGTGGCAAAAGCCCTCCACTGGAACCTGTGCAAGAAACACCAGCTACCTTGCAGTAATAAGCGGTACGAACACCAACCTGAAGGAGTGATAGAAAACGATCAGGCAAAGATCCTCTGGGACTATGGTATCAGAACAGATAGGGTGATACGTGCAAACAGACCAGACGTGATGTTGATTGACAAAATCAAGAAGAAAGTATCACTCATTGATGTCGCAATACCATGGGACACCAGAGCTGAAGAGAAAGAAAGGGAAAAAATGGATAAGTATCAAGACCTGAAAATAGAAATAAGAAGGATATGGGACATGGCAGTGGAAATTGTACCCATAATCATAGGAACACTAGGCACGATCCAAAGATCCCTGAAAAAGAATCTGGAAAAACTAGACGCTGAAGTAGCTCCAGGAGTCATGCAGAAGAATGTGATCCTAGAAACGGCGCACATAGTAAGAAAAGTGATGGAGTCCTAAAGAGGCAGGAGCAACCTGGAACCCCACACGATAAATGCCACCCAGTCGAATTGGAGGACTATGATAAAGTCAAAAAAAAAAAAAAAAAAAAAAAAAACAAAAAAAAAAAAAAAAAAAAAAAAAAAGATAATAATAATAATAATAAATAATATACTTTATTAAAAGTAATGGCTACTTCAGCAGCGTTACAACCTTGTAGATATTCTTCTCTATTTTGCGAATAGCGGCTTTTTCCGTGCTACTTTTAAACAGGCTAGTAGAGCGCCTATAGAGGTCATGGTAAAATACAGGGTCAAAATAGGTGTATATATTTGAATTTTACAGATAAACTATGATACCATAGTCATCAAAGTCATTAACGATTTTCTCTCTCTCTCTCTCTCTCTCTCTCTCTCTCTCTCTCTCTCTCATCTCTCTCTCTCTCTTCTTAAAGCGAGCTTTCGTCTGGAGCTGCCAGACATCCTCGGGCTGGGAAGCTGAGGGTGGACTGATCTGGTGCGGTGTCCGTCCTCCTTATATCTGTGGCTGACAGCAGGGGGTCTGCCCCATGCTTGTCTCCTATTGGCTGGTGGCGGTGAGTCTTGTTTTCATTGGCTGCCTGAGCCAGGTCTCAAGCCACTTTCTTCGGGCCGATGGTTGCGTTGCAGCATATCCTGCAGCCGCCTGGACCTCCTAAGCGGCGCTGTAACATTGATGGGCGTTGCGCTACGCTGTGGGACGTCACGGCTACTTTGATTTCCATCGGCTGCAGGAGTACCTCGTTCGGGGGCGTTGTCATCCATAGAGTTGTCATGATCGGTGGTGTCATTGTTGGTGGCAGGTCTTCTCATACTCGTAGGGAGGAGAAATTCTTCCTGCGTCGTATTCAGATAATAATAATAATAATAATAATAATAATATAATAATAATAATAATAATAATAATAATAATAATAATAATAATAATAGTGTCCGAAACATGTCGACATTAAAGAAACAACTGAGTCTGTAAATACATTAATAATAAATCTATATTGTATTAACGGGTTTGTAGCAGAGATCACTATTTACGATCACGTTGTAGTCTCCGGATATATATTATAAAATTCAACCAGAATAAAAAATATATATTTCATATATTTTAGTATTGATTATACCAGACCTTGACATTCAAAATACCAGAATAACACCATGAATAGAGGCCAATTACTTAGCAGTCTCGCTGATTATAACAAACGAATTATCAGAAAAATAGAGAAAATTCATCATAAGATAAATTCAGTTAACTCTGCGTTTCTTTTTAATAAAACTTGTATCTGAGAAGGTCTGCTTCCTACTACCACTACTACTACTACTACTACTGCTACTACTAACTACTACTACTACTAATAATAATAATAATATAATAATAATAATAATAATAATAATAATAATAATAATAATAATAATAACATTTCATTAAAAATAATGGCAGTATTCACAGAATTGATTTTGTACAAAATTCTTTCAATTCTCCTTATGATTTGTCTTTCTGGCACACTGGTATTACAAAGTAGCTGTCCAATATTCATCGTGTTGTAGGTCTTCAACAGAATTTCGGGCTGGTGTTATCAAAGGTGACGGGGGTATCAGGGGCAGTCTGGGGGTCGGCTACAGGTATTCAGGTGTGTCTCCCTGATACCCCTTCGCCTTTGATAACACCAGCTAAAATTTGGTTAACGACCTACAGCACGATGAATATTGGACAACTTCTTTGTAATACCAGTGTGCCAGAAAGACAAATCATAGGGAGAATCGAAAGAATTTTGTACAAAATCAATTCTGTGAATTCTGCCATTATTTTTAAATAAAAAATGTTTGAAAGAAGATCTATTTCCAGCATACACAATAATAATTATAATGATGATACTACTACTACTACTACTACTACTACTAATAATAATAATAATAATAATAAGAAGAAGAAGAAAATCAGATTATAATGGTCGGCACTAAATGCAGAATACATGTACACAATAAAGGTTCGAAATTAGTACTATGATGATAACACTTACGGTCGTCTTCCCGTCAAGTAAGAACTCTAGACTACATCAAGATATTAGGATGACGTGCAGCTTCGAATACCAAAGGTGAGGAGAAGTCCATCTCATTAAGCAACGAGGTAAAGGACCATCAGCGTATAGAAAATAAAATTTTTTTCCCCCAGCTGGACGCCAGTCCTTTTGAAATATTTGGCAAAAACTTGTAAGACAAGACATGATCAGAGAGACTTACATTTCGCGCACTTGACCCACAACCATCTATTTTTTTCTTTCCCAAATTATGGAAATAGGGACAAGTGTTGTAAACTATGCTTCTTCTCATAGAGGAACGAAAAAGGAACTCGCACTGCAAACGGAATGGTTGAATACTGCGTTAATATCTTTGATGGATGATAATTTGTTCTCATATTTTTGTTCTAAATAAAACATATTGCGATTTTTTCCTTGAACGACCGAATACAGGAATGCGTGTTACAGTATAGATAAGTTAATGATCATCGTTCTTCTCTTGAAAAGTTTTCCATAGCTCAACTGCAATATGCGATTCTTCTGTTGACAACGGAAAATTGATTCAAAAGATCTCTGTAATCCAACTATATCGCTGACGAACGGACGCAACTTCATGTGCTAAAATACAGGACACTTTCAAATTACGTATCTTTCCTTGACAAATTGATGCATTAAATCGTACTTTATATACATCTGTTAAATACTACAAAATGTGTATAATTTTGCAGTCCAAGTAGAGATTATTTGCAATCTTTGACGAATTGCAATACAACGCCTGAACATCGTCACCCGCATTGACGGAATACTTTGAGTATCTAATTTAAATCAAGTGCCATCTGCTATTTATTCTCCCACTGACGAAGAATAAGGGCATGCAAGTTTTATTATGACAGCTACACACAGGGTTGCTTTACCTCATTTAAGCTGTGCGAACATTTGTTTTTGGGAAATCATTATTTAAATAGATCATCAGATTAAAGATTACATCTCTCTCACTGATCGAGAGAAATTATGTGTTTTATACAGAGTGATATCCTTCAGGAAATGACCGAAAACGAAAACTCGTACTTTTTAAAAGAAAATCTCAATTTATTTATGAAAATATTAATTTGGAATTGCAACTACTAGTTACCCTAATTTATTTTCATTTCTTTTTAAAATTTGTATTTACATTTAGAGTATCAGATTTTAGTTAAAATGCCGTATAACCAAGTTAATTTTTTTCTTATCAAAAACAATATTTTGATTAAATGGGGTTATCATTCTGTGACTATATATATGTCCTAAATAGTTTGCGAATATAATACCTAGCAACAGGGTTTTGCTAAAACGAAGTTGTACGAGTTTGGTATTAGTTCTGTGCAACTGATAAAAATTTTTATTTGAACGTCTAAATATGTAACAGGTGTCTCTTGTATTACCTAATTCGAGGTTACCAAAGGAATTAAAATAAAGGATTAAGATTCACTCGGAATAAAAAATCGGTCACAAATCTTGACCTTGAAACTCATCGAGAAAAAAAGTGCCCTTATAAATTCCCGCAGTGCTGACACAGAATAACCTGTTTTTAGAAATGTTTTTAGAATATTGCCTGTTTTTAGAAATGTGCATTTTGTACATCTGTCAGTTTAGGTCAATAAAAGCTACCTACAAAAAGAGCAGAATTTTTCTTTCAATGTCATAATAAGATTTGATATTGGGGCTTTTATAAGTCCCTCTGTCAGTTTAGGTCAATAAAAGCTACCTACAAAAAGAGCAGAATTTTTCTTTCAATGTCATAATAAGATTTGATATTGGGGCTTTTATAAGTCCTATGAAAAGTGGAGTAATTGAAAGAAAAGTGAATTGTGAATGTGGATTTTGAAACTGATGACTATCCTAACCATATATATTTTATTCAGATCTAAAATTCAAGTTCACACGGGAACTTAAATTATAAGAATTTTCTGGTTTTGTAAGAACACAAATTCCTGCTGAAGTTAGTTTAACTTTTTCTTAAAACTTAAGACTCGATATCCGTGAAATTAGGAAAACTTTATATGAAGAGAGAGAGAGAGAGAGAGAGAGAGAGAGAGAGAGAGAGAGAGAGAGAGAGAGAGAGAGAGAGAGAGAGAGAGAGGGCCGGATTCTGCTTTCCAGGGCATCTAATGATTGCATCAAAGCAGGCCAGAGTTCAGAAATTGGTTAACCTTCGGTTAGGACTATAAGCTGTCCATATATTCTAAGTCGGCAACCTTAGGATGGGAGTGGCTCTTGCTATATAAATGAATGGAACTGGCAAAAGATCATCACATTTCCCCCCCAACATCCAACAATGAAGTTCGTAAGTAGAGAAAAGGACGCTTGTGGAAACATTTTTGAAGTTAGTCAGGTTATGAATATAACAGTGGAGACAGTCAGGTAACTGGGCATTGAACTTGTAAAGCCAGACCTCTGAAGACTATTGCCCGAAGTTTGCATACAGATTCGTGATATATGTCGTCCTCGCTCTCGTTCGGATGTGATCTACTCGTTATTTGTTAAGTTTTTTTTTTTTTTATGGTGCTGGCTTTACTGAACACTGAAACACAGCAGTATTACGTAATCTTCTTAAGTTGGTTGTTTTTTGCTGTGAAATAATAAAGTAAATAAACATTTGTTGAGAAATTCTTGCAAAAATAGATCGCGAAAGGTAATCCCATCCATTATAGCTATAATAAGATTATATTTAATTTATAACACTGGTGCACTTTTGGCCGTTGAGCCCCTAAGGTAGAGAAAAGATGCTGTTGGAGGGGTTGGACAGTAAGCCAAAGAGATCCAGAAAATAAGAGAGATGAAGTACGAGGATCTGAAGCCAAACTGTGGGAAAACTCCACAGTTATGGATAAAGAGTTGAACAGCAAAACTAAAGAAAGGAAATGGGACTGGAGGTCAATTCTCAGGTTAAACATGACACACATCTGATGCCGAAGGGATGATGCAAACGCCCTTCAGCGTAGAGTGCACTGATGGCACTACTCCCCTATAGGAGCTTGAATAAGATGAATTACATAAAGAGGATCAACTTCACTTATTTATTCCTTTATTATGATCTGTAGTTTCCGAGAGCATCACGAAATTATGAAGCAATGCTGCTTCATTAAAAAAAATCCAGTAAATATAAGAATTGCATAATCACATTGATTTTCTGCTCCGTAGGTCATCATCTCAGCCGCTTTGGCAGTTGTGGCCTTTGCCGCGCCCCAGTACGGAAGAGGCGGCGGAGACTCGAGCGAGGAGATCCCCATCCTGAGGGACGATCGCGACCGCGATGACTTCGGGAGGTACAGCGTCAACGTCGAAACCGCTAACGGCATCGAACTGGCCGATGCTGGAACCCCCGACGGACCCAAGGGCACCGTTGTGTCCTCTGGATTCTTCTCGTAAGTCATGAATTTTAGCATTATTGATTCACTTGCGTTGTATTGAAGACTCTCTAACTTAGGAAACAGTTACGAAAATCAGTATCACAAGCTGTTAGCAAAACTAATTCTCAACTTACATATCCCAACTCGGTCTCTAATGACTCTCAAAACATAAGATGCAACACCTTTGCTCTTTGAATAAATAATTGAAACAATTTCATTCCATTTTTTCTTACAGCTACACATCACCCGAGGGTGTTCCAGTCGAAGTGAAATACGTCGCCAACGAGAACGGATTCCAGCCCCAGTCTGACCTGCTTCCAGTGGCTCCCGAATTCCCCCACCCAATCCCCCAGTTCGTCCTGGACCAGATCGCCTTCGCTGCTGAGCAGGACAGGCGTGGCAGTTCTTCAAGATCTTCAGGAGGATACAATTAAAACACTTCTCTTCGATGTTAGGATGTTAACCGAACGAATCTATTTATTCCATTGTCAAATAAATGTTTAATTGAGTGAGGTCTTGTTTACATTGGTTTTGGGTCTTCTGTCCTCTGTTTGCCTTAATGCTTAGGGGTTATGTTATGTCCTACAACCTTCCACATGAGTACCAGAAATGAAATATAACGAAACAGGTACTACCAGGTAAAAATATTACTTATAAGTACTTTGGGGCGTTAGGGTCTACGAGCTACTTACGTGTGGGGATGAGAAGACAGGAGCATTTCAGGTGAAGTATTGCGTTTAATGTGACTTCAATATCGTTCAGCATATTTTCCCTCACTTGTAACATAGGATTACTAAAGGCTCGATTGTCCTGCCGTCTCAGAAATGTTTTAGGGATTTCCGTGAAATCCCATTGGGCATCTACTTAAAAAGCAGCGAATTATGGACTGTTTAAAGCTTCCTCGGAACTTGAAGATGATCACCTTCTAAGCCACCCAGTTATAGAAGAGTCGGTAACGACGTCACTGAAGTCTTGATTTTTCCTCTGCCATAGTTCGTATCCACGAGAGTATTAGATTATCAAATTAATTTTTTTTCCGTGAAAAAGTGTTCATACATACAATGAGAAAAATAGCTTTTGAGAATTTATTGATAATAAAGATACTGGCACAGGTAAAGCATAATTTTCAAAGACGGCACAACCATTTGTTGCTTTAATCTTTTACTATACAAAGTTTGGTAAGTAATTACTGACGAAGAGAAATAATTAATCAGCTTAGGTAAATGGGAACTCCAATCTATCTTATCAGAATTTCGTCCTCCTGAATGATATGTAAAACCGAAATTGTTTTTTCATCTTAACCAATTACGATCAGCTGCTTATACTTTCTTGGCACTTGATTTTTTCTTAATACTTATACACAAAATTTGATTTAAAAAACACATATAAAATATCATCGGTATATTACTAGCAGTAAAAATAATCGAAATTTGAATATCGATTTAATTTCTATACGTTCAAAACGCTTATATTCTCAGTACATGCTGTGACATATGTTGACTATTGAGATCATATTTCGACAGATCTATGTAAAGAAAAAGATAGTATACAATCCTTCAAGAGAGAGAACATTTGCAGTCCAAACGTATTATAAGGTCATAGCAAAAAAGAATTAATATTTTAGGTCATGAATGATGACGTATAATTTTCTGTCATATATCTACAAAAGAAATTGTGTGATGAGGTAGTAGGTTATGTGCCATTCTATTCTTAGCAGATTATGATCAAATGAAATTTGAGATACTCTGTGATTACTTGCGTCCAGCTCAGCTCGCCATTCGGGATACCAGGCCTTCAGTCTGTACATTACTACTGGAGGATGTTCTTAGTAGTCAACAGATTTCACAGTATATACTTAGAACAGAATGCAGCTAATAGTGTACGAAAAGGCATGTCTCTTGCCATGTAAAAAATATACCAATAAGCACATTTATGTCTTCATAGTTCGCAAGTGATTTTCATTTCTTCTTATGTATATTATTATTTACTGGCCCCATTACAGTAATGATGTGATTTGGGGGGAGGGGGGAAAGGCTGCACGGATTTCGCCATCATCAACAGAATTGAACTGCCCGACGGACCCAAAGACACCGTTTTAGCCTATGGATTTTTTTTCTTGTGTTTTCAAATCTAATATTTAGTTCATTGTCTACCAGATATGCAGTGGGGCTATTATTCTCTGGTTACACTCTTAAATTATTTCATTAAAAGGTTAAGCGGTTATCTATCTAAAATTAAAACGTTTATATATCACCGGAAGGCAATTTCAATCCACGTGAAATTAGCTAACAAAAAAACGGATTCAAACATCGATCCCCCCCGCCCCCACATCGCCCCCTCCGTGCAATTCCCCAGCTCGTTCTCCCCACATTTGCCGGGGTGGAAGATAGACATCTCGTAGCTTCTCGAAGTCTCCACCTGGATCTGATGTTTTTCCTCCCCCTCGATATAAAAATATTCAATTACGATGATTTCATACCATGGAATTTGCGGATATATTTACGTAAAATAATGTTTTAAAACGACCATACCTGAAATTATAAAAAAAAATAATTCCTATTACCAATTGATTATGTTCACTCAACGTACAGTTCACAATGGGCTGTAATAATCAGCCTGCATCATTATTATACGACGTAATCCTCATTCTTATCATCACTCCTGTAAATTTTCTGTACACTTATCACACTACGTCAAGCATAAAATATAGTTACCATAATATACAAGGTGAGTCTCCAAAGTATAACATTCTTATGAAGTTAAGGGACTGATATAATGTTAATATCTAGTCATTATTATAATGTTTTTTCGAAAATATAATTTAAATTGTAGAGCAGATATTGGTTATTAGTAAATAACTGGTAAAAAGTGGATTTCTATCATATGTGTTTTACTATTTTTTAAATAAACCAAACGCTATTTAACAGTGCATCTAAGTCCTTATTTATAAAGGGTATGAAATTAATCTAACTTATTCAAGAGTTGGTGAAATTAATAAAAACTCTGTCTTTCGGATTTGCGATGTAAAGCGAAAAATTACAAGAGTCTAATTGATAAGACAAATGAGATTATAATGACCTGGTGACCCCAGTGCCATAAGAGGAAGAAGCCGTGTCCTTAAGCGAATATTTGAAAAACAAGTCACAATTGAATTTATGGACAATTAAAGGGGGTTTACCTGTGGAATTATGAAAGAAAGAAAAGCCTCTTGGATATTTACTATTAATGACACATTGCTTATAGAATTTCTGTAGTCCTTGGAAAGCTTGATTGGTTGTGTGTTCATATATCTAAATTTGTTCATCCTGATTTCTTTTAAAAGTATTCTGGTATATGTAGAAAGGTAGTCACTTCGTTTATGATACTTAGATCTATTTTTTATGATACTGCTGGTCATTTGCCCCTCATATGAAATAGTTGGTAAAGAAAAATATATATGTCTTGTCGATGTAAAAAATATCAAACGGGGTTACTATGAACTTTACAGTTTTATCCCGGTGAATGCTTAGGATTTAGTTATTTCTATAATAATAATAATAATGATAATAATAATAATAGTAATAATAATAATAATAATAATAATAATAATAATAATAATAATAATAATAATAATAATAATAATAATCAATAATAATAATAATTGCCGAAACATGTCGACATTAAAGAAACAACTGTGTAAATACAGTAATAATAGATCACTATTTACCATCGTGTTGTAGTCACCGGATATATATATATATATATATATATATATATATATATATATATATATATATATATATATATACATATATATATATATATATATATATATATATATATATATATTACATATATATATATAATATATATATATATATATATATATATATTATATATATATATATATATATATATTATTCTGGTATTTATATATATATATATATATATATATATATATATAAATGCAACCAGAATAATATATATAAATTATATATATATATATATTATTATATATATATATAATATATTATATATATATATTTTTTCATATATTTTAGTATTGATAATACAAGACCTTGATATTCAAAATACCAGAATAACACCATGAATAGAGGCAAATTTCCTAGCAGTCTCGCTGATTATAACAAACGAATTATCAGAAAAATAGCGAAAATTCTTGATAAGATAAATTTTGTTAACTCTGCCATTGTATTCAATAAAATACGTATCCGAGAAGTCTGCTTCCTGCTTCAATAATAATAATAATAATAAGAATCAAAATAATAATAATAAATAATTAATTTAACTAATCAATAATAATAAAATAAGAAGTAAATAATACTAATAATAACAAAGAAAATCAAGATTTATAAGTGGTCTTCACCCTATATGCAGAATATATGTACAAGATCAAGGTTCGAAATCAGTACTATAATGAAAACACTTACGGTCGTCTTCCCGTCAGGTAAGAACTCTAGACCTACAATCATATTAGCCATGACGTGCAGCTTCGAATACCAAAGGGTGAGAGAACTCATCTCATTAAGCAACGTGGTAAAGGACCATCAGTGCAGAAGATTTTTTTTTTTTTTTTTTTTTTTTACCGCAGGACGCCAATCCTTTTGAAATATTTGGCAAAAAACTTGTAAGACAAGAACTTGTTTTTAGGAGAGACTTACTTTTCGCGCACTTGACCCACACCATCTATTTTTCTTTCCAAAAATATGGAAATAGGGACACGTGTTTGTAACTAGGATTCTTCTCATGGAAGATCGAAAAAAAGTACTCACGCTTCAAACAGAGTGGTTGAATATTGCGTTAACTTTTTTGATGGACGATAATTTGTTTTCGTATTTTTGTTCTAAATATAACATATTGCGATTTTGCACTTAAAGGATCGAACACAGGAATGCGTGTTACAGTATAGATACGTTAATGATCATCGTTCTTCTCTTGAAAAGTTTCAAATAGCTCAATTGCAATATGCGATTCTTCTGTTGACAAATGAAAATGGATTCAAGAGATTTTTGTAATCCAACTATATTGCTGAAGAATGGACGCAACTTCATGTGCTAACATACAGGACGATTTCAAATTACGTATCTTTCCTTGACAAATTGATGCATTAAATCGTGCTTTATATACATCTGTTAAATACTACAAAATGTGTATAATTTTGCAGTCAAAGTAGAGATTATTTGCAATCTTTAACGAATTGCAATACAACGCCTGGACATCGTCATCCGCATTGGCGGAATAATTTGAGTATCTAATTTAAAACAAGTACTATCTGTTATTTATTCTCCCACTGACTAAGGATTGGGCATACTAGTTTTGTTATTACAGCTACAGACAGGTTGCTTCCCCTCACTTGGGCAGTGGGGACTTTTGTTTTAGGGAAAACATTGTTTCAATGGACCATCAGATTAGAGATTATTTAAAATGTATTTTATACAGCGTCGCATCCTTCAAGAAATGACCGAAAAAAACTCGTACTTTAAAAAAAAATCTTAATTCATTTATGAAAATATTAATTTGGAATTGCAACTACTACTTACCCTAGTTAATTTTTATTGTCTTAAAATTTTTTTATTTACATTTAGAGTATCAGATTTTAGTTAAAATGTATAACTAAGTTAATCTTTTCTGCCTGTTAAAAACATTATTTTGATTAAATGGGGTTATCATTCTGTGACTATATATGTCCTAAATAGTTCTCAGAGATAATAATAAGAACAGGAATTTGCTAAAAGAAAGTTGCACGAGTTTGGACGTTTAAATATATAGAGGTTTCTGTAACAGGTGTCTCTTGTATTACCTGATGCGGGGCTACTAAAGGAATTAAAACAAAAGATTAAGATTCACTCGGAATAAAAACTCGGTCACAGATCTTGACCTTGAAACTCATCGGGAAAAAACGACAACTGCCCTCATAAATTCCCGCAGTGCTGACACAGAATAAACCAGTTTTAGAAATGTTTTTTTAGAACATTGCATGTTTTTAGAAATGTGCATTTTGTACATCTGTCAGCCGAGTTCAATAAAAACTACCTACAAAAAAAGCAGTTTTTTTTTTATGATAAGTTTTAATATTGGGGCTTTTATAAATCCCTCTGGGCATAAATCCTAAGAAAATGGAGTAATTGGAATAAAAGAGAATTGTGAATGTGGATTTTGAAACTGATGCCTAACCTAATCATACATAATCTCTTCCGATCTAAAATTCAAGTTCACACACGAAACTGAAAAGATAAGAATTTTCTGATTTTGTAACAAGAACACAAATTCTTGATGAAGTTAGGTTTACTTTTTCTTAAAACTTAAGACTCGATATCCGTGATATTGGGACAAATTTATATGGAGAGAGAGAGAGAGAGAGAGAGAGAGAGAGAGAGAGAGAGAGAGAGAGAGAGAGATTATGAAATTCGATGGATCTCGCCTTCCAGGGCATCTAATGATTGCATCAATGCAGGCCAGGGTTCAGCAATTGGTCAACCTCTGTTGGGACTATAAGATGTCCAAATATTCTAAGTCGGCAACTCTTAGGATGGGAGTGGCTCTTGCTATATAAATGAAATGGAACTGGCAAAGATCATCATTTTCACAAACATCCAACAATGAAGTTCGTAAGTAGAGACAAGGATGCCTGTGGAAACATTTTTGAAGTTAGTCAGGCTATGAATATAACAGTGGAGATAGTCATACAACTGGGCATTTGTAAAGCCAGACTTTTGAAGACTATTACCTAAGTTTGCATACTGATTTGTGATATATGGCGTCCTCGCTCTCGTTCGAATGTGATCTACATTGACGAGAAGACGAGGCGTCTTAACTATTCGAGTGTACAAACCTTCAAAACTCGTTATTTTATTTTCTGTATATTTTTTTTATGGTGTGGCTTTACTGAAACCTAAAACACAGAAGTGTTATGTTATATTTTTAAGTTGGTTGTTTATTACAGAAAAGTATAAAGTAAATAAAAATTTGAGAAATTCTTGCAAATATAGATCGTGGAAGGTAACGTTAACCATTATAGCTATAATAAGATTTTATATTTATTTAGAACACTGGGGGCCCTTTTGGCCGTTGAGCCCTTAAGGCAGAGAAAAGAGGCAGTTGGAGTGGTTGGACAGCAAGGCAAGGAGATCCAGAAAATAATAGGAATGAAGTACGAGGATCTGAAGCCAAACTAAGGGAAAACTCCACAATTATGGATAAGAGTTGGACAGCAAGGCTAAAGAAAGAAAATAGGACTGAAGGTCAATTCTCAGGTCAAACATGAGATGCAGCTGGGGTCGTCGGGATAGTGCAAACGCCCTTCAATAAAGCATACAGTGCACTACAGAAGGATTACTGATGGCACTACTTCCTACAGGAACTTGAATAGATGAATTACATAAAGAGGATCAACTTCACTTATTTTATCCATTTATTATGATCTATAATTTCCGATAGCATCACGGAATTATAAGCAATGATGCTTCATTTAAAAATCCAGTAAATATAAGAATGCGTAATCACATTGATTTTCTACTCTGCAGGTCATCATCTCAGCCGCTTTGGCAGTTGTGGCCTTTGCCGCGCCCCAGTACGGAAGAGGCGGCGGAGACTCGAGCGAGGAGATCCCCATCCTGAGGGACGATCGCGACCGCGATGACTTCGGGAGGTACAGCGTCAACGTCGAAACCGCCAACGGCATCGAACTGGCCGATGCTGGAACCCCCGACGGACCCAAGGGAACCGTTGTGTCCTCTGGATTCTTCTCGTAAGTCATGAATTTTAGCATTATTGATCTACTTGCCTTGTATTGAAGACCTTCTGATTTAGGAAACAGTTACGAAAATCAATATACTATTTTATGTATTAGATTTAATACGCATTAGCATCGCAAGTTGTAAGCAAGAACTAATGACTACAAATGGATAAAATTCTTCTATAGCCGTCAGTCTCCATTGACATATCCCAATCCGTTATCTAATTTCTCTTAACATAAGTTACAACACCTTTGCTCTTTTAATAGATAAGTAAAACGATTTCATTCCATTTTCTTTTACAGTTACACATCACCCGAGGGCGTTCCAGTCGAAGTGAAATACGTCGCCAACGAGAACGGATTCCAGCCCCAGTCTGACCTGCTTCCAGTGGCTCCCGAATTCCCCCACCCAATCCCCCAGTTCGTCCTGGACCAGATCGCCTTCGCTGCTGAGCAGGACAGGCGTGGCAGTTCTTCAAGATCTTCAGGAGGATACAATTAAAACACTTCTCTTCGATGTTAGGATGTTAACCGAACGAATCTATTTATTTATTCCCTTGTCAAATAAATGTTAAATTGAGTGAGGTCTTGTTTTCATTGGTTTTGAGTCTTCTTCCTCGAATGAGAAAGACATCTGTCCCCTATTTACCTATTTTGCTTAAGGGTTATGTCCTACAGCGTTCCACAAGAGTACCAAAAATGAAATATAACGAACCAGGTACTATTAGGTACTATTCTGAGTCAGGTAAAATTATGCCTTAAAGGTACTTTGGGTCTTCGAGCTACTTACGGGGGCCAATGAGAAGACAGGAGCATTTCAGGTGTTTAAGTGTGACTTCAATATCGTTAAGTATATTTTCCCTCACTTGTAACATAGGATTACTAAATGCTCGATTGTCATGCCGTCTCAGAATTGTTTTAGGGATTTCCGTGAAATCCCATTGGGCATCTACGTACTAAGCACCTGACTATGGAGTATTTAAGGCTTCTTTAGAACTTGAAGATGATCACCTTCTAGAGCCACCCAGTTACAGAAGAGTCGGTAAAGACTTCACCTGAGTCTTGATATCTCCTCTGTGCTTTAGTTCGAATCCACAAGAGGACGAAATTATTATCAACCAAAAATTTCTCCTCCTGTCAATAAATATGAAAATATTTTAATTCAGAAGTAGAGCGAATTGGATAATAAAGGACATTTGTAGTTTAAAGCATTTATATGAATCACGGTGATTTGATAAAAATTCATATATATATATATATATATATATATATATATATATATATATATATATATATATAAAGGTTTTGCGACGGAGGAAAAATGAAAGGCAAGAGAGCCAAGAACTTTCGGTCTAGTACGACCCTTTACTTATGCACAACTGTTGTGCCTAAGTAAAGGGTCATACTAGA
This sequence comes from Macrobrachium nipponense, assembly GCF_015104395.2. Classification (NCBI taxonomy): domain Eukaryota; kingdom Metazoa; phylum Arthropoda; class Malacostraca; order Decapoda; family Palaemonidae; genus Macrobrachium; species Macrobrachium nipponense. The sequence continues at coordinate 7,775,228 of NC_061093.1, forward strand.
CCAAAAGTTCTTGACTCTCTCGCCTTTCATTTTTTCCTCCGTGGCAAAAACTTTTATTGAAACATAGCATCAAGTTTTATATATTTCGTGATCAAGTTATTCATATATATATATATATATATATATATATATATATATATATATACATATATATATATATATATATATACATATATATATATATATATATATATATATATATATATATATATATATATATATATACATCGAGCAACAAATGTCCTTTAATATCTAATTCGCTCTACCTCGGATTTAATATATTTTCATATATGTTTAACCGAAGGGGAATTTTTAGTCGATAAGAGATTTGTGTCGGCTCACTGACGCGAACCCATCGACTCCTACAAATCCAGGACGTACAGTGAAGCCTTAGACCAAGAGGCTCTTGTGGTGGCGGTGTGGTCTAAGATATATATATATATATATATATATATATATATATATATATATTATATATACTATACTTATGTTTATATATATAAATATAAATATATATATATATATATATATACTTATGTTTATATATATAAATATAAATATATATATATATATATATATATATATATATATATATATATATATATATATATATATATATATATATATATATATATATATATATATGTATGTATGTATGTTGTATATATATGCAGAGGTGTTCAGAGACCACGGAGAGCTCATACTTATTTAATTACAAGCAACCCACTATCTGGACAGCGCAAATGCATTAGGAATGAGGTGACGTAATTCCTAGTATCTTCGGTTCATCTCTAGCAAATTATAAAACAGGTTTTCCAAGTTAAGTGTTAGAGTTATTTTCTCTTCTGCTCTATACTCTAGCTATGAATTATTCGTTTGAAAGATTTCTGACGTTATTAACAATCCCACAGTCTACAGTTGAATTATGGAGCATTTGAGAACTTTAGCTACTGTGTTGTATTTACTGGTATATTGGTCATTGTAGATTACTTGATTTGAAATAGGGCTCAAGACTTTAGTATATAACTTCGGTCCTTCAATAAAGATGCTGAACATAGCTGCAGTGACTTCCTTTTACCAAAAACTACGGATTTAATCAGTTGCTAGAAACTTAAGATGTATCCAATTATCAATACTGAAACAAATGAAGATAAAGTAGAAACGATCTGAAGCATCATCAGATCCGGATTCTTCTCCATGTCTAGCGAACGCTCCAAGGACGTATAGCCCTGCCATAGAAGCAAACTGAAATAAAAGAAATCTTTGTCCAAGCCTTATATGAGGACAGTCAAACATTATGGCGTAAAAACATGAATTAAAATATGTAGAAAACATTCCTAAAACACATAAAACAATCTGAATTTAGTGCAATACGGAAGTGATATCATGCAGAACAGAAAGCTCAGCATTTGAGAGGAGCATTGCAGTACTTCTCTTAAACAAGTAAAAAATATGCCGAAGTTTTCTGTACAGCACAGTACGCTGTATGAAACTCTCAGCCACGGCCCATGTAACTCTGAGCCGCGGCTTATGAAACTTTCAGCCGAGACCCGGTGGTGGCCTGTGTTGTTGGCGTCTATAGAAGTGCCAGACGGACGATCATATAATGTAAAAAATACTGAGGCTAGAGGGCTGAAATTTTGTATGTTTGATGACTGGAGTATGGATAATCAACATACCAATTTGAAGCTCTCTAGCCTCAGACGTTTTTAAGATCTCAGTAGTTGTCTTTTACAGCAAGAAACTTTAAAATCGTTCGCCATTTGGAGAAAAGTATGTTATTATCTTTGTTATTAGTATGTTATTATCTTATGTTATTAGCTTTGGCTTTAACACAAGTGGATATAATGACGTCCTACAATGATGAACAAATCTTTCTCATTTCCGCTGATAAATCACAAATGACTTCGACCACTGAGTTGTTGATCACTGAGTTTTTTTCATGTATTCATATTTTGACAGAAAATGAGCTAAAAAAACCTTTACATTATAAAAGTTTTATTTATTTTACCTAATAACCTTGAATATATATATAATAATAATAATAATTGAAAGGGAAATGTTTCAGAATGATACATTCTAATTCAAATAAAATGTAATGATGAAGTAAGTGACACTAACAATAAAATAATCGTAAATTCTCATTGGTTATATGTATTTCGTCTCACAAATATACACACGAGTTCACACAAATATATGTATACACACACACACACACACACACACACACACACACATATATATAATATATATATATATATATATATATATATATATATATATATATATATATATATATATATAAAGAGGGAGAGAGGAAGAAAGAAATAAAAAGAAAGAAAGACAGATATGACTGATAATGTTTCAGTCATTCACTCGACAGAAAGTCTCATGACATACGCGCACACACAAAACATACGAAGGGAGCTGTCCATCACCATATTTCAGTGCATGTGTGAAAATTGGCAAGTATTCGTATGTGCATCTGTATGTGTTGTGACCGGCTCTAAAACTTCTACCTTGGGAGCTCATGGTAAGCCATAGCCCGCATGAGGGAGGATGACCGTAAGTATGGTTAATTACCCTCCTTCCTTGTAATACAAAGGGAAAACCTGAGAAAACTGCGGCCGCAGTGGGTCGTAACGAGGCTATGAAGCCACCTAAGTAAGTCCCCTCAGCCCCCATTCAATATTCCACGGCTTTGCCTCTATGACTCTCAGGTAACCTGTTACCTTTTTATGAAGTAATTATGGTGTGGCCAATTGGCGAAGCGTAATCATTGTTCTCTCAGGCAGCCTTATTTGGGTAATGACTCAAGAGTTTATTGAATACATTTATCAGGGAACATTTAGACATGGGCTGCGGGCCGACTGACCTGGTGTAGATCTTTGTAGTCACTAACATGAATACAACAGAACTTTGTGCATATTATGGAAATATAAGAAGGAGTCAAACGGATATTACTGTGGTAATTTCAGTATATAATATACAAAGCACATATACATGCTTGTGTGAATTAATGTCTGTGTTGTTATACATGTAGCATATGGGATGTGCGACATTCTGCTGCGTTCTTCCTCGAATGGTAATCCTAATCAAAGTCATGAAGTAACTTTAGTCTATTAGGAGAAATGTGCAAATTACCTCTTGATCTCATCATTAACTTTTAGGTCTTATAGCGTAACCAATAAGAGGGTCATGAGGTCGTCTAGCAAGTTTCCACAGATGAGAAACCTCGTCTGGCTTGGTGTATTTAAAACAAAAAAAGGAGAACAAAGAAGATGAAGAGTTGAATGAATTTGAAAATGCTCCTTATTGATTGTAGAAATACAACCTTGAATAAAAACGTGAGACTTCGGTCACTCATGAAAAGCAGAAAAAAAACCAAATATTATCTAAAGTTTCCACAAAGAATACTTCCAGGGGAGTAAATAAACCGCATTTCATGTGATATTTTGTGTTCGAATTTTTTTTATATATAGCACTCGTCCTTTTCTTATCACATGTTCTGGCACATATTACAAGGTTGATTTTTTATTTTTACTCTTACTTACACTGTTCAGTTAAATCATTCATATGTATACTCAAGAGTAATTTGAAGATATTTTAAGGAGAGATGAACAGGTAATGTTAAAGCCTCGATCGCATAAATCTAAAAGTAGTTTATACACTAGTGCAAAAAAGAAAGAAAAAAAAAAAACTCTACAAGACGATTAGAATATAAAACTGCAGGCGAAAGCTTTACATCGTATAATGATAAGCCTCTGCCAATTTTGACCTAACTGGACGATCAACTTCAGCTGAAATAATATCAGGCGAAGGTTAAGTGGCATAATCTGCTTGATTCTCATATGATAACGTTTGCTGGAAAATTGAAGGTTACTGCGAGAACCAGCAGTATAGAAGGACAACATACTGTCAGTCGCTTGATATCTTTTGCTTGATTTTGCCGTAAACATTTTCTTTAAAGAGTTACAGGCTCTTGAGAAACGGAATCAGCTTTAGATATTTTGTCTGATTTTAAGAAAAAAATCACAGAGTCTTCCCCCCGCCCCACCAAAAAAAAAAAAAAAAAAAAAAAAAAAAAAAAAAAAAAAAAAAAAAAAAAAAAAAAAAAAAAAAAAAAAACACCTGGAGTAGTAATCTCGTCCGTATAGAAGTGTTTTCCTAAAGCTAGAGTGTTCCTCTTTGCCCTTAGGCCTGGGTAGCTGTTTTGCCTCAGCTGGCGGTGTGTATCAAGCTGCGTCACTCCCCCCTCCCTCTTCCCTTCCCCCGCAAAAAAAAAAAGAAAAAAAATTGTGACGACACAATATAGAACACTGACCTACATGAGGTGAAAAATTAGGCCCTTGCTGAAGAACTTGTCAGAAGACGTTGCAGGCTGAAAACTAAGATATTTTATCGCAGCTAAATATCATAAAACTAATTTGAGGCGGGATACAATGGGTATCTTAATGGGCCCATCTTTCAAAGAGTTTATTAGGGGCTTGAGAATATTCACTAATACTCCCACACTGACACTACTCAGAAACTGACGCAAATTACCTTCATATATGGGATGCTTTTGCTGCGTATTGCTTTTTATTG
>NC_061093.1:7785700-7788200 GCF_015104395.2 Macrobrachium nipponense
ACCTCAAAATCTTGCACCGGCAAATAACGGAACAAAAAAAACGAGCACTTGTCCAAGAAAGAAGGGTCCAGTAGCAAATCTTCATCCTGCCTTCTCACTCGATCCCATCCCTTCCTGATAAAATGTAATTTTTCGAGTATTCAGGATTCTCACCACTGGACCACTTTTCTTAGGGTATAGAGAAGGGGAATGGTAAGAGTTATCATTGTTTATATAAATGTTTTGTACTTTATACGCCAATGTACTGATGGCTATGTAAAATATACATACAAAACGAAAAGGCATATTCATTATGAAACCATGTTATGTCCAGCATTATCATTTTTACGTGGATATCATGTCACAGCCTCGTGTCATCTAAGAATGTTAAAATTCTAGCCTATGAAATTGCTTAGATTTTTTTTTTTCTACGAACGTTCCCACTTCTCAGACTCTCAGTATCTTTACCAGAGGCACTTTGCTTACAATAAAAAAGCAATACACAGCAAAAGCATCACATATATGAAGGTAATTTGCATCAGTTTCTGAGTAGTGTCAGTGTGGGAGTTTTAGTGAATATTCTCAAGCCCCTAATAAACTCTTTGAAAGATGGGCCCATTAAGATACCCATTGTTTTATCCCGCCTCAAATTAGTTTTATGATATTTTAGCTGCGATAAAATATCTTAGTTTCAGCCTGCAACGTCTTCTGACAAGTTCTTCAGCAAGGGCCTAATTTTTCACCTCATGTAGGTCAGTGTTCTATATTGTGTCGTCACAATTTTTTTTCTTTTTATTTTTTTGCGGGGAAGGGAAGGGGGAGGGGGGAGTGACGCAGCTTGATACACACCGCCAGCTGAGGCAAAACAGCTACCCAGGCTTGGGGGCAAAGAGGAACACTCTAGCTTTAGGAAAACACTTCACTACGGACGAGATTACTACTCCAGGTGGTTTTTTTTTTTTTTTTTTTTTTTTTTTTTTTGTTTTTTTTTTTTTTTTTTTTTTTTTTTTTTTTTTTTTTTTTTTTTTTTGGTGGGCGGGGGGAAGACTCTGTGATTTTTTTCTTAAAATCAGACAAAATATCTAAATCTGATTCCGTTTCTCAAGAGCCTGTAACTCTTTAAAGAAAATCGTTTACGGCAAAATCAAGCAAAAGATATCAAAGCGACTGACAGTATGTTGTCCTTCAATACTGCTGGTTCTCGCAGTAACCTTCAATTTTCCAGCAAACGTTATCATATGAGAATCAAGCAGATTATACCACTTAACCTTCGCCTGATATTATTTCAGCTAAAGTTGATCGTCCAGTTAGGCCAAAATTGGCAGAGGCTTATCATTATACGATGTAAAGCTTTCGCCTGCAGTTTTATATTCTAATCGTCTTGTAGAGTTTTTTTTTTTTATTTTTTTTTTTTTTTTTTTTTTTTGCACTAGTGTATAAACTACTTTTAGATTTATGCGATCGAGGCTTTAACATTACCTGTTCATCTCTCCTTGAAATATCTTCAAATTACTCGTGAGTATACATTGTATTATGATTGATTTAACTGAACAGTGTAAGTAAGAGTAAAAATAAAAAATCAACCTTGTAATATGTGCCAGAACATGTGATAAGAAAAGGACGAGTGCTATATATAAAAAAAATTCGAACAAATAAAATATCACATGAAATGCGGGTTATTTACTCCCCTGGAAGTATTCTTTGTAGAAACTTTAGATAATATTTGTTTTTTTTTTCTGCTTTTCATGAGTGAGCGAAGTCTCACGTTTTTATTCTAGGTTGTATTTCTACAATCAAAAAGGAGGATTTTCAAATTCATTCATTCAACTTTCATCTTCTTTGTTCTCCTTTTTTTGTTTTAAATACACCAAGCCAGACGAGGTTTCTCATCTGTGGAAACTTGCTAGACGACCTCATGACCCTCTTATTGGTTTACGCTATAAGGCCTAAAAGTAAATGAAGATATCAACAGGTAATTTGCGCATTTCTCCTAATAGACTAAAGTTACTTCATGACTTTGATTAGATTACCATTCGAGGAAGAAAGCAGTATGTCGCACATCCCATATGTTACATGTATAACAACACAGACATAAATTCACACAAGCATGTATATGTGCTTTGTATATTATAAACTGAAATTACCACAGTAATATCCGTTTGTCTCCTTAAATTTCCATAATATTCAAAAAGTTCTGTTGTATTCATGTTAGTGACTACTAAGATCTACAGCAGGTCAGTCGGCCCGCAGCCCATGTCCAAATGTTCCCTGATAAATGTATTCAATAAACTCTTGAGTCATTACCCAAATAAGGCTGCCTGAGAGAACAATGATTACGCTTCGCCAATTGGCCACACCATAATTACTTCATGAAAAGGTAACTGGTTACCTGAGAGTCATAGAGGCAAAGCCGTGGAATATTGAATGGGGGCTGAGGGGACTTACTTAGGTGGCTTCATAGCCTCGTTACGACCCACTGCGGCCGCAGTTTTCTCAGGTTTTCCCTTTGTATTACAAGGAA
>NC_061093.1:7798200-7815700 GCF_015104395.2 Macrobrachium nipponense
AAATATATCCGCAAATTCCATGTTATGAAATCATCGTAATTGAATATTTTTATATCGAGGGGGAGGAAGAACATCAGATCCAGGTGGAGACTTCGAGAAGCTACGAGATGTCTATCTTCCACCCCGGCAAATGTGGGGGAGAATGAGCTGGGGGAATTGCACGGAGGGGCGATGTGGGGGCGGGGGCGGGGGGGATCGATGTTGGAATCCGTTTTTGTTAGCTAATTTCACGTGGATTGAAATGCCTTCCGGTGATATATAACGTTTTATTTTTCGATAGATAACCGCTTAACCTTTTAATGAAATAATTTAAGAGTGTAACCAGAGAATAATAGCCCCACTGCATATCTGGTAGACAATGAACTAAATATTAGATTTGAAAACACAAGAAAAAAAATCCATAGGCTAAAACGGTGTCTTTGGGTCCGTCGGGCAGTTCAATTCTGTTGATGATGGCGAAATCCGTGCAGTCTTTCCCCCCTCCCCACAAAATCACATCATTACTGTAATGGGGCCAGTAAATAATAATATACATAAGAAGAAATGAAAATCACTTGCGAACTATGAAGACATAAATGTGCTTATTGGTATATTTTTTACATGGCAAGAGACATGCCTTTTCGTACACTATTAGCTGCATTCTGTTCTAAGTATATACTGTGAAATCTGTTGACTACTAAGAACATCCTCCAGTAGTAATGTACAGACTGAAGGCCTGGTATCCCGAATGGCGAGCTGAGCTGGACGCAAGTAATCACAGAGTATCTCAAATTTCATTTGATCATAATCTGCTAAGAATAGAATGGCACATAACCTACTACCTCATCACACAATTTCTTTTGTAGATATATGACAGAAAATTATACGTCATCATTCATGACCTAAAATATTAATTCTTTTTTGCTATGACCTTATAATACGTTTGGACTGCAAATGTTCTCTCTTCTTGAAGGATTGTATACTATCTTTTTCTTTACATAGATCTGTCGAAATATGATCTCAATAGTCAACATATGTCACAGCATGTACTGAAAATATGATAAGCGTTATGAACGTATAGAAATTAAATCGATATTCAAATTTCGATTATTTTTACTGCTAGTACGATTTCAGATGAACAAAACCCCAGTCTTTATTCGTATGTTTCCTAATATACCGATGATATTTTATTTGTGTTTTTTAAATCAAATTTTGTGTATAAGTATTAAGAAAAAATCAAGTGCCAAGAAAGTATAAGCAGCTGATCGTAATTGGTTAAGATGAAAAAACAATTTCGGTTTTACATATCATTCAGGAGGACGAAATTCTGATAAGATAGATTGGAGTTCCCATTTACCTAAGCTGATTAATTATTTCTCTTCGTCAGTAATTACTTACCAAACTTTGTATAGTAAAAGATTAAAGCAACAAATGGTTGTGCCGTCTTTAAAAATTATGCTTTACCAATATCTTTATTATCACTAAATTCTCAAAAGCTATTTTTCTCATTGTATGTATGTACACTTTTTCAAGGAAAAAAAAATTAATTTGATAATCTCGTACTCTCGTGGATACGAACTATGGCAGAGGAAAAATCAAGACTTCAGTGACGTCGTTACCGACTCTTCTATAACTGGGTGGCTTAGAAGGTGATCATCTTCAAGTTCCGAGGAAGCCTTAAACAGTCCATAATTCGGTGCTTTTTAAGTAGATGCCCTATGGGATTTCACGGAAATCCCTAAAAAAATTCTGAGACGGCGTGACAATCGAGCGTTTAGTAATCCTATGTTACAAGTGATGGAAAATATGCTTAACGATATTGAAGTCACACTTAAACGCAATACTTCACCGTAATGCTCCTGTCTTCTCATTCCCACACGTAAGTAGCTCGTAGACCCTAACGCCCCAAATACTTATAGTAATATTTTTACCTGGTAGTACCTGTTCGTTATATTTCATTTCTGGTACTCATGTGGCCAAGGTTGTAGGACATAACATAACCCCTAAGCATTAAGGCAAATAGAGGACAGAAGACTCAAAACCAATGTAAACAAGACCTCACTCAATTAAACATTTATTTGACAATGGAATAAATAGATTCGTTCGGTTAACATCCTAACATCGAAGAGAAGTGTTTTAATTGTATCCTCCTGAAGATCTTGAAGAACTGCCACGCCTGTCCTGCTCAGCAGCGAAGGCGATCTGGTCCAGGACGAACTGGGGGATTGGGTGGGGGAATTCGGGAGCCACTGGAAGCAGGTCAGACTGGGGCTGGAATCCGTTCTCGTTGGCGACGTATTTCACTTCGACTGGAACACCCTCGGGTGATGTGTAGCTGTAAGAAAAAATGGAATGAAATTGTTTCAATTATTTATTCAAAGAGCAAAGGTGTTGCATCTTATGTTTTGAGAGTCATTAGAGACCGAGTTGGGATATGTCAATTGAGACTGACGGTCATAGAAGAATTTTATCCAACTGTAGTCATTAGTTTTACTTACAGCTTGTGATACTGATTTTCGTAACTGCTTCCTAAATTAGAACGTCTTCATTACAACGCAAGTAAATCAATAATGACTTACGAGAAGAATCCAGAGGACACAACGGTGCCCTTGGGTCCGTCGGGGGTTCCAGCATCGGCCAGTTCGATGCCGTTGGCAGTTTCGACGTTGACGCTGTACCTCCCGAAACAAATCATCGCTGGTCGCGATCGTCCCTCAGGATGGGGATCTCCTCGCTCGAGTCTCCGCCGCCTCTTCCGTACTGGGGCGCGGCAAAGGCCACAACTGCCAAAGCGGCTGAGATGATGACCTACGGAGCAGAAAATCAATGTGATTACGCAATTCTCATACTTCACAGGATTCTTTTCTAACGAAGCAGCATTGCTTCATAATTTCGTGATGCTCTCGGAAACTACAGACCATAATAAAGGAATAAATAAGTGAAGTTGATCCTCTTTATGTAATTCATCTTATTCAAGCTCCTATAGGGGAGTAGTGCCATCAGTGCACTCTACGCTGAAGGGCGTTTGCATCATCCCTTCGGCATCAGGTGTGTGTCATGTTTGACCTGAGAATTGACCTCCAGTCCCATTTCTTTCCTTTAGTTTTGCTGTTCAACTCTTTATCCATAACTGTGGAGTTTTCCCCCAGTTTGGCTTCAGATCCTCGTACTTCATCTCTCTTATTTTCTGGATCTCTTTGGCTTACTGTCCAACCCCTCCAACAGCATCTTTTCTCTACCTTAGGGGCTCAACGGCCAAAAGTGCACCAGTGTTATAAATTAAATATAATCTTATTATAGCTATAATAGATGGGATTACCTTTCGCGAGTCTATTTTTTTTGCAGAATTTCTCAACAAATGTTTATTTACTTTATTATTTCACAGCAAAAAACAACCAACTTAAGAAGATTACGTAATACTGCTGTGTTTCAGTGTTCAGTAAAGCCAGCACCATAAAAAAAAAAAATTTAACAAATAACGAGTAGATCACATCCGAACGAGAGCGAGGACGACATATATCACGAATCTGTATGCAAACTTCGGGCAATAGTCTTCAGAGGTCTGGCTTTACAAGTTCAATACCCAGTTACCTGACTGTCTCCACTGTTATATTCATACCTGACTAACTTCAAAAATGTTTCCACAAGCGTCCTTGTGTCATTCGACTACGAACTTCATTGTTGGATGTTGGGGGGGAAATGTGATGATCTTTTGCCAGTTCCATTCATTTATATAGCAAGAGCCACTCCCATCCTAAGAGTTGCCGACTTAGAATATATGGACAGCTTATAGTCCTAACCGAAGGTTAACCAACTGCTGAATTCTGGCCTGCATTGATGCAATCATTAGATGCCCTGGAAAACAGAATCCGGCCCTCTCTCTCTCTCTCTCTCTCTCTCTCTCTCTCTCTCTCTCTCTCTTCATATAAAGTTTTCCTAATTTCACGGATATCGAGTCTTAAGTTTTCAGCAGGAATTTGTGTTTCTTACAAAACCAAAAAATTCTTATAATTTAAGTTCCCGTGTGAACTTGAATTTTAGATCTGAATAAAATATATATGGTTAGGATAGTCATCAGTTTCAAAAATCCACATTCACAATTCACTTTTCTTTCAATTACTCCACTTTTCATTGGACTTATAAAAGGCCCCAATATCAAATCTTATTATGACATTGAAAAAAAAATTCTGCTCTTTTTGTAGGTAGCTTTTATTGACCTAAACTGACAGATGTACAAAATGCACATTTCTAAAAACAGGCAATATTCTAAAAACATTTCTAAAAACAGGTTATTCTGTGTCAGCACTGCGGGAATTTATAAGGGCACTTTTTTTCTCGATGAGTTTCAAGGTCAAGATTTGTGACCGATTTTTTATTCCGAGTGAATCTTAATCCTTTATTTTAATTCCTTTGGTAACCTCGAATTAGGTAATGCAAGAGACACCTGTTACATATTTAGACGTTCTAATAAAAATTTTTATTAATTGCACAGAACTAATACTAAACTCGTACAACTTCGTTTTAGCAAAACCCTGTTGCTAGGTATTATATTCGCAAACTATTTAGGACATATATATAGTCACAGAATGATAACCCCATTTAATCAAAATATTGTTTTTGATAAGAAAAAAATTAACTTGGTTATACGGCATTTTAACTAAAATCTGATACTCTAAATGTAAATACAAATTTTAAAAGAAATGAAAATAAAAATTAGGGTAACTAGTAGTTGCAATTCCAAATTAATATTTTCATAAATAAATTGAGATTTTCTTTTAAAAAGTACGAGTTTTCGTTTTCGGTCATTTCCTGAAGGATATCACGCTGTATAAAACACATAATTTCTCTCGATCAGTGAGAGAGATGTAATCTTTAATCTGATGGTCTATTTAAATAATGATTTCCCTAAAACAAATGTTCGCACTGCCTAAATGAGGTAAAGCAACCCTGTGTGTAGCTGTCATAATAAAACTTGTATGCCCTTATTCTTCGTCAGTGGGAGAATAAATAGCAGATGGCACTTGATTTAAATTAGATACTCAAAGTATTCCGTCAATGCGGGTGACGATGTTCAGGCGTTGTATTGCAATTCGTCAAAGATTGCAAATAATCTCTACTTGGACAGCAAAATTATACACATTTTGTAGTATTTAACAGATGTATATAAAGTACGATTTAATGCATCAATTTGTCAAGGAAAGATACGTAATTTGAAAGTGTCCTGTATTTTAGCACATGAAGTTGCGTCCGTTCGTCAGCGATATAGTTGGATTACAGAGATCTTTTGAATCAATTTTCCGTTGTCAACAGAAGAATCGCATATTGCAGTTGAGCTATGGAAAACTTGTCAAGAGAAGAACGATGATCATTAACTTATCTATACTGTAACACGCATTCCTGTATTCGGTCGTTCAAGGAAAAAATCGCAATATGTTTTGTTTAGAACAAAAATATGAGAACAAATTATCATCCATCAAAGATATTAACGCAGTATTCAACCATTCCGTTTGTAGTGCGAGTTCCTTTTTCGTTCCTCTATGAGAAGAAGCATAGTTTACAACACTTGTCCCTATTTCCATAATTTGGGAAAGAAAAAAATAGATGGTTGTGGGTCAAGTGCGCGAAATGTATGTCTCTCCGATCATGTCTTGTCTTACAAGTTTTTGCCAAATATTTCAAAAGGACTTGCGTCTAGCGGGGGAAAAATTTTCTTCTACACTGATGGTCCTTTACCTCGTTGCTTAATGAGATGACTTCTCTCACCTTTGGTATTCGAAGCTGCACGTCATCCTAATATCTTGATGTAGTCTAGAGTTCTTACTTGACGGGAAGACGACCGTAAGTGTTATCATCATAGTACTAATTTCGAACCTTTATTGTGTACATATATTCTGCATTTATTGCCGACCATTATAATCTGATTTTCTTCTTCTTCTTCTTCTTCTTATTATTATTATTATTATTATTATTATTATTATTATTATTTATATTATTATTATATATTATAGATAGTTATTAGTAGTAGTAGTAGTAGTAGTAGTAGTAGTAGTAGTAGTATCATCATCATTATAATTATTATTGTGTATGCTGGAAATAGATCTTCTTTCAAACATGTTTTATTTAAAAATAATGGCAGAATTCACAGAATTGATTTTGTACAAAATTCTTTCGATTCTCCCTATGATTTGTCTTTCTGGCACACTGGTATTACAAAGCAGCTGTCCAATATTCATCGTGCTGTAGGTCGTTAACCAAATTTTAGCTGGTGTTATGAAAGGCGAAGGGGTATCAGGGAGACACACCTGAATACTGTAGCCGACCCCCAGACTGCCCTTGATACCCCCGTCACCTTCGATAACACCAGCCCGAAATTCCGTTGACGACCTACAACACGATGAATATTGGACAGCTCCTTTGTAATACCAGTGTGCCAGAAAGACAAATCATAAGGAGAATTGAAAGAATTTTGTACAAAATCAATTCTGTGAATACTGCCATTATTTTAATGAAATGTTATTATTATTATTATTATTATTATTATTTTATTATTATTATTATTAGCAGTAGTAGTAGTAGTAGTAGTAGTAGTAGTAGTAGTAGTAGTAGTAGGAAGCAGGCCTTATCAGGTACAAGTTTTTATTAAAAAGAAACGCTGAGTTAACTGAATTTATCTTATGCTGAATTTTCTCCATTTTCTGATAATTCGTTTATTAATAATCAGCGAGACTGCTAAGTAAATTGGCCTCTATTTATGGTGTTATTTTTCTGGTATTTTGAATGTCAAGGTCTGGTATTATCTATACTAAAATCAAAATATATGATATATATTTTTATTCTGGTTGAATTTTATAATATATATCCGGAGACTACAACGTTATAGTAAATAGTGAATCTCTGCTACAAAACCTGTTAAGTACCAATAATAGATTATTTATTGCTGTATTTACAGACTCAGTTGGTTCTTTAATGGTCGACATGTTTGCGGAAATTCTTATTATTATTATTATTATTATTATTATTATTATTTTATTTTTTTTTTTTTTTTTTTTTTTTTTTTTGCTCTATCACAGTCCTCCAATTCGACTGGGTGGTATTTATAGTGTGGGGTTCCGGGTTGCATCCTGCCTCCTTAGGAGTCCATCACTTTTCTTACTATGTGTGCCGTTTCTAGGATCACACTCTTCTGCATGAGTCCTGGAGCTACTTCAGCCTCTAGTTTTCTAGATTTCTTTTCAGGGATCTTGGGATCGTGCCTAGTGCTCCTATGATTATGGGTACGATTTCCACTGCATATCCCATATCCTTCTTATTTTCTATTTTTCAGATCTTGATACTTATCCATTTGTTTTTTTTTTTTTTTTTTCCCTCTCTTTCTCTTCAACTCTGGTTGTCCCCATGGTATTGCGACTATCAATGAGTGATACTTTCTTCTTGACTTTGTCAATCAACGTCACGTCTGGTCTGTTTTGCACGTATCACCCTATCCGTTCTGATAACCATAGTCCCAGAGGATCTTTGCCTGATCGTTTTCTATCACTCCTTCAGGTTGGTGCTCGTAACACTTATTACTGCAAGGTAGCTGATGTTTCTTGCACAGGCTCCAGTGGAGGGCTTTTGCCACTGAATCATGCCTCTTTTTGTACTGGTTCTGTGCAAGTGCCGGGCATTCACTTGCTATGTGGTTTATGGTTTCATTTTTCGTATTGCACTTCCTACATATGGGAGAGATGTTATTTCCGTCTATCATACTTTGAACATATCTGGTTCTTAGGGCCTGATCTTGTGCCCGCTGTTATCATTCCTTCAGTTTCCTTCTTTAGCTCTCCCCTCTGTAGCCATTGCCAATTGTCATCGCTGGCTAGTTCTTTAGTCTGTCTCATGTATTGTCCGTGCATTGGTTTGTTGTGCCAGTCCTCTGTTCTTATTCTTCTTCTCCTGTCTCTGTATATTTCTGGGTCCTTCGTCTACTTTTATTAGTCCTTCTTCCCATGGGGCACTCTTTAGCCACTCGTCTTCACTGGTTTTCAGATATTGCCCCAGTGCTCGCTGTTTTCGATGTTGACGCAGTCCTCTATACTTAGTAGTCCTCTACCCTCCTTCCTTTCGTGTTATGTATAGTCTGTCCGTATTTGCTCTTGGGTGTAGTGCTTTGTGTATTGTCATTTGTCCTGGTTTCTGATCTATGCTGCGGAGTTCTGCCTTCGTCCATTCCACTATTCCTAGCGCTGTATCTGATTACTGGCACTGCCCATGTGTTTATGGCTTTATCATATTTCCGGCGTTGAGTTGTACTTGAGTATCGCCTTGAGTCTCTGCATATATTCTTTCCTGATCGTGTCCTTCATCTCTTGGTGTTTTATATCTCCTCCTTCCATTATTCCCAGGTATTTGTTATCCTGTCTCATCTATGTGTTTGATGTTGCTCCCATCTGTAGCTTTATCCCTTCAGTTCTCGGTTACTTTGCCTTTTTTGTATGTTTGACTAAGGCGCATTTTTCTATTCCAAACTCCATCCTGATGTCCCCAGATACAATCCTTACAGTCTGGATTAGGGTATCTATTTCCTTGATGCTTTCTTACCATACAGCTTGATGTCGTCCATGAACATCAGATGGTTGATTTTGATTTTTTGACCTCTTTTCTTGAGTTGGTACCCGGCATCCATCTTCTGTAGTACTTTTGTCATGGGAATCATGGCTACTACGAAGAGTAGTGGGGACAGTGAGTCGCCCTGGGAGATCCCTCTCCTGATATAACCTCGCTAGTCTTATTCCAGAGCTTGTAAGTATTGTATTCCAGTTGCGCATTGTATTTTTTGAGGAAGCTGATGGTATTTTCCTCTGCCCCATATATTTTCAGGCATTCTATTAGCCATGTGTGTGGTATCATGTCGAAGGCTTTCTTATAGTCTATCCATGCCATGCTTAGGTTGGTTTTCCTTCTCCTACTGTTCTTCATTACCATTTTGTCTATCAGGAGCTGGTCTTTTGTGCCCCTACACTTCCTTCTGCAGCCTTTCTGTTGGTGGGGGATGGTGTTTGTCTCCTCTAGGTAGTTGTATAGCCTTTCACTGATGATACCTGTTAGTAACTTCCACATTATTGGTAGGCAGGTGATAGGCCTGTAGTACTGGCTATATTTCCCTTACTCTTGTCTTTGTTTTTTGTACTAAGGATGTTCTTCCTGTGGTCATCCATTTGGGTGCTTGGTGATTTGAGATACAATGCTGGAGTTGTTCTGCTATTCGTGGGTGTAGGGCCTTGAAGTTTTTGAGCCAGTATCCATGGACTTCATCGGACCTGGGGCTTTCCAGTTTGGCATTTTTCTTTAGTTGGTGTCTGACTGTGTCTGTCGTGATGTCTGTGAATCTTTGTTTTATTCTCCCTGTTTCTTCTTCCTTGACTTCCTGGAGCCATGTTGCATGTTTGTTGTGTGATACCGGATTGCTCCATATGTTTTCCCAGAGTCTCTTACTTGGTTCGGCTTCAGGAATTTCTGGGTGGTTGTCTTCCCCTCTTAGTTGCTGTATAGTCTTTTCTGGTTGGTTCCGAATAGTTTGTTCTGTTGGTATCCCTTATTCCTGTTCATGTACCGTTGGATCTTATGTGCTTTACATCTTCTATTGTGTTGTTTAGTCCCCTCTCTTGTACTTTGTATTTCTCGTTGAGTTCCTCCCTTGTTTTCTTGCTTCTTAGCCTTTTTTCTGCCATCTCTTTCAATTTACTCAAGTCAGATCTCATCACCATGATTTGCTTTTCCAGGCGCCTTTTCCAAGGAGGTTGCTGTTTTGGTTTCTGTTGGGTTGGTTGTGACGGTGGTGTTTGGTGTTCGAATCCCCATCAGTTCTGCTACTAATCTTGCTCCTGCATATGTCAAGTTATTTGTTTCTGTGATACTGGTGGTGTGTATTAGGCCATTATTTCATTAGACCTCACTTGTTTTCCTCCCTTAATTTCTTGGTGTTGTAGGCTTTCATGGAGGGGATTTTTGTTCTCTCTGTATCTGGCTCCATCCATTGTCTAATCTTTTCTACCCCCCATTCCGTCCTCTCTGTTACTTCGTCGGTGTTTCTTCGTGTGTCGTTGTTTGATACCTCATCCTCCCCCCTGTCGTCTTCTGTGGCATCGTCCTCTCAGTTCGTCTTCGTGTAATTCGTTGTCGTGTGACATTTCCCTTTCCAGTTCTTCTCTTTTCTGTTGGGGAGAGCCAGTTCTTTTTCTTTATGTTCCTTACTTGGTCTGCCAGCCTCTGCTCTGTTGACCAATCTTCTTCTATATCCTCTCTCCCCGCCGGGTTGCTTCTGATGTAGCATCTCCATATTTCCTTATTTTCTTCTCTTGTCCATTCTTCCTTTTTGCCTCTGTAGCTCCATCTCAGGCTGTTGATTACTGTCGTTGTGGTGATCAGTTGCTGGAGGACGACCTCCAAGTACCTGACCGTCTTCCCCTACAATTGGGTTGAATACCTGGCTGCCGGACGAAGCTCCTCTGTTGCCAGAGGTTCCATTTACGTCGTTGTGGTTTATATTCCTTCATTTCTTTCCATCATTGCTGAGTTTTGCTATTTAACCCATACTGGACCCTACCCCATCAGGGATAGGTACTCATTTACAGCTGAGTAGACTGAGGAAATTATGGTAAAGATCCTTTCCCAAGGAATCAACGCCGAGGAGAGCGGTCACCCATCCAACGACTGACCAGCCCCAATGTTGCTTAACTTTACTTAAGTCTATTGACGACCTAACCCACTCCTCCTCGGCGCCACACATTATTATTATTATTATTATTATTATTATTATTATTATTATTATTATTATTATTATTATTATTATTATTATTATTATTATTATTATTATTATTATCTTTTTTTTTTTGCTCTATCACAGTCCTCCAATTCGACTGGGTGGTATTTTTATAGTGTGGGGTTCCAGGTTGCATCCTGCCTCCTTAGGAGTCTATCACTTTTCTTACTACGTGCACCGTTTCTAGGAGCTACTTCAGCCTCTAGTTTTTCCAGATTCTTTTTCAGGTATCTTTGGATCGTGCCTAGTGTTCCAATGATTATGGGTACAATTTCCACTGCCATGTCCCATATCCTTCTTATTCCTATTTTCAGGTCTTGATACTATCCATTTTTTTCCTTTCTTTCTCTTCAACTCTGGTGTCCCATGGTATTGCGACATCAGTGAGTGATACTTTCTTCTTGATTTTGTCAATCAACATCACGTCTGGCTGTTTGCACGTATCACCCTATCTGTTCTGATACCATAGTCCCAGAGGATCTTTGCCTGATCGTTTTCTATCACTCCTTCAGGTTGGTGCTCGTACTCTTAATACTGCAAGGTAGCTGGTGTTTCTTGCACAGGCTCCAGTGGAGGGCTTTTTCCCACTGAATCATGCCTCTTTTTGTACTGGTTCTGTGCAAGTGCCGGACATTCGCTTGCTATGTGGTTTAATGGTCTCATTTTTCGTATTGCACTTCCTACATATGGAAGAGATGTTATTTCCATCTATCGTTCTTTGGATATATCTGGTTCTTAGGGCCTGATCTTGTGATTATTAATTATTATTATTATTATTATTATTATTATTATTATTATTATTATTATTATTATTATTATTATTATTATTATTATTATTATTATTATTATAGAAATAACTACATCCTAAGCACTCACCTGGATAAAACTGTAGTGCTCATAGTACTGCCGTTTGATATTTCTTTACATTGACAAGACATCGATACTTTTCTTTACCAACTATTTCATATGACGAGTAAATGACCAGCAGTATCATAAAGAATGGATCTAATCATAAAGAATAGATCTAAGCATCATAAACAAAGTGACTACCTTTCTACATATACCAGAATACTTTTAAAAGAAATCAGAATGAACAAATTTTGACCAAAGATCACACGACCCATAAAGCTTTCCAAGGATAACAGAAATTCTAAAAGCAATGTGTAATTAATAATAAATATCCAAGAGCCTTTTTTTCCTTTCAGAATTCCACGGCTAAACCCCTCTTAATTGTCCATAAATTCAATTGTGACTTGTTTTTCAAATATTCGCTTAAGGATACGACTTCTTCCTCTTATGAAACTGGGGTCACTAGGTCATAATAATCTCATTTGTCTTATCAATTGGTCTCTTGTATTTTTAGGCTTTCCATCGCAAATCCGAAAGACAAAGTTTATATTAATTTCACCAACTCTTGAATTAGTTAGATCAATTTCATACCCTTTATAAATAAGGACTTAGATGCACTGTCAAATAGCGTTTGGTTTATTTAAAAAATAGTAAAATAGATATGATAAAAATCCACATTTTACCAGTTATTTACTAATAACCAATATCTGCTCTACAATTTAAATTATCTTTTCGAAAAAACTTTATAATAATGACTAGATATTAACAATATATCAATCCTTTAACTTCATACGAATGTTGTATCGGGGAGATTCACCTTGTATATTACAGTAACTATATTTTATGCTTGACGTAGTGTGATAAGTGTACAGAAAATTTACAGGAGTGATGATAAGAATGAGGGATACGTCGTATAATAATGATGCAGGCTGATTATTACAGCCCCTTGTGAACTGTACGTTGAATGAACATAATCCATTGGTAATGGAAATTATTTTTTTTTATAATTTCAGTTATGGTCGTTTATAAACAATTATTATACGTAATTGAATATTTTCATATGGAGGTGGAGGAGGAACATCAGATCCAGGTGGAGACTTCGAGGAGCTGCGATGTCTAGCTTCCACCCCCGCAAATGTGGGGGAGAACGAGCTGGGGAATTTGACGGATGGGGGCGGTGGGGGGGATTGATGTTGGAATCCGTTTTTGTTAGCTAATTTCACGTGGATTGAAATGCCTTCCGGTGATGTATAACGTTTTATTTTTCGATAGATAATCGCTTAACCTTTTAATGAAATAATTTAAGAGTCTAACCAAAGAATAATAGCTCCACTGCATATCTGGTAGACAATGAACTGAATATTAGTTTTGAAAACAAACACAAAAAAAAAAATCCATTGGTTAAAACGGTGTCTTTGGGTCCGTCGGGCAGTTCAACGCTGTTGATGATGGCGGAATACGTGCAGCCTTTCCCCCCTCCCTCCAAACCACATCATTACTGTAATGGGGCCAGCAAATAATAATATACACAAGAATAAATAAAAATCACTTGCAAACTATGAAGACATAAATATTCTTGTTGGTTAATTTTTTACATGCCTTTTCCTACACTATTAGCTGCATTCTGTTCTAAGTATATGCTGTGAAATCTGTTGACTACTGAGAACATCCTCCAGTAGTAATGGACAGACTGAAGTCCTGGTAATCACAGAGCATCTCAAATTTCATTTGATCATAATCGGCTAAGAATTGAATAGCACATAACCTACGACCTCATCACACATAGCCAACAGATTTCATAGCATATACTGGATATTAAATCGATTTTAAAATTTCCATTATTTTTACTTCAAGAAAGATTTCAGATGAACACAAACCCAGTCTTTATCCATATGTTTCCTAATATACCGATGATAATTTATTTGTGTTTTTTAAATCAATTTTATGTATAAGTATAAGAAAAAATCAAACGACATGAAACTATAAGCAGCTGGTCGTACTTGGTTAAGATGGAAAAATAATTTCGGTTTTACACATCATTTCGGAGGACGAAATTCTGATAAGATAGGCAGGAATCCCCACTTACCTAAGTAATTAGAGATTACTTTTCGTCAGTAATACTCATAAAACCTTGAATAGTAAAACATTAGAGCGACAAATGGTTGTACCTTCTTTACAAACTGTTTTACCGTGCCATTGTCTTTATCCACCTTAAATTCTCAAAAGCTATTTTTCTCGTTTTATGACTAAATGACACTCGTTTAAACAAATTAAACAAACAGGCAACTCTCTTACCTCTCGTTGCTGATTATCCTTCTGCACAAGCTAAAAATGCAAACTGGGCAAAAGAATCCTCGTAGATACAAAAATATACTTTTTATTTCCCAAATTACCTAAACATTAAATAGAACAAAATGAATTAATAAAAAAGGAGTAAAAAGAATAAAGTCTGACCCTCAAAAAAAAACCCGTAAACTGTCATTCTCCTCTCCTGAACTAGATTAAGTAAAAACACTTCCCCTAAATCTCAGTTTGATTAATAATGCATTTTGAATGGTCAAAGTCTTTAGAGAACCACTTCACTTATATGATGCCATGAAACCCATCTGAAAGAAAGAGACGTTTATTATATCACTCCAACATGTGAAAGATAATTAAAACGAACGTGTATACACTACACTTCTCTCTCTCTTTTCAAAGGGTAACTTTCCAAAGTCTTATGTTACTCTACCTTCCGATGGGTGTCCTCGGGCCCTCTCCAAATGTGTCTTCTATACCACGACACGGATAATCAAAGAATGTGCCCTCTTCTTTGGCATCTCGTATCGTTGGGCCCATTTTACACCACACGCTACAAACACACACATGTACACGCCTTTCGAAGTGCCATAGCAACCGAGAGCGCCGCACCCAGTCATATGATTTCTGAAAGTTCCTCAACCTCATATCGATATGGTCACCAGTTCTGACTGTTTTTTTTTATTCACCATTCTTCGAGGAACCAAACGCTTGTCACTAAGCCCTCCAGTCTCTTTTAAGATAATGTATATACACTTCCTTCACAAAAAAAAATTTATTTCATAATCTCGTCCTCTCGTGGATTAGAACCAGCGCACAGAGGAGACATCAAGACTATAGTGACGTCTTTACCGACTCTCCTATATCTGGGTGGGCTCTAGAAGGTTATCATCTTCAAGTTCCGAGGAAGCCTTAAGCAGTCCATAATTCGGTGCTTTTTACGTAGATTGCCCTCCCAATGGGATTTCACGGAAATCCCTAAAACAATTCTAAGACGGTGTGACAATCGAGCCTTTAGTAATCCTATGTACTATTTTAGGGATAATATGCTTAACAATATTGAAGTCACACTAAAACGCAATACTTCACCTGAAAATGCTCCTGTCTTCTCATTCCCACACGTAAGTAGCTCGGAGACCCTAACGCCCCAAAGTACTTAAAAGTAATATTTTTACCTGATTCGGATCAGTACATAATAGTACCTGGTTCGTTATATTTCATTTTTGGTAATCCTCTGGAAAGCTGAAGGAACATAACCCCTAAGCATAAGATAAATATGGGACAGACATTTCCCTCATTCGAAGCAGACGACTCAACCAATGATAACAAGGGGGGGAGTTCGTTCAATTAAAGATTTATTTTTTGATAAGGTATAAAATAGATTCGTTCGGTTAACATCCTAACATCGAAGAGAAGTGTTTTAGTTGTATCCTCCTGAAGATCTTGAAGAACTGCCACGCCTGTTTCCTGCTCCAGCCAGCGAAGGCGATCTTAGGTCCAGGACGAACTTGGGGGATTGGGTGGGGGAATTCGGGAGCCACTGGAAGCAGGTCCAGAACTGGGGCTGGAATCCGTTCTCGTTGGCGACGTATTTCACTTCGACTGGAACGCCCTCGGGTGATGTATAGCTGTAAAAGAGAATGGAATAAAATCGTTTTACATATTTATTCATAGAGCAAAGGTGTTGTAGTTTATGTTGAGAGTCATTAGAGACCGAGTTGGGATATGTACATGGAGACTGACAGTCATAGAGGAATCTTATCCATTTGTAGTCATTAGTTCTTGCAAACAGCTTTCGATGCTAATGCGTATTAAATCTAATACAAAAAATAGTATGATACTGATTTCCGTAACTGTTTCTTAAATTAGAACGTCTTCATTACAACGCAAATTAATCAATAATGCTAAAATTCATGACTTACGAGAAGAATCCAGAGGACACAACGGTGCCCTTGGGTCCGTCGGGGGTTCCAGCATCGGCCAGTTCGATGCCGTTGGCGGTTTCGACGTTGACGCTGTACCTCCCGAAGTCATCGCGGTCGCGATCGTCCCTCAGGATGGGGATCTCCTCGCTCGAGTCTCCGCCGCCTCTTCCGTACTGGGGCGCGGCAAAGGCCACAACTGCCAAAGCGGCTGAGATGATGACCTGCAGAGTAGAAAATCAATGTGATTACGCAATTCTTATATTTACTGGATTTTTTAAATGAAGCAGCATTGCTTCATAATTCCGTGATGCTATCGGAAATTATAGATCATAATAAATGGATAAATAAGTGAAGTTGATCCTCTTTATGTAATTCATCTTATTCAAGTTCCTGTAGGGAAGTAGTGCCATCAGTAATCCTTCTGTAGTGCACTGTATGCTTTATTGAAGGGCGTTTGCACTATCCCGTCGACCCCAGCTGCATCTCATGTTTGACCTGAGAATTGACTTCAGTCCTATTTCCTTTCTTTAGCCTTGCTGTCCAACTCTTTATCCATAATTGTGGAGATTTTCCCTAGTTTGGCTTCAGATCCTCGTATTTCATTCCTATTATTTTCTGATCTCCTTGCCTTGCTGTCCAACCACTCCAACTGCCTCTTTTCTCTGCCTTAAGGGCTCAACGGCCAAAAAGGCCCCAGCGTTCTAAATTAAATAAAATCTTATTATAGCTATAATGGTTGAGATTACCTTTCACGATCTATATTTGCAAGAATTTCTCAAAGTTTTTTATTTACTTTATAACTTTCTGTAATAAACAACCAACTTAAAAATATAACATAACACTTCTGTGTTTTAGGTTTCAGTAAAGCCACCACCATAAAAAAAAATATACAGAAAATAAATAACGAGTTTTGAGGTCGGTTGTACACTCGAATAGTTAAGACGCCTCGTCTTCTCGTCAATGTAGATCACATTCGAGCGAGAGCGAGGACGCCATATATCACAAATCAGTATGCAAACTTAGGTAATAGTCTTCAGAAGTCTGGCTTTACAAATGCCCAGTTGTATGACTATCTCCACTGTTATATTCATACAGCCTACTAACTTCAAAAATGTTTCCACAGGCATCCTTGTCTCTACTTACGAACTTCATTGTTGGATGTTTGTGGAAAATGTGATGATCTTTTGCCAGTTCCATTCATTTATATAGCAAGAGCCACTCCCATCCTAAGAGTTTGCCGACTTAGAATATTTGGACATCTTATAGTCCCAACAGAGGTTGACCAATTGCTGAACCCTGGCCTGCATTGATGCAATCATTGGATGCCCTGGAAGGCGAGATCCATCGAATTTCATAATCTCTCTCCTCTCTCTCTCTCTCTCTCTCTCATCTCTCTCTCTCTCTCTCTCTTCATCTCTCCGTATAAATTTGTCCCAATATACGGATATCGAGTCTTAAGTTTTAAGAAAAAGTAAACCTAACTTCATCAAGAATTTGTGTTCTTGTTACAAAATCAGAAAATTCTTATCTTTTCAGTTTCGTGTGTGAACTTGGAATTTTAGATCGGAAGAGATTATAATGGTTATGTTAGACATCGTTCAAAATCCACATTCACAATTCTCTTTTATTCCAATTACTCCATTTTCTT
>NC_061093.1:7820700-7833200 GCF_015104395.2 Macrobrachium nipponense
CTCTCTTACCTCTCGTTGCTGATTATCCTTCTGCACAAGCTAAAAATGCAAACTGGGGAAAAGAATCCTGGTAGATACAAAAATATACTTTTTATTTCCCAAATTACCTAAACATTAAATGGAACAAAATGAATATAAAATTGAGTAAAAAGAATAAAGTCTGACCCAAAAAAAAAACCGTAAACTGTCATTCTCCTCTCCTGAACTAGATTAAGTAAACACTTCCCCTAAATCTCAGTTTGATTAATTATGCATTTTAAATGGTCAAAGTCTTTAGAGAACCACTTCACTTATATGATGCCATGAACCCATCTGAAATAAAGAGACGTTTATTATATCACTCCAACATGTGAAAGATAATTAAAGCAAACGTGTACACACTACACTTCTCTCTCTCTTTTCAAAGGGTAACTTTTCCAAAGTCTTATGTTACTCTACTTCGATGTCCTCGGGCCCTCTCCAAATGTGTGTTCTATACCACGACACGGGTAATCAAAGAATGTGCCCTCTTCTTTGGCATCTCATATCGTTGGGCCCCATACACCACTCGCTACAAACACACACATGTACACGCCTTTCGAAGTGCCATAGCAACCGAGAGCGCCGCACCCAGTCATATGATCTCTGAAAGTTCCTCAACCTCATATTGTATGGTCACCAGTTCTAACTGTTTTTTTTTATTTCACCATTCTTCGAGGAATCAAACGCTTGTCACTAAGCCCTCCAGTCTCTTTTAAGATATGTATATACACTTCCTTCACAAAAAAAATTTATTTCATAATCTCGTCCTCTCGTGGATTCGAACCAGCGCACAGAGGAGAAATCAAGACTTTAGTGACGTCTTTACCGACTCTCCTATATCTGGGTGGCTCTAGAAGGTTATCATCTTCAAGTTCCGAGGAAGCCTTAAGCAGTCAATAATTCGATGCTTTTTACGTAGATGCCCAATGGGATTTCACGGAAATCCCTAAAACAATTCTGAGACGGCATGACAATCGAGCCTTTAGTAATCCTATGTTACCATTTTAGGGATAATATGCTTGACGATATTGAAGTCACACTAAAACGCAATACTTCACCAGAAATACTCCTGTCTTCTCATTCCCACACGTAAGTAGCTCGGAGACCCTAACGCCCCAAAGTACTTAAAAGTAATATTTTTACCTGATTCGGATCAGTACATAATAGTACCTGGTTCGTTATATTTCATTTTTGGTAATCCTCTGGAAAGCTGTAGGACATAACCCCTAAGCATAAAGATAAATATGGGGCAGACATTTTCCTCATTCGAAGCAGACGACTCAAAACCAATGAAAACAAGAGTTCGCTCAATTAAACATTTATTTGATAAGGTAATAAATAGATTCGTTCGGTTAACATCCTAACATCGAAGAGAAGTGTTTTAGTTGTATCCTCCTGAAGATCTTGAAGAACTGCCACGCCTGTCCTGCTCAGCAGCGAAGGCGATCTGGTCCAGGACGAACTGGGGGATTGGGTGGGGGAATTCGGGAGCCACTGGAAGCAGGTCAGACTGGGGCTGGAATCCGTTCTCGTTGGCGACGTATTTCACTTCGACTGGAACGCCCTCGGGTGATGTATAGCTGTAAAAGATAATGGAATAAAATAGTTTTACTTATTTATTCATAGAGCAAAGGTGTTGTAGCTTATGTTGAGAGTCATTAGAGACCGAGTTGGGATATGTACATGGAGACTGACAGTCATAGAGGAATCTTATCCATTTGTAGTCATTAGTTCTTGCAAACAGCTTTCGATGCTAATGCGTATTAAATCTAATACAAAAAATAGTATGATACTGATTTCCGTAACTGTTTCTTAAATTAGAACGTCTTCATTACAACGCAAATTAATCAATAATGCTAAAATTCATGACTTACGAGAAGAATCCAGAGGACACAACGGTGCCCTTGGGTCCGTCGGGGGTTCCAGCATCGGCCAGTTCGATGCCGTTAGCGGTTTCGACGTTGACGCTGTACCTCCCGAAGTCATCGCGGTCGCGATCGTCCCTCAGGATGGGGATCTCCTCGCTCGAGTCTCCGCCGCCTCTTCCGTACTGGGGCGCGGCAAAGGCCACAACTGCCAAAGCGGCTGAGATGATGACCTGCAGAGTAGAAAATCAATGGGATTACGCAATTCTTATATTTACTGGATTTTTTAAATGAAGCAGCATTGCTTCATAATTCCGTGATGCTATCGGAAGTTATAGATCATAATAAATGGATAAATAAGTGAAGTTGACCCTCTTTATGTAATTCA
The DNA here is from genome assembly GCF_015104395.2 of Macrobrachium nipponense. NCBI lineage: Eukaryota > Metazoa > Arthropoda > Malacostraca > Decapoda > Palaemonidae > Macrobrachium > Macrobrachium nipponense. Next base: position 7,822,975 of record NC_061093.1, read on the forward strand.
TCTTATTCAAGTTCCTGTAGGGAAGTAGTGCCATCAGTAATCCTTCTGTCGTGCACTGTATGCTTTATTGAAGGGCGTTTGCACTATCCCGTCGACCCCAGCTGCATCTCATGTTTGACCTGAGAATTGACCTTCAGTCCTATTTCCTTTCTTTAGTCTTGCTGTCCAACTCTTTATCCATAATTGTGGAGTTTTCCCTTAGTTTGGCTTCAGATCCTCGTACTTCATTCCTATTATTTACTGTCCAACCACTCCAACTGCCTCTTTTCTCTGCCTTAAGGGCTCAACGGCCAAAAGGGCCCCAGTGTTCTAAATTAAATAAAATCTTATTATAGCTATAATGGTTGACGTTACCTTTCACGATCTATATTTGCAAGAATTTCTCAACAAATTTTTATTCAATTTATACTTTTCTGTAATAAACAACAAACTTTAAAATATAACATAACACTGCTGTGTTTTAGGTTTCAGTAATGCCACCACCATAAAAAAATATACAGAAAATAAATAACGAGTTTGAGGTTGTAGACTCGAATAGTCAAGACACCTCGTCATCTCATCAATGTAGATCACATTCGAGCGGGAGCGATGACGACATATATCACAAATCTGTATGCAAACTTAGGGCAATAGTCTTCAGAAGTCTGGCTTTACAAGTTCAATGCCCAGTTGTCTGACTGTCTCCACTGTTATATTCATAGCCTGACTAACTTCAAAAATGTTTCCACAAGCATCCTTGTATCTACTTACGAACTTCATTGTTGGATGTTGGGGGAAAAATGTGATGATCTTTTGCCAGTTCCATTCATTTATATAGCAAGAGCCACTCCCATCCTAAGAGTTGCCGACTTAGAATATTTGGACAGCGTATAGTCCCAACAGAGGTTGACCAATTGCTGAACACTGGCCTGCATTGATGCAATCATTAGATGCCCTGGAAAGCGAGACCCCTCGAATTGCATAATCTCTCTCTCTCTCTCTCTCTCTCTCTCTCTCTCTCTCTCTCTCTCTCTCTCTCTCTCTCTCTCTCCATATAAATTTGTCCCAATATCACGGATATCGAGTCTTAAGTTTTAAGAAAAAGTAAACCTAACTTCAGCAACAATTTGTGTTCTTGTGACAAAATCAGAAAATTCTTATCTTTTCAGTTTCGTGTGTGAACTTGAATTTTAGATCGGAAGAGATTATGTATGGTTAGGTTAGGCATCTGTTTCAAAATCTACATTCACAATTCTCCTTCTTCCAATTACTCCACTTTTCTTAGGATTTATCCCTATAGGGATTTATAAAAGCCCCAATAAATTAAATCGTATCATAAAAAAAAAAAAAAAAAAAAACAAAAAAAAAAAAAAAAAAAAAAAAAAAACTGCTTTTTTTGTACGTAGTTTTTATTGACCTCAACTGACAGATGTACAAAATGCGCATTTCTAAAAACATGCAATGTTCTAAAAACATTTCTAAAAACTGGTTTATTCTGTGTCAGCACTGCGGGAATTTATGAGGGCAGTTGTCGTTTTTTCCCGATGAGTTTCAAGGTCAAGATCTGTGACCGAGTTTTTATTCCGAGTGAATCTTAATCTTTTGTTTTAATTCATTTAGTAGCCCCGCATCAGGTAATACAAGACGCACCTGTTACAGAAACCTCTATATATTTAGACGTCCAAACTCGTGCAACTTTCTTTTAGCAAAACCCTGTTGCTAGTTATTATCTCTGAGAACTATTTATGACATATATAGTCACAGAAGGATAACCCCATTTTATCAAAATATTTGCTTGATTTTAATAGGCAGAAAAAATTAACTTAGTTATACGACATTTTAACTAAAATCTGATGCTCTAAATGTAATAAATAAAAATATTTTAAGACAATAAAAATAAACTAGGGTAAAGTAGTAGTTGATATTCCAAATTAATATTTTCATAAATAAATTTGAGATTTTCTTTTAAAAATTACGAGTTTTTTTTCGGGGGGGGTTAATTTTTCCTGAAGGATGCCACACAGTATAAAATACATTTTTAATTTTTCCCAGTCAGTGAGAGAGCTGTAATCTCTAATCTGATGGTCCACTGAAACAATGTTTTGCCTAAAGGCCTTCTCACACGAGCGGGCCTGATGGCGTGCTCTGGGGTTGACGAGCAAATTCTGGCGGGCTTACCCATGAATGTTGTCCACATGGGTGAGGCGATGGAGAGGTGAGCGTACCCGACGATGCCAGTAGTGTGTTCAGTGTGGTAGGATAAACATGTTGCCTACCGCAAAGAAGAAGATATTGTGTAGCATGATAATGCTTTGTATGTGATGAAAAAGAAGAGAATATGGTGCAAAGAATGTCTCAGTAAAAGAAATGTATACGGTTAACGTACCTCTGCCAGGGTCGAAGCTCAAGCCATCGAGCGCAACCATGGTGATTTTTGCTACAAGACCCATCGGGCAATTTGACGGTTTGCCCATCAAGTGTGCCCGTTAGAGCACACGTTTTTCGTGTGGACAGCCTTAAAACAAAAGTTCCCCACTGCCCAAGTGAGGGAAAGCAACCATTTCTGCAGCTGTCATAATAAAATTGTATGCCCAGAACTTAGCCAGTGGGAAAATAAATAGCAGATGGTACTTGTTTTAAATTAGATACTCAAATTATTCCGCCAATGCGGATGACGATGTCCAGGCGTTATATTGCAAATCGTCAAAGATTGCAAATAATCTCTACTGGACTGCAAAATTATACACATTTTGTAGTATTAACAGATGTATATAAAAACACAATTTAATGCATCAATTTCTAAAGTAAAGATACGTAATTTGAAAGCGTCCTGTACGTTAGAACATGAAGTTGCGTCCGTTCGTCAGCGATATAGCTGGATTACAAAAATCTCTTGAATCCATTTTCATTTGTCAACAGAAGAATCGCATATTGCAGTTGAGCTATGGGAAACTTGTCAAGAGTAGAACGGTGATCAATAACGGATCTATACTGCAACACATATTCCTGTGTTCGATCCTTTAAGGGAAAAATTGCAATATGTTATGTTTAGAACAAAAAGACGACAACAAATAATCGTCCATCAAAAAGTTAACGCAATATTCAACCACTCTGTTTGAAGCGTGAGTACTTTTTTCTTTCTTCCATGAGAAGAATCATAGTTTACAACACGTGTCCCTATTTCCATATTTTGGGAAAGAAAAAATAGATGGTTGTGGGTCAAGTGCGCGAAAAGTAAGTCTCTCCGAACAAGTCTTGTCTTACAAGTTTTTGCCAAATATTTCAAAAGGATTGGCGTCCTGCGGTGAAAAAAAAAAAAAAAAAAATCTTCTGCACTGATGGTCCTTTACCACGTTGCTTAATGAGATGAGTTCTCTCACCTTTGGTATTCGAAGCTGCACGTCATGCTAATATGATGTAGTCCGAGTTCTTACTTGACGGAAGACGACCGTAAGTGTTTTCATTTTAGTACTGATTTCGAACCTTGATCTTTATACATATATTTTTAATATCAAGGTCTGGTATTATCAATAGTAAAATATATGAAATATATATATATATATATATATATATATATATATATATATATATATATATATATATATATATAATATATATATATATATTATTCTGGTTGTATTTTGATATAGTATATATCCGGGGACTACAACACGATCGTAAATAGTGATCTCCGCTTCAAAATCGTCAAGACAATATTGTCTTAATATTATTGTATTTACAGACTCAATGGTTCTTTAATGTCATGTTTCGGCCATTTTTACATCGACAAGACATATATTTTTCTTTACCAACTATTTCATATGAAGGGCAAATGATCAGCAGTATCATAAAAAATAAATCTAAGCATCATAAACAGTGACTACCTTTCTACATATACCAGAATACTTTTAAGAGAAAACAGGATGGACAAGTTTGGACAAAAGAATACACAACCCATAAAGCTTTCCAAGGACTACAGAAATTCTAAAAGCAATGTTTCATTAATAATAAATATCCAAGAGGCTTTTCTTTCTTTCATAATTCCACAGGTAAACCCCCCAAATTGTCCATAAATTCAATTGTGACTTGTTTTCAAATATTCGCTTAAGGACACGGCTTCTTCCTCTTATGGCACTGGGGTCACCAGGTCATAATAATCTCATTTGTCTTATCAATTAGTCTCTTGTAATTTTACGCTTTACATCTCAAATCCGAGAGGCAAATTTTTTATTAATTTCACCAACTCTTGAATAAGTTAGATTAATTTTATATCCGTTATAAATAAGGACTTAGATGTACTGTCAATTGCGTTTGGTTTATTTAAAAAATAGTAAAACACATAAAACATAAACATAATAATAATGATTAGATATTAACATTATATCATTTCCATCACTTTATACGACTGTAGTACTGGGGAGAATCGCCTTGTATATTACAGTAACAATAGTTTATGCTGGACGTAGTGTGATAAGTGAACAGGAAATTTACAGTAGTTATAAGTATGAGGATTAGGTCGTATAATAATGATGCAGGGTGGTTATTACAGACCATTGTGAACTGTACGTTGAGTGAACATAATCCATTGGTAATGGAAATTATTTTTTTATATAATTTCAGATATGGTCGTTTATAAAACATTATAATACGTAATTGAATATTTTCATATGGAGCGGGGAAGGAGGAACATCAGAATCCAGGTGGAGACTTCCGAGGAGCTGACGATGTTTATTTTCTTCGCCCCAAGTTGGCAAATGTGAGAGAGAACGAGCTGGGGAATTGGACGGAGGGGGCGGGGGTTTGGTGTGGGGGGGGGTTGTTGTTTAATGTTGGAATCCGTTTTCGTTAGCTACTTATTTCACGTGAATTGAAATGCCTTCCGGTGATGCATAACTTTTCGTTTTTCGATAAATAGCCGCTTAACCTTTTAATGCAATAATTTAAGAGTGTAACCAGAGAATAATAGCCCCACTGCATATCTGGTAGACAATGAACTAAATATTAATTTTGAAAACACAAGAAAAAAAAATCGAGAGTCCAAAACAGTGTCTTTAGGTCCATCCAACAGGTCAAGGCTGTTGATGGCGATATACTCGCAGCCTTCCCCTCCCCCTAACCCCTCCCAACCATCCATAATTATAATGGAGGCCAGCAAATAATACTACGCAAAAAAGAAAAAGATACACTAATTAGTCCATTTTACATGGTATATCGAAAATATGATCTCAATAGTCAGCAGATGTCACCAGCATATAATAAGAGTAGAACGTTATGAACGCTATAGAAATTAAATCGATATTCCAATTTTTGAATATTTTTACTGCTAGTAATATTCCAGATCAACACAAACCCAGTCTTTATTCATATGTTTCCTAATATACCACTGATATTTTATTTGTGTTTTTTAAATCAATTTTAATATAAGTGTAAGAAAAAATCAAGCGCCATAAAAGTATAAGCAGCTGATCGTAATTGGTTAAGATGAAAAAACAATTTCGGCTTTACATATCATTCGGGAGGATGAAATTCGAATAAGATAGATTGGAATCCCCATTTACCTAAGCTGGTTAATTACTACTTTTCATCGGTAATTATTTACAAAACTTTGTATAATAAAAGATTAGAGCAACAAATGGCCGCGCCCTCTTTAGAAATAATGTTTTACATGTGCCAGTGTCTTTATTTTCTTCACGAAAAAAAAAATTGATAATCCCATCCTCTCGTGAACGCAAACCAGCGCAAAGAGGAGAAATTAGAGCTTCAGTGAACGTCTTTACCGACTCCCCGCCCCTTAAAATGGTGATCGTCTTCAGTTCCAAGGAAGCCTCAAACAGTACATAATCCGGTGCTTAGTACGGAGAGACCCAATGGGATTTAACGGAAATCCCTAAAGTAATTCTGAGGCGGTGTGATAATCGAGCCTTTAGTAATCCTATGCTACTATTTTAGGGAAAATATGCTTAACGATACTGACGTCACACTGAAACGCAATACTTGACCTTATCATTGCCAGCCGTAAGTAGCTCGTAGACCTTAACGCCCCCTAGTACCTATAAGGAATCATTTTACCTAACTCCAGAAGAGTACTTGATAGTACCTGTTCGTTATATTTCATTTCTGGTACTCCTGTGGAAGGTTGTAGGACATAACATAGCCCGTAAGCATTAAGGTAAATAGAGGACAGAAGACTCAAAACAATGAAAACAAGACCTCACTCAATTTACCATTTATTTGATAAGGAATAAATAGATTCGTTCGGGTAACATCCTAACATCGAGAGAAGTTTTTTAGTTGTATCCTCCTGAGGATCTTGAAGAACTGCCACGCCTGTCCTGCTCAGCAGCGAAGGCGATCTGGTCCAGGACGAATTGGGGGATTGGGTGGGGGAATTCTGGAGCCACTGGAAGCAGGTCAGACTGGGGCTGGAATCCGTTCTCGTTGGCGACGTATTTCACTTCGACTTGAACGCCCCTCGGGTGATGTATAGCTGTAAAAGATAATGGAATAAAATCGCTTACTTATTTATTCAAAGAGCAAAGGTGTTGTTGTAGTTTATGTTGAGGGTAATTAGATAACGAGTGGGATACGTCAATGGAGACTGACAGTCATAGAGGAATTTCATCCATTTGTAGTCATTAGTTCTTGCTAACGCTTGTGATGCTAATGCGTCTTAAATCTAATACAAAAAATAGTATGATACATGATTTCTTGTAACTGTTTCTTAAATTAGAAAGTCTTTCAATACAACGCAAGTGAATCAATAATGCTAAAATTCATGACTTACGAGAGAATCCAGAGGACACAACGGTGCCCTGGGGTTGGGTCCGTCGGGGGCTCCAGCATCGGCCAGTTCGATGCCGTTGGCGGTTTCGACGTTGACGCTGTACCTCCCGAAGTCATCGCGGTCGCGATCGTCCTTAGGATGGGGATCTCCTCGCTCGAGTCTCCGCCGCCCTCTTCCGTACTGGGGCGCGGCAAAGGCCACAACTGCCAAAGCGGCGAGATGATGACCTGCAGAGTAGAAATCAATGTGATTACGCAATTCTTATATTCACTGGATTTTTTTTTTTTTTTTTTTTTTTTTTTCTGATGAAGCAGCATTGCTTCATAATTCCGTGATGCTATCGGAAGTTATAGATCATAATAAATGGATAAATAAGTGAAGTTGATCCTCTTTAAGTAATTCCATCTTATTCAAGTTCCTGTAGGGAAGTAGTGCCAATCATTGCTCCTTCCGTAGTACACTGTATGCTTTATTGTAGGCGTTTGCATCATCCCCTCCGCCCCAGCTACATCTCATGTTTGACCTGAGAATTGACCTCCATTCCCATTTCCTTTCTTTAGTTTTGCTGTCCAACTCTTTCCCCATAACTGTGGAGTTTTTCTCTCAGTTCGGCTTCAGATCCTCGTACTTCATCTCTCTTTTCTAAATCTCTTTGCCTTACTGTCCAACCCCTCCAACTACCTCTTTTCTCTGCCTTAAGGGCTGAATGGCCAAAAGGGTCCCAGTGCTAAAAATCAAATAAAATCTTATTATAGCTATAATGGTTGTGATTACCTTTCGCGATCTATATTTGCAAGAATTTCTCAACAAATGTTTATTTAGTTTATCATTTCTATGCAATAAACAAACCAAATTAAAAAGATAAGATAATACTGATGTGTTTTAGGTTTTAGTAAAGCCACCACCACAAAAAAAAGACTTTTAAAAATAATAACGAGTTTGAGGTTGTAGACTCGAATAGTCAAGACATCTCGTCTTCTCGTCATTGTAGATCATATTCGAGCGAGAGCGAGGACGCATATATCACGAATCTGTATGCAAACTTAGCCAATAGTCTTCAGAAATCTGGCGTTACAAGTTCAATGCCCAGTTGTCTGACTGTCTCCAATGTTAAGTTCATAACCTGACTAACTTCAAAAATGTTTCCACAAGCGTCCTTGTCTCTACTTACGAACTTCATTGTTGGATGTTGGGGGGAAAATGTGATGATCTTTTGCCAGTTCCATTCATTTATATAGCAAGAGCCACTCCCATCCTAAGAGTTGCCGATTTAGAATATTTGGACAGCTTATAGTCCTAACCGAAGGTTAACCAATTGCTGAACTCTGGCCTGCATTGATGCAATCATCAGATGCTCTGGAAGGCAGGATCCCTGGAATCTCTCTCTCTCTCTCTCTCTCTCTCTCTCTCTCTCTCTCTCTCTCTCTTTTCATATAAATATATAAATTTGTCCCAATTTCACGTATATCGAATATTAAGTTTTAAGAAAAAGTAAACCTAACTTCGGGAATAATTCTTCCAATTACACTACTTTTCTTAGGATTTATGTCCAGAGGGACTTATAGAAGCCCCCATATTAAATCTTATTATAACATGAAAAAAAAAAATCTGCTCTTTTTGTAGTTGGCTATTATTGAACTTAACTGACAGATGTACAAAATGCGCACTTCTAAAAACATGCAATATTGTAAAAACATTTCTAAAAACAGGTTATTCTGTGTCAGCACTGCGGGAATTTATGAGGGCAGTTGTCGTTTTTTCCCGATGGGTTTCAAGGTCAAGATCTGTGACCGAGTTTTTATTCCGAGTGAATCTTAATCCTTTATTTTAATTCCTTTGGTAACCTCGAATTAGGTACTACAAGAGACGCCTGATACAGAAACTTCTACATATTTAGACGTTCTAATAATAATTGTCTTAATTGCAAAGAACTAATGACAAACGCTTGACACTTTGATTTAGCAAAACCCTGTTGCTAGGTATTATATTTGAGAACTGCTTAGGACATATTTAGTAGGTACAGAATGATAACCTCATTTAATCAAAATATTGTTTTTGATAGCCAAAAAAAAAAAATTAACTTGGTTATACATTTTTACTAAAATCTGATACTCTAAATGTAAATGAAAATTTTAAACAGACTTTAAAAAAATAAGGTCACTAGTAGTTGCAATACAAATTAATATTTTCATAAATAAATTTAAATTTTCTTTAAAAAAGTACGAGTTTTTGTTTTCGGTCATTTCCTGAAAGATATCACGCGGTATAAAACACTATAATTTTTCTCAGTCAGTGAGAGAGTTATAATCTGATGGTCCATTGAAACAATGATTTGCCTAAAACAAATGTCCGCACTGCCCAAGTGAGAGAAAAAGAAAATACCCTGTCTGTAGCTGTCATAATAAAAACTAGCATGCCCCTATCCTTCGTCAGTATGAGAATAATAGCAGATGGTACTTGTTTTAAATTTTAATTGGATACTCAAAGTATTTCGTCAATGCAGATGACGATGTCCAAGCGTTGTATTGCAATTCGTTAAAGATTGCAAATAATCTCTACTTCGACTGCAAAATTATACACATTTTGTAATATTTAACGGTTCTATATAAGTCATGATTTAATACATCGATTTGTCAGAAAGATATGTAATTTGTTTGAAAGCTCTTTTATGTTAGCACATAAACTTGCGTCTGTTCGTCAGCGTATAGCTGGATTACAAAAATCTCTCGAATAATCCATTTTCATTTGTCAACAGAAGATTCGCATATTGCAGTTGAGCTCTGTCAGACTTGTCAAGAGAAGAATGATGATCGATATTTAGAACAAAAACACGAGAAAAAAGTTATCAACCCTCACAGAAGTTAACGCAATATTCAACCATTGTGTTTGAAGCGCGAGTTCCTTTTTCGTTCTTCCATGAGAAGCACTAAGTTTTACAAACACGTGTCCCTATATCCATATTTTCGGTAGAAAAACTAGATTGTTGTGGGTCAAGTGCGCGAAAAAGTAAGTCTCTCTGATCACGGTCTTTGTCTTACTAGTTTTTTGCCAAATATTTCAAAAGGCAAAAAATCTTCTTCTGCACTGATGATCCTTTACATCGTTGCTTAATGAGATAAGTTCTCTCACCTTTGGTATTCGAAGCTGCACGTCATGCTAATATGATGTAGTCTAGAGTTCTTAATTGATGGGAAGACGACCGTAAGTGTTTTCATCATAGTACTGATTTAGAACTTTATCGTGTACATATATTCTGCATTATTGCGACCATTATAATCTGATTTTCTAGTTATTATCGTTATTAAGCAGGAAACAGACCTTCTCGGATACATGTTTTATTAAAAGGAATTGCATAGTTAACTAAATTCATCTTAAAAAATTTCTCAATTTTTCTGGTAAATCTTTTGTCATAATCCGCGAGACTGCTAAGTAATTGGCCTCTATTCATGGTGTTATTCGGTAT
>NC_061093.1:7838200-7864075 GCF_015104395.2 Macrobrachium nipponense
CCAATAGTCTTCAGAAATCTGGCTTTACAAGTTCAATGCCCAGTTGTCTGACTGTCTCCAATGTTATATTCATAACCTGACTAATGTCAAAAAGGTTTCCACAAACTTCCTTGTCTCTACTTACGAACTTCATTGTTGGATGTTGGGAGGAAAATGTGATGATCTTTTGTCAGTTCCATTCATTTATATAGCAAGAGCCACTCCCATCCTAAGAGTTGCCGACTTAGAATATTTGGACAGCTTCTAGTCCCAACAAAGGTTGACCAATTGTTAAACTCTGGCCTGCATCGATGTAATCATTAGATGCCCTGGAAGGTGATCTCTCTCTCTCTCTCTCTCTCTCTCTCTCTCTCTCTCTCTCTCTCTCTCTCTCTCTCTCTCCATATAAATGTGTCCTAATTTCACGGATATCGAGTCTTAAGTTTTAAGAAAAAGTAAACCTAACTTCGGCAAGAATTTTTGTTCTTGTTACAAAATCACAAAAGTTTTGTCATTTAAGTTTCCCGTGTGAACATGAATTTTAGATCTGAAGAGATTGTATATGGTTAGGTTAGGCATCAGTTTCAAAATCCGCATTCACAATTCTCCTTTCTTCCAGTTACTCTACTTTTCTTAGGATTTATGTCCACAGGGACTTATAACAGCACCAATATTAAATCTTATCATAACAAAAAAAAATCTGCTCTTTTTGTACGTAGTTTTATTGACCTCAACTGACAGATGTACAAAATGCGCATTTTCTAAAACATGCAATGTTCTAAAACATTTCTAAAAACTGGTTTATTCTGTGTCAGCACTGCGGGAATTTATGAGGGCAGTTGTCGTTTTTTTCTCAATGAGTTTCAAGGTCAGATCTGTGACCGAGTTTTTATTCCGAGTAAATCTTAATCGTTTTGTTTTTAATTCCTTTAGTAGCCCCGAATCAGGTAATACAAGAGACACCGTTACAGAAACCTCTATATATTTTAGACGTCCAAACTCGTGCAAACTTTCTTTTAGCAAATCCCTGTTCTTTATTATTATCACTGAGAAACTATTTATGACATATAAGTCACAGAATGATAACCCCATTTAATCAAAATATTGCTTTTAATAGGCAGAAAAAATTAAGATGGTTATACGGCATTTTAACTAAAATCTGATACTTTAAATGTAAATAAAAAAAATTGAAGACAATAAAATTAAACTAGGGTAATTAGTAGTTGCATTTCCAAATTAATATTTTCATAAATAAATTGAGATTTTCCTTTAAGAAGCACGAGTTGTTTTCGGTCATTTCATGACGTATGCCACACAGTATAAAATACATTTTAATTTTTCTCAGTCAGTGAGAGAACTATAATATGATGGGTCCATTGAAACAATGTTTTGCCTAAAAACAAAAGTCCCCACTGTCCAAGTGAGGGAAAACAACCTTCTCTGCAGCTGTCATAATAACTAGTATGCCCTTATCTATCGTCAGTGGGAGAATAATAACAGATGGTACTTGTTTTAAATTAGATACTCAAATTATTCCGTCAATAAGGATGACGATGTCCAGGCGTTGTATTGCAATTCGTCAACATTACAAGTAATCTCTACTTGGACTGCAAAATTATACACATTTTTGTAGTATTTAACAGAAGTATATAAAGCACGATTTAATGCATCAATTGTGTCAAGGAAAGATACGTAATTTGAAAGCGTCCTGTATGTTAGCACATGAAGTTGCGTCCGTTCGTCAGCGATATAGTTGGATTACAAAAATCTCTTGAATCCATTTTCATTTGTCAACAGAAGAATCGCATATTGCAGTTGAGCTATGGGAAACTTGTCAAAAGAAGAACGATGATTATTAACGTATCTATACTGTAACACGCATTCCTGTATTCGATCGTTCAAGGGAAAAATCACAATATGTTTTATTTAGAATAAAAATATAAGACCAAATTATCATCCATCAAAGAAATTAACTCGGTATTCAACCATTCTGTTTGCAGTGGTGCGAGTTCCTTTTTCGTTCCTCCATGAGAAGAAGCATAGTTTACAACACTTGTACCTATTTCCATGATTTGGGAAAGAAAAAATAGATGGTTGTGGGTCAAGTGCGCGAAAAGTAAGTCTCTCCGATCATGTCTTGTCTTACAAGTTTTTGCCAAATATTTCAAAAGGACTGGCGTCCAGCTGGGGGAAAAAATTTTCTACTACACTGATGGTCCTTTACCACGTTGCTTAATGAGATGACTTCTCTCACCTTTGCTTTCGAAGCTGCACTCCTAATATCTTTGAGTAGTTTAGAGTTCTTACTTGACGGGAAGACGAACGTAAGTGTTTTCACCATAGTACTGATTCAAACCTTTATTGTGTACATATATTCTGCATTTAGTGCCGACCATTATAATCTGATTTTCTTCTTATTATTATTATTATTTTCTTTTTTTTTGTGTGGGGGGGGGGGGTGTTATAACAGTCCTCCAATTCGACTGGGTGGTATTTATAGTGTGGGGTTGCGGTGGGTTGCATCCTGCCTCCTTAGGAGTCCATCACTCTTCTTACTCTGTGCGCCGTCTTCACTGGTTTTCAGATATTGCCCCAGTGCTCTATTCTCGACGTTTGACGCAATCCTCTATACTTAGTAGTCCTCTCCCTCCTTCCTTTCGTGTTTGTGTACAGGGGTCTGTCCGTATTTGCTCTTGGGTGTAGTGCTTTGTGTATTGTCATATGTTTCCTTTTTTCTGGTGTATGCTGCGGAGTTTTTGTTTTCCTTCGTCCATTCCACTATTCCTGCGCTGTATCTGATTACTGGCACTGGCCCATGTTGTTTATGGCTTTTATCATATTTCCGACGTTGCGTTTTGACTTCAGTATCGCCTTGAGTCTCTGCAATATAATCTTTCCTAATCGTGTCCTTCATCTCTTGGTGTTTATATCTCCTCCTTCCATTATTCCCAGGTATTTGTATCCGTCTCATCTATGTCTTCGATGTTGTTCCCATCTGTAGCTTTATCCCTTCAGTCCTTGTTACTTTGCCCTTTTGTATGTTGACTAAGGCACATTTTTCTATTCCAAACTCCATCCTGATGTCTCCAGATACAATCCTTACAGTCTGGGATTAGGGATCTATTTTCTTGATGTTTCTTACCCTGGTTAATTCTGTTGCCTCTTTTCTTGAGTTGGTATCCCAGCATCCATCTTCTGAGTACTTTTATCATGGGGATCCATGGCTACTACGAATAGTAGTGGGAGGGGACAGTGAGTCGCCCTGGAAGATCCCTCTCCTGATATTCATCTCTGCTAGTCTTATTCCAGAGCTTGTAGCATTGTATTCCAGTTACGCATTGTATTTTTGAGGAAGCTGATGGTGTTTTTCCTCTGTCCCCATATTTTTTCAGGCATTCTGTTAGCATGTGTGTGGTATCATGTCAAAGGCTTTCTTATAGTCAATCAATGCTATGCTTAGGTTGATTTTCCTTCTCTTACTGTTCCTCATTATCATTTTGTCTATCAGGAGCTGGTGTTTTGTGCCCCTACACCTTCTTCTGCAGCCTTTCTGTGGTGGGGGATGGTGTTTGTATCCTCTAGGTATTGTATTTATTATTATTATTATTATTATTATTTTTTTTTTTTTTTTTTTTTTTTTTTTTTTTTTTTTTTTTTTTTTTTTTTTTTTTTTTTTTTTTGCTCTATCACAGTTCTCCAATCGACTGGGTGGTATTTATAGTGTGGGGTTCCGGGTTGCATCCTGCCTCCTTAGGAGTCCATCACTTTTATTACTGTGCGCCGTTTCTAGATCACACTCTTCTGCATGAGTCCTGGAGCTACTTCAGCCTCTAGTTTTTTCTAGATTCCTTTCAGGGATCTTGGGATCGTGCCTAGTGCTCCTATGATTATGGGTACAATTTCCACTGGCACATCGCATATCCTTCTTATTTCTATTTTCAGATCTTGATACTTATCCATTTTTGTTTTTTCCCTCTCTTTCTCTTCAACTCTGGTGTCCCATGGTATTGCGACATCAATGAGTGATACTTTCTTCTTGATTTTGTTAATCAACGTCACGTCTGGTCTATTTGCACGTATCACTCTATCTGTTCTGATACCATAGTCCCAGAGGATCTTTGCCTCTGATCGTTTTCTATCACTCCTTCAGGTTGGTGCTCGTACCACTTATTACTGCAAGGTAGCTGATGTTTCTTGCACAGGCTCCAGTGGAGGGATTTTGCCACTGAATCATGCCTCTTTTTGTACTGGTTCTGTGCAAGTGCCGGACATTCGCTTGCAATGTGGTTTATGGTCTCATTTTTCGTATTGCACTTCCTACATATGGGAGAGAGTTATTTCCGTCTACCGTTCTTTGAACATATCTGGTTCTTATGGCCTGATCTTGTGCCGCTGTTATCATTCCTTCAGTTTCCTTCTTTAGCTCTCCCCTCTGTAGCCATTGCCACGTGTCATCGCTGGCTAGTTCTTATTCTGTCTCATGTATTGTCCGTGCATTGGTTTGTTGTGCCAGTCCTCTGTTCTGGCTGTCATTCTCCTGCTCTGTATATTTGTGGGTCTTCGTCTACTTTTATTAGTCCTTCTTCCCATGCACTCTTGAGCCACTCGTCTTCACTGGTTTTCAGATATTGCCCAGTGCTCTGTTCTCGATATTGACGCAGTCCTATATACTTAGTAGTCCTCTCCCTCCTTCCTTTTGTGATATGTATAGTGTTCGTATTTGCTCCTGGGTGTAGTGCTTTGTGTATTGACATATGTTTCCTGGTTTTCTGATCTATGCTGCGGAGTTCTGCCTTCGTCCATTCGACTATTCCTGCGCTGTATCTGATTACTGGCACTGCCATGTGTTTATGGCTTTTTATCAAGTCAAAAACTCAACGCCGGAAATATGATAAAAGCCATTATTATTATTATTATTATATTATTATTATTATTATTATTATTATTATTATTATTGTTGTTGTTGTTGTTGTTGTTGTGTATGCTGCAAATAGATCTTCTTTCAAACATGTTTTATTAAAAATAATGCAGAATTCACAGAATTGATTTTGTACAAAATTCTTTCCATTCTCCTTATGATCTGTCTTTCTGGCACACTGTATTACAAAGCAGCTGTAAAATATTCATCGTGCTGTAGGTCGATAACAGAATTTTAGATGGTGTTATGAAAGGCGAAGGAGTATCAGAAAGACACACCTGAATACCTGTAGCCGACCCCCAGACTGCCCTTGATACCCCCGTCACCTTTGATAACACCAGCCCTAAATTCCGTTGACGACCTACAGCACGATGAATATTGGACAGCTCTTTGTAATACCAGTGTGCCAGAAAGAATAAATCATAAGGAGAAATTGAAAGAATTTTTGTACAAAATCAGTTCTGTGAATACTGCCATTATTTTTAATAAAAATATTATTATTATTATTATTATTAGTAGTAGTAGTAGTAGTAGTAGTAGTAGTAGTAGTAGTAGTAGTAGCAGTAGGAAGCAGACCTTCTCAGATACATGTTTTATCTTATAATGAATTTTCTCTATTTTTCTGATAATTCGTTTGTTATAATCAGCGAGACTTGTAAGTAATATTGGCCTCTATTCATGGTGTTATTCTGATATTTTGAACGTCAAGTTCTGGTATTATCGATGATTAAATATATGATATATATATTTTTTATTCTGGTTGAATTTTATAATATATATCCGTAGCTACAACGTGATCGTAAAAGTAATCTCTGCTACAAACCCGTTTAATACAATATTGATTATTACTGTAATTTACAGACTCAGTTGTTTCTTTAATGTCGACATGTTTCGGCCACTATTATTTATATTATTACTATTATTATTATTATCATTATTATTATTATTATTATTCTATTATGATTATGATTATTATTATTATTATTATTATTATTATTTTTTTTTTTTTTTTTTTTTTTTTTTTTTTTTTTTTTTGCTCTATCACAGTCCTCCAATTCGACTGGGTGGTATTTATAGTGTGGGATTCCGGGTTGCATCCTGCCTCCTTAGGAGTCCATCACTTTTCTTACTATGTGTGCCGTTTTCTAGGATCACACTCTTCTGCATGAGTCCTGGAGCTACTTCAGCCCTCTAGTTTTTTCTAGATTCCTTTTCAGGGATCTTGGGATCGTGCCTAGTGCTCCTATGATTATGGTACGATTTCCACTGGCATATCCCATATCCTTCTTATTTCTATTTTCAGATCTTGATACTTATCCCATTTTTTCCCTCTCTTTCTCTTCAACTCTGGTGTCCCATGGTATTGCGACATCAATGAGTGATACTTTCTTCTTGACTTTGTCAATCAACGTCACGTCTGGTCTGTTTTTGCACGTATCACCCTATCCGTCCTGATACCATAGTTCCCAGAGGATCTTTGCGTGATCGTTTCTATCACTCCTTCAGGTTGGTGCTCGTACCACTTAATTTACTGCAAGGTAGCTGATGTTTCTTGCACAGGCTCCAGTGGAGGGCTTTTGCCACTGAATCATGCCTCTTTTTGTACTGGTCTGTGCAAGTGCCGGCATTCGCTTGCTATGTGGTTTATGGTTTCATTTTTCGTATTGCACTTCCTACATATGGGAGAGATGTTATTTTTTTTCCATCTATCGTTCTTTGAACATATCTGGTTCTTAGGGCCTGATCTTGTGCCGCTGTTTATCATTCCTTCAGTTTTCCTTCTTTAGCTCTCCCCTCTGTAGCCATTGCCATGTGTCATCGCTGGCTAGTTTCTTTAGTCTGTCTCATGTATTGTCCGTGCATTGGTTTGCTATGCCAGTCCTCTGTTCTGGCTGTCATTCTCCTGTCTCTGTATTTTGTGGGTCTTCGTCTACTTTTATTAGTCCCTTCTTCCCATGCACTCTTTATCCACTCGTCTTTACTGGTTTTTTCAGATATTGCCCCAGTGCTCTGTTCTCGTGTTGACGCAGTCCTCGATACTTATAGTCCTCTCCCTCCTTCCTTCGTGTTATGTATAGTCTTGTCCGTATTTGCCTCCTGGGTGTAGTGCTTTGTGTATTGTCATATGTTTCCTGGTTTTCTGATCTATGCTGCGGAGTTCTGCCTTCGTCCATTCGACTATTCCTGCGCTGTATCTGATTACTGGCACTGCCCATGTGTTTATGGCTTTTATCATATTTCCGGCGTTGAGTTTTGACTTGAGTATCGCCTTGAGTCTCTGCATATATTCTTCCTGATCGTGTCCTTCATCTCTTGTGGTTTTTTATATCCCCTCCTTCCATTATTCCCAGGTATTTGTATCCTGCCTCATCTATGTGTTTGATGTTGCTCCCATCTGGTAGCTTTATCCCTTCAGTTCTCGTTACTTTACCTTTTTGTATGTTGACTAAGGCGCATTTTTCTATTCCAAACTCCATCCTGATGTCCCCAGATACAATCCTTACAGTCTGGATTAGGGTATCTATTTCCTTGATGCTCTTACCATACAGCTTTATGTCGTCCATGAACATCAACTGGTTGATTCTGTTGCCTCTTTTCTTGAGTAGGTACCCGGCATCCATCTTCTGTAGTACTTTTGTCATGGGAATCATGGCTACTACGAAGTGGGGACAGTGAGTCGCCCTGGAAGATCCCTCTCCTGATATTAACCTCTGCTAGTCTTATTCCAGAGCTTGTAAGTATTGTATTCCAGTTGCGCATTGTATTTTTGAGGAAGCTGATGGTGTTTTCCTCTGCCCCATATATTTTCAGGCATTCTATTAGCCATGTGTGTGGTATCATGTCGAAGGCTTTCTTATAGTCTATCCATGCCATGCTTAGTATTGGTTTCCTTCTCCTACTGTTCTTCATTACCATTTTGTCTATCAGGAGCTGGTCTTTTGTGCCCCTACACTTCCTTCTGCAGCCTTTCTGTTGGTGGGGGATGGTGTTTTGTCTCCTCTAGGTAATTGTATAGCCTTTCACTGATGATACCTGTTAGTAACTTCCACATAATTGGTAGGCAGGTGATAGGCCTGTAGTTACTGGCTATATTTCCCTTACTCTTGTCTTTTTTTACTAAGGATGTCCCTGTGGTCATCCATTTGGGTGCATGGTGATTTGAGATACAATGCTGGAGTTGTTCTGCTATTCGTGGGTGTAGAGCCTTGAAGTTTTTTGAGCCAGTATCCATGGACTTCATCGGGACCTGGGGCTTTCCAGTTTGGCATTTTTTTCTTTAGTTGGTGTCTGACTGTGTCTGTCGTGATCTCTGTGAATCTTTTGTTTATTCTCCCTGTTTCTTCTTCCTTGACTTCTTGGAGCCATGTTGCATGTTGTGTGTGATACCGGATTACTCCATATGTTTTCCCAGAGTCTCTTACTTGTTCGGCTTCAGGAATTTCTGGGTGGTTTGTCTTCCCCTCTTAGTTGGCTGTATAGTCTTTTCTGTTGGTTCCGAATAGTTTGTTCTGTTGGTATCCTTTATTCCTGTTCATGTACCGTTGGATCTTATGTGGTTTGGCCTTAAGCCTCTGTTTTTACATCTTCTATTGTGTTGTTTAGTCCCCTCTCTTGTACTTTGTATTTCTCTTGTTTGATTCCTCCCTTGTTTTCTTGCTTCTTAGCCTTTTTCTGCCATCTCTTTCAGTTTACTCAAGTCAGATCTCATCACCATGATTTGCTTTTCCAGCGCCTTTTCCAAGGAGGTTGCTGTTTTGGTTTCTGTTGAGTTGGTTGTGCTGGTGGTGTTGGTGTTCGAATCCCCATCAGTTCTGCTACTAATCTTGCTCCTGCATATACCAGTTATTTGTTTCTGTGATACTGGTGGTGTGTATTATGCCCCATTATTTCATTGACCTCACTTGTTTTCTCCCTTAATTTCTTGGTGTTGTAGGCTTTCATGGAGGGGATCTTTGTTCTCTCTGTATCTGGCTCCATCCATTGTCTAACCTTTTCTACCCATTCCGTCCTCTCTGTTACTTCGTCGGTGTTTCTTCGTGTGTCGTTGTTTGATACCTCATCCTCTCTGTCGTCTTCTGTCGCATCGTCTCTCAGTTATTATTATTATTATTATTATTATTATTATTATTATTATTATTATTATTATTATTATTATTATTATTATTATTATTATTATTATTATCATAGAAATAACTACATCCTAAGCATTCACCTAGATAACAAACTGTAGTGCTCATAGTACTGCCGTTTGATATTTCTTTACATTGACAAGATATCGATATTTTTCTTTACCAACTATTTCATATGACGAGTAAATGACCACAGTCATCATAAAGAATAGATCTAATCATAAAGAAGAGATCTAAGCATCATAAACAAAGTGACTACCTTTCTACATATACCAGAATACTTTTAAAATAAATCAGAATGAACAAATTTTGACCAAAGATCACATGACCCATAGAGCTTTCCAAGGATAACAGAAATTCTAAAAGTAATGATGTCATTAGTAATAATATAAATATCAATGAAGATTTTGTTTCCTTTCAGAATTCCACAGCTAAACAAACCCCCCTTAATTGTCCATAAATTCAATTGTGACTGGTTTTTCAAATATTCCCTTAAGGATACGGCTTCTTACTCTTATGGCACTGGGGTCACCAGGTTCATAATAATCTCATTTGTCTTATCAACTGGTCTCTTGTAATTTTACGCTTTCCATCGCAAATCCGAAGGACAAAGTTTTTATTAATTTCACCAACTCTTGAATAAGTTAGATTAATTTATTAATACCCTTTATAAATAAGGACTTAGATGCACTGTCAAATAGCGTTTGGTTTATTTAAAAACAGTAAATATATATTGATAGAAATCCTCATTTTACCAGTTATTTACTAATGAACCAATATCTGTTTTACATTAAAATTATGTTTTCGAAAAAACATAATATTAATGACTAGATATTAACAATATATCAGTCCTTTAACTTCATACGAATGTTGTACCGGGGAGATGTACCTCGTATATTACAGTAACTATATTTTAAGCTTGACGTAGTGTGATAAGTGAACAGAAAATTCACATGAGTGATGATAAAAATGAGGATTAGGTCGTATAATACTAATGCAGGCTGATTATTTCAGCCCATTGTAAACTGTACGTTCAGTGAACATAATCCATTGGTAATGGGAATTATTTTTTTATAATTTCAGAGATGGTCGTTTATAAAACATTATATACGTAATTGAATATTTTTATATCGAGGTGGAGGAGGAACATAAGATCCAGGTGGAGATTTCGAGGAGCTGCGATATCTAGCTTCCACCCCGGCAAATGTGGTGGAGAAGGAGCTGGGGAATTTGACGGATGGGGGCGGTGGGGGGGGTGTCGGATTGATGTTGAAATCCGTTTTTTTGTGCTGGACGCAAGTAATTACAGAACATCTCAAATTTCATTTGATTATAATCGGCTACGAATAGAATGGCACATAACCTACGACCTCATCACACAATTTCTTTTGTGGAGATATGATAGAAAATTGTACGTCATCATTCATAACCTAAAATAATAATTCTTTTTTGCTATGACCTTATAATACGTTTGGACTGCACATTTTCTCTCCTCTTGCTTTATGATCTCTCAACAAAAACTTCTTTATTACAGAAACCCATTGAAGGATTGTATGCCATCTTTTTCTTTACATTGATCTGTCGAAGTATGATCTCAATACTCAAAAGATTTCACGGCATATACTGAGAATATAAGCGTTATGAACGTATAGAAATTAGATCGATATTCATATTTCAATTATTTTTACTGCAAGTAATATTTCAGATAAACACAAACCCAGTCTTTATTCATATATTTCCTAATATACCGATGATATTTTATTTGTGTTTTTTAAATCAGTTTTATGTATAAGTATAAGAAAAAATCAAATGACATGAAACTATAAGCACCGGATCGTACTTGGTTAAGATGGAAAAATAATTTCGGTTTTACAGATTTCGGAGGACGAATATTTGATAACATAGGCAGGAATTCCCATTTACCTAAGTAATTAGTGATTAGTTTTCGTCGGTAATACTTATAAAACTTTGTATAGTAAAACATTAGAGCGACAAATGGTTGTGCCTTCTTTACAAACTATGTTTTACCTATGCCATTGTCTTTATCCACCTTAAATTCTCAAAAGCTATTTTTCTCGTTGTATGTATGTACCTTTTCTTCACGGAAAAAAAAAAATTAATTTGATAATCAAGTCCTCTCGTGGATTCGAACCAACGCACAGAGGAGAAATCAAGACTTCAGTGACGTCGTTACCGACCCTTCTATAACTGGGTGGCTTAGAAGGTGATCATCTTCAAGTTCCGAGGAAGCCTTAAACAGTCCATAATTCGGTGCTTTTTAAGTAGATGCCCAATGGGATTTCACGGAAATCCCTAAAATAATTCTGAGACGGCGTGACAATCGAGCCTTTAGTAATCCTATGTTACTAGTGAGGAAAAATATGCTTAATGATATTGAAGTCACACTTAAACGCAATACTTCACCTGAAATGCTCCTGTCTTCTCATTCCCACACGTAAGTAGCTCGTAGACCCTAACACCCCAAAATAAGTAATATTTTTACCTGGTAGTACCTGTTTCGTTATATTTCATTTCTGGTACTCCTGTGGAAGGTTGTTGGACAAAACATAACCCCTAAGCATTAAGGCAAATAGAGGACAGAAGACTCAAAACCAATCAAAACAAGAGCTCACTCAATTAAACATTTATTTGGTATAGGAATAAATAAATTCGTTCGGGTAACATCCTAACATCGAAGAGAAGTGTTTTAGTTGTATCCTCCTGAAGATCTTTGAAGAACTGCCACGCCTGTCCTGCTCAGCAGCGAAGGCGATCTGGTCCAGGACGAACTGGGGGATTGGGTGGGGGAATTCGGAGGGAGCCACTGGAAGCAGGTCAGACTGGGGCTGGAATCCGTTCTCGTTGGCGACGTATTTCACTTCGACTGGAAACGCCCTCGGGTGATGTGTAGCGTAAGAAAAAATGGAATGAATTGTTTCAATTATTATTCAAAGAGCAAAGGTGTTGCATCTTATGTTTTGGAGAGTCATTAGAGACCGAGTTGGGATATGAGTTGAGACTGACGTCATAGAAGAATTTTATCCAACTGTAGTCATTAGTTTTGCTAACAGCTTGTGATACTGATTTTCGTAACTGTTTCCTAAACTAGAACGTCTTCAATACAACGCAAGTAAATCAATAATGCTAAAATTCATGACTTAACGAGAAGAATCCAGAGACACACGGTGCCCTTGGGTCCGTCGGGGGTTCCAGCATCGGCCAGTTCGATGCCATTGGCGGTTTCGACGTTGACGCTGTACCTCCCGAAGTCATCGCGGTCGCGATCGTCCCTCAGGATGGGGATCTCCTCGCTCGAGTCTCCGCCGCTCTTCCGTACTGGGGCGCGGCAAAGGCCACAACTGCCAAAGCGGCTGAGATGATGACCTACGGAGCAGAAAATCAATGTGATTACGCAATTCTCATACTTCACAGGATTTTTTTCTAATGAACGCAGCTTGCTTCATAATTTCTTGATGCTCTCGGAAAGGTTACAGATCATAATAAATGAACGAATAAGTGAAGTTGATCCTCTTAAGTAATTCATCTTATTCAAGTTCCTGTAGGACATTAGTGTTACCAGTGCACCTCACGTAGTGCACTGTATGCTTTATTGAAGGGCTTCTGCATCATCCCCTCCGCCCCAGCTACATCTCATGTTTGACCTGAGAATTGACCTCCAGTCCCATTTCCTTTCTTTAGTTTCCTGTCCAACTCTTTCCCCATAACTGTGGAGTTTTTCTCTCAGTTCGGCTTCAGATCCTCGTACTTCATCTCTCTTATTTTCTGGATCTCTTTGCCTTGCTGTCCAACCACTCTAACTGCCTCTTTTCTCTGCCTTAAGGGCTGAATGGCCAAAAGGGCCCCAGTGCTATAAATCAAATCAAATCTTCTTATAGCTATAATGGTTGAGATTACCTTTCGCGATCTATATTGCAAGAATTTCTCAAGAAATTTTTATTTACTTTATTATTTCACTGCAATAAAACAACCAACTTAAAAGATAACATAATACTGCTGTGTGTTCAGGTTTCAGTAAAGCCAACACCATAAAATAATAAAAAGAATATAAATATTAGTTTGAGGTTGTACACTCGAATGGTGAAGACACCTCATCTTCTCGTCAATGTAGATCACATCCAAACGAGAGCGATGACAACATATATACGAATCTGTATGCAAACTTATGCTTTATAAGTTCAATGCCCAGTTGTCTGACTGTCTACACTGTTATATTCATAACCTGACTAATTTCAAAAATGTTTCCACAAGCGTCCTTGTCTCTACTTACGAACTTCATTGTTGGATGTTGGGGGAAAAATGTGATGATCTTTTGCCAGTTCCATTCATTTATATAGCAAGAGCCACTCCCATCCTAAGAGTTGCCGACTTAGAATATGTGGACGGCTTATAGTCCTAACCTAACCGAAGATTGGCCAATTGCTGAACTCTGGCCTGCATTGATGCAATCATTAGATGCCCTGGAAGGCGAGATCCCTCGAATTTCATAATCTCTCTCTCTCTCTCTCTCTTTCTCTCTCTCTCTCTCTCTGCTCTCTCTCTTTATATATATATATATATATATATATATATATATATATATAATATATATATATATATATATATATATATATATATATAATTTCACCGATATCGAGTATTAAGTTTTAAGAAAAAAAGTAAACCTAACTCGGCAAGAATTTGTGTTCTTATTTAAAAAATCACAAAATTTTTATCATTTAAGTTTCCCGTGTGAACTTGAATTTTAGATCTGAATGTTTTAAATATGGTTAGATTAAACATCAGTTTCAAAATCCACATTCACAATTTACTTTATTCCAATTACTCCAACTTTTCTTAGGATTTATGTCCAGAGGATTTATAAAAACCCCGATTTTAATCTAATTATTACATAAAAAAAATTGCTTTTCTTTTTAGGCAGTTTTTATTGAACTCAACTGACAGATGTACAAAATGCGCATTTCTAAAAACATGCAATATTCTAAAAACATTTCTAAAGACTGGTTTATTCTGTGTCAGCACTGCGGGAATTTATTTGGTCACTTCTCGTTTTTTTTCCCGATGAGTTTCAAGGTCAAGATCTGTGACCGGATTTTATTCCAAGTGAATCTTAATCCTTTATTTTAATTCCTTTGGTAACCTCGAATTAGGTACTACAAGAGACGCCTGATACAGAAACTTCTACATATTTAGACGTTCTAATAATAATTTTCTTAATTGCACAGAACTAATACCAAACTCGTGCAACTTTGTTTTAGCAAAACCCTGTTGCTAGGTACTATATCTGAAAACTATTTAGGACATAAATAGTCACGGAATGATAACCCCATTTAATCAAATGTTGCTTTTGTTAGGCAAAAATTTAACTTGGTTATACGGCAGTTTTAACTAAAATCTGATACTCTAAATGTAAATGAAAATTAACAAAAAAAAAAATTAAAATAGGGTAACTAGTAGTTACAATTCCAAATTAGTTATTTCATAAATAAATTAGATCTTCTTTAAAAAAGTAGGAGTTGCCGTATTCGTCATTTCCTGAAAAATGTCACTCGCTACAAACACTTTTATAATTTTTCTCAGTCAGTGAGAGAGTTGTAATCTGTAATCTGATGGTCCATTTAAACAATGTTTTGCCTAAAACAAATGTCCGCACTGCCCTTGTGAGGAAAAACAACCCTGTCTGCAGCTGTGATAATAAAACTAGTAGGCCCTTATCTTTCGTCAGTGGGAGAATAATAACAGATGGTACTTGTTTTAAATTAGATACTCAAAGTATTCCATCAATAAGGATGACCATGTCCTGGCGTTGTATTGCAATTCGTCAAACGTTGCAAATGATCTCTACATGGACTACAAAATTATACACATTTTGAAGTGTTTAACAGATATATATAAAGCACGATTTAATGCATCAATTTGTTAAGGAAAGATACGTAATTTGAAAGCGTCCTGTATGTTAGCAAATGAAGTTGCGTCCGTTCTTCAGCGATATAGTTGGATTACAAAATCTCTTGAATCCATTTTCATTTGTCAACAGAAGAATCGCATATTGCAGTTGAGCTATGGGAAACTTGTCAAGAGTAGAACGATCATCAATAACGGATCTATACTGTAACACGCATTCCTGTGTTTCGATCCTTTAAGTGCAAATCGCAATATGTTTTATTTAGAACAAAATACAAGAACAAATGATCGTCCATCAAGAAGTTAACGCAATATTCAACCATTCTGTTTGCAGTGCGAGTTCCTTTTTCGTTCCTCCATGAGAAGAAGCACAGTTTACAACACTTGTCCCTATTTCCATATTTTGGGAAAGAAAAAATAGATGGTTGTGGGTCAAGTGCGCGAAAAGTAAGTCTCTCCGATCACGTCTTGTCTTACAAGTTTTTGCCAAAATATTTCAAAAGGACTGGCGTCCTGCGGTGAAAAAAAAATCTTATACTGCACTGATGGTCCTTTACCACGTTGCTTAATGAGATGTGTTTCTCTCACCTTTGGTATTCGAAGCTGCACGTCATCCTAATATCTTGATGTAGTCCAGAGTTCTTACCTGACGGGAAGACGACTGTAAGTGTTTTCATTTTAGTACTGATTTCGAACCTTTATCGTGTACATATATTCTGCATTTAGTGCCGACCATTATAATCAGATTTTCTTGTTGTTGTTGTTATTATTATTATTAATTTTTTTTTTTTTTTTTTTTTTTTGCTCTATCACAGTCCTCCAATTCGACTGGGTGGTATTTATAGTGTGGGGTTCCGGGTTGCATCCTGCCTCCTTAGGAGTCCATCACTTTTTCTTACTATGTCGCCGTTTCTAGGATACACTCTTCTGCATAGTCCTGGAGCTACTTCAGCCTCTAGTTTTTCTAGATTCCTTTTCAGGAATCTTGGGATCGTGCCTAGTGTTCCTATGATTATGGGTACGATTTCCACTGGCATATCCCATATCCTTCTTATTTCTATTTTCAGATCTTGATACTTATCCATTTTTTTCCCTCTCTTTTTCTTCAACTAGGGTGTTGTCCCATGGTATTGACAAAGTACATGAAGAAAGTATCCACTCATGATTTTATTATTATTATTATTATTATATTATTATTATTATTATTATTATTATTATTATTTGTTTATTAAAAATAATGGTAGAATTCCAATTCTGTGAATTCTGTCATTATTTTAATAAAACATGTTTGAAAGAAGGTCTGTTTTCCAACATATTATTATTATTATTATCATTCATTATTATTATTATTATTATTATTATTATTATTATTATTATTATTATTATTATTATTAGTAGGAAGCAGATCTTCTCGGATACATGTTTTCATAAAAAAGAATGACAGTTAACTGAATTTATCTTATAAAGAATTTTCTCTATTTTTTCTAACAATGCGTTTGTCATGAACCGCGAAACTGCTAAGTAATTGGCCTCTATTTCATGGTGTATTCTGGTATTTTGAATGTGAAGGTCTGGTAGTTTCTGGTATATATAGTTTTTGTATTCTGTTTTCTTTTTTACTATAATCCGGGGACTACACGTGATCGTAAATAGTGATCTCTGTTACAAAATCGTTAATACAGCATTGTCTTATTATTACTGTATTTTCAGACTCAGTTGTTTCTTTAATTTCGATATGTTTCGGCCATTATTATTATTATTATTATTATATTATTATTATTATTATTATTATTATTATTATTATTATTATTATTATTATTATTATTATTATTATTATTATTATTATTATTATATTATTATTATTAGTTATACAAATACGTACATCTAAAGCATTCACCAGGAAAAAAACTGTAGTGTTCATAGTACTGCCATTTGATATTTCTTTACATTGACAAGACATGGATATTTTTCTTTACCAACTATTTCGTATGAGGGGCAAATGACCAGCAGTATCATAAAGAATAAAACTAAGCATCATAAACAAAGTGACTACCTTTCTGCATATACAAGAATACTTTTAAAAGAAATCAGAATGAACAAATTTTGATCAAATATCACACGACCCATAAAGCTTTCCAAGGATAACAGAAATTCTAAAAGCATCTGTCATTAATAATAAATATCCAAGAGGCGTTCTTTCCTTCAGAATTTTGCAGCTAAAACACTTAATTGTCAAATACAAATTCAACTGTGACTGGTTTTTCAAATATTCCCTTAAGGATACGGCTTCTTACTCTTATGGCACAGGGTCACCAGGTCATAATAATCTAATTTGTTTTACCAATTAGTCTCTTGTAATCTTACGCTTTCCATCGCAAATCCGAAAGGCAAAATTTTTTAGTAATTTCAGCAATTCTTGAATAAGTTAGATTAATTTCATACCCTTTATAAAATAAAGAGTTAGATGCACTGTCAAATAGCGTTTGGTTTGTTTAAAAAATAGTAAAATAGATATGATAGAAATCCGCATTTTACCAGTTATTTACTTATAACCTTTCTACATATACCAGAATACTTTTAAAAGAAATCAGAACGAAGAAATTTTGACAAAAAAACACTCGACCCATAAAGCTTTCCAAGGACTACAGAAATTCTAAAGCAATGTGTCATTGATAGTAAATATCCAAGAGGCTTTTCTTCTTTCTTTCAGAATTCCACGGCTAAACTCCCCTTAATTGCCGTAAGTCATTTCAACATAATTCAGAGGCTTCCAAGGCTTTTCATGCTATTTCGTAATCGTGTTACTCCTTGTATAATGTATGATTAAAAGTTAATTAAGCCAATAAATGGGAAAATATGGAAACGCCTTACATCTACAAAATTTATCTGTAAAAACGAATTCAGAATAAAAAATTCGTTGTTATGCTTAGCATCCAAATCATGACGGGTTCAGTAAACACGTACAAAACACTGACAAATAATTAATCGTTTGTAAATCCTTTGGAATTTGTTCGTGAGAAAAAGACGTCAAAATATCTACACCAGCTCATAACCGTCAGCAATTTATAAACAAGAGACCTTGCCACTGCCTACTAGGACCACAGGAAGCCACCCAAAACCTCTTTCAAATGTATATTTGTTTACGATTCGAGTTGCAATGCCCACAGGTTACAGCAAATTAGTTCACACGTATTTATGGAACCTCAGGATGAATTGACTCTCCAAATATAAAAATTCAGAAGTCAGTGAAAACTCCAACTATGACATCTGACCATAAACTTGTGCTTGTTTCATTTTTTTTTTTTTTTTTTTTTTTTTTTTTTTTTTTTTTTTTTTTTTTTTTTTTTTTTTTTTTTTTTTTTTTTTTTTTTTTTTTTTTTTACAGCAAGATTACCTTAGCATGTAGATTTTCAAGAAATGTTCACCCAAAGGTGCGAATCGTGTCTGTTTCTATTCGGAGGGGATACGAGAATTTCGTTTTGTGATGAAAGGACTTTTCACGGGGTGGTCTGCTTAACCTTCAATACCTCAGCCAGGATTAAACAAACGCAACACTAAGCGCTATTATAGCAGCTTTTAGTAACCAATCTATTCATTACTTCTCAGTTGCGGACAACTCTACCATAACAGAGGTTTCCCGACTCCAACGATCTTGTTTCCAAATTGTTTTTCAGACAGACATGATGGATATGCTGGATGAAAGTACATCATTTCATCAGTTATGGATATGATGATTCTGACTTAAGAAGAATATTCAATCCATACAGAAGTTTAAGTATCAAAAGCTGTTTAAAATTCCTGGAATCTCTTAATTATTCACGTATGTTTTTTTTTTTAATTAACAATATTCGTGGTCTTTCGATGGCCATGCTGAAATACTGTATATATACTTATACCACTGGCTGCATTTGACTATTATTCACTCGTGGAATTATTATATCCTATGGAGCTGTCATTTTTCATAAATTCACATTTGAAAAAAAAAAAAAAAAAAAAACAAAAAAAAAAAAAAAAAAAAAAAAAAAAAAAAAGTTAGTGCAGCCAACTGACTCCACAAAGTGTAATTTTACTAATATTAGATAAGTATGTACCACATAACAATGCTTTTATATATAAACATGAGAACCCCTCAGTATAATGCACATACCAGAAAAAGAATTAAGTATTTGATTCGAGAATAAAACTTTATGTGTCAAATATGTTGAAGCATCATTTATTCGCCATTTGGTAATAAATACATTCGCTCGTTCGACTTTCCAAACAAACGAGATAATCTAATTGTAACGAGGGGGAGGAGGAGCATAAGATCCTGAGGACGATCTCGAAGAACTGCCCACGTCTGTCCTCCTCAGCAGCGAAGGCGATCTGGTCGAGGACGAACTGTGGGATTGGGTGGGGGAACTCGGGAGCCACTGGCAGGAGGTCGGACTGGGGCTGGAAGCCGTTTTCGTTGGCAACGTACTTCACGTGGACTGGAATGCCCTCTGGGGAAGTGTACCTTCGCAGGACGTAGACACGGTTTCATTAGAATTTACGTCGTTTGTCAAAGTAGATGTTTCAATAGTGGTATAATGATTAACAATTTCTTGTAACATTAGAAAATTACTAAAACAGGGCTTACGAGAAAAATCCAGAGGACACAACGGCGCCCGGCCTTGGGTCTTCGGGGGGCTCCAGCATCGGCCAGTACGATGCCGTTGGCGGTTTCGACGTTGACGCTGTACCTCCCGAAGTCATCGCGGTCCCGATCGTCCCTCAGGATAGGGATCTCCTCGCTCGAGCCTCCGCCGCCTCTTCCGTAGCCGTACTGGGGGGCGGCAAAGGCTACAGATACCAAGGAAGCGATTACAATGACCTGGAAACAGAAGCAAGCGTTCAATTGCGCGAAGAGATCCGTGGCATTCATAGTTACCGTCTCAACATTTTGGAAAGTATCTACTGCAAAGTAAGCGTACAATATTGTCATTCTTTAAATGAAATTTGTCAAAAGATAATCTTATCCTAAGTCTTTGATGGCGGTTTATAACCAGATATTCCGTCTCTAAGTAGGCTATTATCAGTATGGTTGTGGTTTCCAACCCATCCTGAAACTTGATCTTGTCCTTTGAGTGCCATCTTGACAGTTATAATTCTTATGTACCCAAGCTGAATGAGCGTCAGTTTCTTGCAGGAACTTACAAACTTCATGTCGGTGCCTTTCGAGAACTGTGATAGTCTGCAGTTTTGCGATATGTCTTTATATACTAACGAACCCCACCAACTAAGTTGCCCACGTTGCCATTGTCCTGGTCACTGGAGACGATCCATTCATTCAAACATCTCATCCGGAGAATTCGCCCGTTCATGAACTTTGGTTTGATGCTTATGCAATGTTCATATTTCCTAACTTCGACTTTTCTCACTTATCTTCTTTCTCTCGTTCAGATCTTATCATCATTCCGCTTATTTGTGATTGTGTTGTTCTTCCTGTAATCAAAAAAACTTGTATCAGGTTTAGCGTGGTAATAATCTCTCTCTCTCTCTCTCTCTCTCTCTCTCTCTCTCTCTCTCTATATAAATATATATATATATATATATATATATATATATATATATATATATATATATATTTTATATATATATATATATATATATATATATATATATATATATAATATAACTACTGGTCATTCTTCTCCAGATACGTATGTTATACATTGCAATAGCCACCAGGTCCTCTTAACTTCTCGTATTCTTCGCACTTATTTGGACACACTTGTCATTACAAAGCCCTTGGATCCCAAGTGAAAGATATATATATATATATATATATATATATATATATATATATATATATATATATATATATATATATAAAAAATATATATATATATATACATACATATATATATACATATGTGTGTGTGTGTGTAAATTATTTGCAAATAACATATTTGTGTATACATATATATATAAAACTGAAATGCATTGAGTAATTTCATCCAAACCTGGTATGCATATGACACTATCAGGAATAGAATACTGTTGGGTGAGACATCACTGGCACCGAAAGGGGGTGGGTTAGAAAGAGGGTGATTTGTAAAACTAACCAAAAATGACAGGTATTAGTGTCTAATCAAAAGATCTCGAGGTTGCCAAGATGAATAGTGACATTCCTGACGTAAATTTAAGTCCAAGTCCAGCCCTGATAGGAAAGGGCGAGAAGCGAAGAGAAAGGGTGAAATGTCAAAAAATTACAGATATTGTTGTCTAATCCATCGTTTTCAAAGTCGCTGAGATGAATATTGAAACTCCCGATGCCCTTTTTAATTCAAGTTCAGCCCAAATATGGGTGGAGGGTGAGAAGGGGTGAAATATAATAAGTCAAAAAATGTTGGGCAAGTATTAAAGCAATTATCTTAACAGGAAGTGGAGAAAGTGAGAGTTGGAGAGTTTAAGTGAGGGAGAGAGAGAGAGAGAGAGTGAATGTGTGGAAGAATGGCGCCCTTGCAATGATTGCATGTAGGAGGTTTTTAGGGAGGAGAAAGAGGGATAAAAGAAGAGAGAGACAGTCTTCCCAGGCAATGCTGGGTTGGTATATATATATATATATATATATATATATATATATATATATATATATATATATATATATATATGTATATATATATATATGTATATATATATATATATATATATATATATATATATATATATATATATATATATATATATATATGTATATATATATATGGCATATTATTGCTGCTAGAGTAAATATAAAGAAACAGAAGGTAGGAGGGATTATCATCCCATAGGAAATGCCTCAGTCTCATAGTCATTGGTCTGGAAGGAGAGGGTAGACCAAACCATTCGTTTCTGCTGAGGTGACAAAGTTGCTGGCATATTCATAGCTGGTAGTGTTCGATAAAAACGCGTCATATACTCGTATGGTCTGACCAAATATCATATTGATTAGAGAGAAAATACTTTTTTCAGTAGTGTTGTCACGCTTATAAGCTTATTAAAATGAGCCAAGTTCAGTTTGAAAAGTAAACATCATATTCAAGGACGATGCCATATCTCGGAAGCATTATGCTGTAAGAGTATTTCGAATAAAGCATATAATATTTTCGCAGTGTGATTAGGACTCATAAGATAGTTTTTAATATTAGAATATCAGGGCATCGATAATTTCATAAGTTTCTTGATTAAAAAGTATTTTGAGATAAAGAATTTTAGGAATATAAATATGAAATGTGAAGGGAATCATAAGCAGTACAATATAACTGACAGTATAAGTTTGGAAAACAGACACAAATTTGATTGTTTATTTTTTTTGGCGATGGTAATATAATTTTGCACTAGATCATCAGGACATGCAATATGATGAATTTGATTCATAAAATATATATATATGATATATATATATATATATATATATATATATATATATATATATATATATATCATATATATATATATGATGAATTTGATTCATGATTATATATCATATATATATATATATATATATATATATATATATATATATATATATATATATATATATATATGAATAATATTCATCATATTGCATGTCCTGATGATCAAGTGCAAATTATATTACCATCGCCAAAAAAATAAACATTGTATTGTTCTAATTAGATTTGTGTCTGTTTTCCAAACTTATACTGTCAGTTATATTGTACTGCTTATGATTCCCTTCACATTTCATATTTATATTCCTAAAATTCTTTATCTCAAAATACTTTTTAATCAAGAAACTTATGAAATTATCGATGCCCTGATATTCTAATATTAAAAACTATCTTATGAGTCCTAATCACACTGCGAAAATATTATATGCTTTTATTCGAAATACTCTTACAGCATAATGCTTCCGAGATATGGCATCGTCCTTGAATATGATGTTTACTTTTCAAACTGAACTTGGCTCATTTTAATAAGCTTATAAGCGTTGACAACACTACTGAAAAAGTATTTACTCTCTAATCAATATGATATTTGGTCAGACCATACGAGTATATGGACGGTTTTATCGAACACCACCAGCTATGAAATGCCAGCAACTTTGTCACCTCAGCAGAAACGAATGGTTTGGTCTACCCTCTCTTCCAGACCAATGACTATGAGACTGAGGCATTTCCTAGTGGGATGATAATCCCTCCTACCTTCTGTTTCTTTATATTTACTCTAGCACTGGAAGATTAACTTGCATTTTTAGTTACTGTAACGTTTTTATTATATTCTGAACAACATTCAATTGTAAGGGAATTGTTTTTACAGTGCCATAATACAAAAGATAACTCTGCAGTATGCAATGATAATCTAAAGAAAAGATGAAAAAATGGTGTTGAAGTACATTTTTGCCTTAACATTTCGTTACAACGCAATGTAATATAACGCAACCTAGACGGCATTCCAATTCTAACTTGTCTATCTTGTCATTTTGTTTAAACAAAATTAAGGAAAATAGATTAAACAGAATCATTATAATAAAGAAAAATTACTGAATCTCACCTCCAGAAGTACCATTAAATTGTTCCTCTATTTTTTGGATATTCCAAAGTAGAAACTCGGTAGTACACGGAATTGTTCACAGAATAATCACTAATAGTACACAAATTGAGATTCTGCTTTATTAAACAAAACGCTTTGAGTATTTCTATTTTGCGTATAATTTTCCGTTACTGATTGTATGTTAGATCAGTTCTATATTATTGCTTGTAAATGAGGTGGTCTCCGGATCCAAACTGCGTCAGTTCAGCAGGAAAACAGTATTAAAGGGGCAGGAGTCGCAATGAGCCCCAGAAAGTCAATGGAATAAAATCAGGAACATTGTACACAATTACTCTTTCTTTCTTGCAGCGATAATTATGTAGTATTCAGCAAGAGAAGTTCTTTGTAGAAATTAATGTTAATGTTTCTGAGGTACCTTTTCTTCTTAGCCTGAGTCAAACGTCAGTTAGTTTTTATGACAGATTTGTTGTGATTCTTGTCACACTTAAGAGAAATTATTTTCAAAATAAAACACAAACGTTATTTTATCATTGCTACTTTTCAAACGACACTAACTTTTATCCTAGCATTAAATTTGTGCTATATTTGCATATTAGGTTTCCAATCATTTTATTGAAGGAGATTTGAAAAATGCCTATCAGAAACCTGCTGTAGCTATATGATGTTGGTCAGAATTCAATACATAAAGATGTTATAAATGGTTTGACCAGTCTTCGGTAAACGTAAATCAATTTATGAATTACAAGTTTTTCCAAAGTCAAGCACTGGCGAACTTGCGGCCATTCAGCGATGGCGACTATGAAAAGAGCGAATTGGATTAATTGGACAACACAATAAAGAGACCCATGAAATAAAATGACTGACATTCAAGGATCTACGGTTGTAACTGAGAGGAACAAAGCCGACGAAGAGAAGAGGGACTGAAGGGACAGATGGTAAAAGGATAAAAAGTAACTGCAGCTAAGGGCCGCTTAGACACTGGTTTAAATTATTACCTAGATTACAGAATAATTCCCAAGTGACATCCTCACTCTGAAATCTCAGTTAAAAGCTAATCAGTAGTTCACAGGAATTCTTATAATTTGATGTGTGAATGGGCTCTTCTTGACATGGAAGAGAAAAGCAAGAGCTATTAGTAATCATTTATTAGACATGTCAACATAACAATAAATAGATTCGTTCGTTGCACATTCCAGCACGGAAAAATAGTGACCTAGTTGTAGCGTGGGGGGGGAGGGGCATAAGATCCTGAGGAAGGCCTTGAAGAACTGCCACGTCTGTCTTCTTCAGCGGCAAAGGCGATTTGGTCCAGGACGAATTGGGGGATTGGATGGGGGAATTCGGGAATCCCAGTCCTGACTGGCAGAGGTCGGACTGGGGCTGGAACCCATTTTCGTTGGCGACGTATTTTACAAGGACTGGAATCCCTTCCGGAGAGGTGTAGCTGAAAATAGTAAAAGTAACCAAATCAACAAGCATATCCTTAATTATTATCATCATTATTATGGTATGCACACCTTTTTTGTGTATCCTGCTAAAAAGACGTACTTATTTCATCAGTTTCCATGGATTGGAGGAATCCCCGTGCTTGAGTATTAAATCAAAGAATTACTGCTACATGTTAGTCTTGAGCAGTTTCATAACAGGTTACGTTGAAGGTATATTGCTCCTACAAAGGACAATACATTCTGGAGCTTGGCAACTTACGAGAAAAATCCAGAGGACACAACAGCGCCCTTGGGTCCGTCGGGGGCTCCTGCATCGGCCAGTTCGATGCCGTTGGCGGTTTCGACGTTGACGCTGTACCTCCCGAAGTCATCACGGTCGCGATCGTCCTGAGGATGGGGATCTCCTCGCTCGAGTCGCCGCCCCCTCTGCCGTAGCCGTACTGGGGGGCAGCAAAGGTCACTGCGACCAAAGTAGTGATGGCAAAGATCTGAAATATGGAGAGGAGTTATTATTACGTTTTATACGTTGATCCAAAGACAAGATCCCGTGCTGGCATTAAGCTACAGCTTCATTTGACCAACAGTTCATGGTTAGTAAATACCTCCAGCTGTTGGACTGCATATTTTTGTCCCGAATACTTTGTATATATCTGGTGCTTTTACTAAAAAAAAAAAGAGAAGAAATTGAAGTTTTACGTATTTGCTTATACAGGAATTATTCATTTCTCAGTTATAGAATTATTACAGATATATGCATACGATGAATAAGGAAACAAAGGATGTAAATGTTTTTCTTGTGAATAGCGATTATGAAACGCAGCAGAATGACAAAAAACGTAAATGTTAAGAATTGCAAACTAAACGGCAAAAAAGAATTTTATATTGATTTTCCGCAAATACTTAAAAATATTTCAAACCCTGAGGACCAGTCCTGCTCTCTTACAATGCGAAAGGAATC
>NC_061093.1:7864575-7874575 GCF_015104395.2 Macrobrachium nipponense
AATGCGAAAGGAATCTGACTCTTATTCTTAACCAATCATATTTAAACCTTCCTAAACCTGCCGACCTGTTCTCGTTTCTTTAACCTATCGAGAGCTATACTAGAGATACAACAGACAGCATCACTCACGAGCTTCATGGTTACAGCGTGCTTGCAAGGGGCGTTGTGTGATATCCCGAATTCGCTTTTCGCCTCTTATATAGATCAAACGGGAGCGCCCTCTCTTGATCCGAGTTGCCAACAACTATATTATTGACGGCGTCTAGACGGCATTCATTTCGCCACCTTTACAACGCATCGTGAACTTTGGTTTTTGCCAGAGAACCATTTCGTGTGAACATCAAACAGAGCAGCTTCCAGCGACTTTCAGTTTCTCGGGTGTATGGGGCTTTAAGCGAATATGTT
Organism: Macrobrachium nipponense; assembly: GCF_015104395.2. NCBI lineage: Eukaryota > Metazoa > Arthropoda > Malacostraca > Decapoda > Palaemonidae > Macrobrachium > Macrobrachium nipponense. The sequence goes on from NC_061093.1 coordinate 7,864,980, forward strand.
TCCCTTAAAACTCCATGACTGTGTATGCATATCTTTAGGACTATCTGTCTGTCCTGGTTACTTTCTTGTTCCTTTTCTTTTTCGGCATCCTTCTCTCTCTTTTTATCTACATCTCTCTCTCTCTCTCTCTCTCTCTCTCTCTCTCTCTCTCTCTCTCTCTCTCTCTCTCTCTCTCTGAACTGAGAAACAGGGACCAACGGATTTTGCCTCTATGGTGTGTTAATGAAATCACAACGATATGGTAAAATCAGGAATGAAAATGAAACTGCAGCCTACAGTAACTATGCGGACAAATAAATAAAAAATGATGATTAACATTTTATAATTTTATTTGTTTCGTGGTAAGAAAGTTATTAAGAGATAAAAAAATGTTTTAATATTTTCCCTCGAAATAATAAACTGAGAATAAGACTGAAATATTAATAGTGAAACATTACAGATTTTTTTTTCCTTTGGGATAATCAGACTCAATAATAATCTTCAAGATTAATTATTCCAAATGGAACATTACTGCATGCAGTAATGAGGTACTATATATGTTTCACAGCTCTCTCTCTCTCTCTCTCTCTCTCTCTCCCTAATTACTTTATTATTTGTAAACCCTAAGGCACCAGTCTTTAACATGGCTGTCATTATATTATACTGAGAGGCAATAAATCCTCTGAAACCAGCATTTTGTTCATTCAAAAAGTCAATATTTTCCAATTACAACTGACCTCGTTTGCTTCGGGCAAGCCTACGGTCATATTTAAATGACGAGCTCTCATTAGGAAAGGTTATAGTCTTTTATACGAAAGGCCAATGGGACGGGCACCCTCTTGCCCTTATCTTGGCCGAGTCTGAAGGAAAAGGGGAGAGAGGTGAAGGCAAAAGAATAGGGACACGCTCAAGAAAGGTGAGAGAACGTCGATTGAAAAGTGAAGGAAAATGGCAATTGAAAGGAACCAAAAGCAAGTGAAGAATTGTTAGAATGGGCGTTATCCAGAGGAATCTTTATTCAGAAGAATCTTGATCATCTTGACATTGTGGTTCTAGATACTTGACGAATCTTGTTACTTTCAACCCAGCGCCTTCATCGCCTGAGCGCATTTCATCTCATGCTGCCAGAAAATCGCGTGTTGCATCGTTCGTAAGGTTCCTAAATCTTTGGGAAGAGCATTAATCAAGCGTGCCTCTGATCTTACTTCTTCCATCACTGGAGGATTCATCTGTCCGGATTATACCAGCATTCCAGCATTTTCATATCATGAATAAAATTGATGGAGATGCTCTTGCTCCATTTCCCGAAAGTGGCGATTAAGAACTGAACCCATCGCCGGAGGATGTCCCATTCAACCATCTCGTGTCCTGTACGCCCAGTTGCAAACAATGAAATTCCACTATTATTAGCGCCTTTGTCTACAGAGTTCATGTGCGTTATTCATTTCGGTGAATACTGCATCCATTACTCTGGGAGACACGATGTCACAGTGAACATTACCCTTCCTATAAATTCGTATGGCTGTCTTCCTGAACAATGTTGTGAATGTCAAAACTTTAAATTGAGAAGAGCGTAACTGATCACACTATGCACCTTCTATGATAGCTCGAAGCAACTTTGACTTCATGTTTGTTTTGTTTTTGTTTTTTTGTTTTATTTTTTTTGGGGGGAAGGAGAGAGGAACACCCTTTCTCCCTTCAATACAATTTCCTTTTTTTTTCGTATACTGACACGCAATCTGTAAAAGTTCATCGATTTCGTTTTGTTTATGTGAATGCGAGCACCATACTAACAGCGATCTTAACAGGACCAATAACCTGGCTGTTCTCATTGCTATCAGCTTTCCCTTACTGAATCTTCTAATCCCATTTAAAGTTCAAGTTTAAATATCTTTTCTTAACACTCCTCACACATCAAAAGCTTGCATTCAACTGTTGCATGATGCATCATCTGTTTTTTTTTTCAGCCGTGTAATCTGTATTTCTAAGTCTGCGATAAATTTATTTATCTCTTCTTTTATCAGATTTATTTATTGCGAGCCTTGTGTCAGAAAAACTAGACCTCGTGGGTGCTCTTAAGAACAAAAAATAGGTTTTACTGAGATGAATCTCTCTCTCTCTCTCTCTCTCTCTCTCTCTCTCCTCTCTCTCTCGCAATCTCTCAATCGGAACTCGTCCCTTCTTCTCGGCTCCTCCTCTCTCTCTCTCTCTCTCTCTGGTGATGGTTATTTTAAGGAGGAGAGTGTAATAGCTCCGAGTACGAACGGTCAAGGAAAGTGTGTTTCGATCTTTTTTCAGATTGGCAATAAAAGTTTTTATTGTCTTTACGATAAGAAGTAATTGAATTAACCGAATGTTAGTGAGATCTGTAGCTCTGATAATGACTACTAGAGTGAGGTTACTATTTAATCGATTGATACGCTTGAAGAAGAGCAAACAGACAGACAGACAGACAGACAGACAGGGAGAATTCACGAGTGAAGACAATATTTTTGAAGAACTTGGCCACTGGAAAACAACGGAACTGTGATCTTGAAAGTTTTGCAGAACAACTGCGTATTAATAACGGTTTTGTTAGAACTGAACACAAATGACAAGACTAATTTCATCTTTTCAGAATTCGTTTTTCTTACACTGGCGTTTTCGAAGTTCTCAAACATTTCCTTTTTTTTTTTTTTTTTTTTTTTTTTTTTTTTTTTCCCTTTATACTACATGAGAATAAGGTCAATGAAACTGACGTAAGAATGAGACGTTCTTCTAATTGCAATGAACCTCAGAGGTATGGTGTTTTGGTGTGATAGGCTGTGGGTTACTTACGTACACTGCGGCCCAAGAAGACAACGGAGTGAGAAGTATGATTTTATTTATGTAATTTCCCGTTTTGTCAATTTCAGTTTTGATTTCGTGACTGTACATGAAATTCCAATGAATTATAACTTGATGACAAGGCATTTTCTTCTAACATACTAGTATGGTTAACCACCCTTTGACCATTTTGTTGCATGTACCAGCCTATAGAATTACAGAAATTGCTGGTGTATAGGGAGAGTTCAGCTCTTCTATCTGTCTAGCATATTGCTAACTTATTCTTCATTTTTTTATTTCATAATTTGTTTACCTTTATTACAAAGAGATCCATATAAGAATCCTTTACTTTTCCTACTATTGTACAGCGCGAAGTTTTCAAGTCTCTGTGTTCAAGGGTCAGTTCATAAACAATGGATAGGACAGTGTTTCTCACTTTCTCTTGCAGGGAAATAATTTTAGTAAAAAATTTAGTAAAAGGAAAATTGATAAATTAAACAGGAAAGAATTTCTCTCAGAGCACCAAACTTACCTCGAAAGTAACATGAGGAAAAACTGTTAACTTTGCTACATTTCATATTAGTCTTCGTCGACTTTGTCTTTTTACACGCTTTTATTAACTTGATTTCCGCACCTGTTTGACTGTCTGGGTCAAACCTTGTAACTCAATTTTCAGTCTGTTCCCTTCATCTGCATGGTTGCTCAGTTCCGGTGACAGTGCAACCTTGAATGTTCAGTAGGTCACCTGAGACCTCTAATGACCCTACAGAAACCTCTCCAAGGTTCTCACGATTTGTATGACACTTCCGATTTTTCACAACTTGTTTGACTCGGTAGAAAGCTTAATAACTCCACGGATTTTATACAGTCTTTGACTAGGTAGGATAAATTATTAACTGCTGATTTTTTAAAACTTCTTTGGTTTGGTTCATTAGCTACAATCATAAATCGGTTAAAATTTCTGTCAAAACTAAAAAGTATAAAATCAAAAGATAGAAAAAAAGTTTTTTAAACATACTTTTATTAAAATGTACTAAAAAAGGATAAATAGATTTTTGAGACACCAGGATTTTCACGAAAATGAAATTGTGGCCCCAAAGATGGTATGAAATGCTACAAGAATTAATATATATATATATAGATATATAATATATATATATATATATATATATTCCTTTTCTTATAGTACTTCCTTCCATGTCTGGCGCCCAGGCTTTAATTTTTGTGGACATGATTAACTGTAAGAAAATCCTATTGGGTTTCAAAAATTATTTTTTTTACTTTTCAGTGCATTTAATAAAAGCGTGTTTTAATTTTTCTTATATTTTGTATTCCTCACTCAGCAACAGAGAACTAACTGAAACAATCCAGGTTTATGATTTACTTTTGAAAATATTAGCTGGAGACAGTGGTTTGTATTTTTCAACTTTAGTAGAGTTTAATCATAAGTCAGCCAGAGAAGTCATCCATTGAAGCAAAATAAATTGTGATCATTTCCATGAACTGCTATAGAATTACTTGCTGCAAATAGCATTTATCATAACTAATCAGCCAGCTTCCAGATACATGTATTATGTTCTGGGTCCTTAATATCAGGCTGAACTTGGCTATCGAAGCGGAGCCTAATCTATGTAAGCTTGTCCTTGTTTCATGAAAAAAGAAAATTACTTAATAAACTTATTTTGATTAATGATCAAATTTGTGATTAGAGCATTCTAAGGTAACTGAACTCTTATAAGAGGCACGAGAGGCAGTAAATATGTAATTGCTACATAAATGAAAGAATATTGCTTTATATTAGGGTTTAATTTACGTTTTACAATAAATAAATTCGTTCGTTCCGCATTCCAACGTCGAAGTGCACTGGTCTAATTGTAACGAGGGGGAGGGGGAGCGTACGATCCTGAGGAAGATCTCGAGGAACTGCTTCGTCTGTCTTCCTCGGCAGCGAAGGCGATCTGGTCGAGGACGAACTGGGGGATTGGGTGAGGGAATGCAGGGGCCACCGGCAGGAGGTCGGACTGGGGCTGGAAGCCGTTTTCGTTGGCAACATACTTCACGTGGACTGGAATGCCCTCTGGGGAAGTGTACCTGCGCAGGACGTAGACAAGTTTTCATTAGAATTTACGTTGTTTGTCAAAGCAGACGTTACTTTATATAACCATTAACAATTTCTTGTAACATTGAAAAACTACTGAAACAGGACTTACGAGAAAAATCCAGAGGCCACAACGGCGCCCTTGGGTCCTTCGGGGGCTCCAGCATCGGCCAGTACGATGCCGTTGGCGGTTTCGACGTTGACGCTGTACCTGCCGAAGTCATCGCGGTCCCGATCGTCCCTCAGGATGGGGATCTCCTCGCTCGAGTCTCCTCCGCCTCTTCCGTAGCCGTACTGGGGGGCGGCTAAAGCCACAGTTGCCAGGAAGGATAAGATGATAGCCTGAGGTGAAAGGAAAACATTCATTCATTAAATTTTTTTCTGAATTTATACAAGTGGACTTTGACATCCTTCATGAATTTTCTTTGTTGTTTGAAGCAGCCCCTATTCTATTTCACTTTCACAAACATTAACTTTCCATCACATTCATGATCAACTAGGGTTATTGTTACAACGTTAAGCCAAAATATTGTTCATAATTTCATTGAAGGCTCTGTCCCCAATTATTAATGGCATAATATATAGAGTTTGACCCGACTTTGAATTTTCTGTGTGCAACGAAATTCGCTCACAAAGGACCACTTACAGTCTTCATGTTGGAGCCTTTGCTAAAGATTCTATGCTTCAGTGGTGGATGATACGCTTATATATACATCTCAAAATCACGCAGAATTTAGAGTTGCCAGTTCGGATTAAGTGACCTGAAAAGGAGCGTTCATTGCTCCACCCAACTCACTTTTCACATTGCTTCTCGAACTTGTTCTCTATTTTTTCTGTCTTTCTTTTTCTTGGTTCGAGTAATTGGATGAGTAATACTCTGCAGGTGATGACTAGTAGACAGGTGTTAGGAGTCTTTCTCTCTCTCTCTCTCTCTCTCACACACACACAAACACACACACACCTACACACATATATATGTATGTATATATATTATATATATATATATATACATTATATATAGTATTTAGTTATATATATATAATATATATATATACGGATATATATTTATCTAAATATGTAATATACATCATATATACTATATATATATATATATATATATATATTATAATATATATATATATATATATATATATATATCTATATCTATATATATATATATCATATATATAGATATATATATATAGATATATATATATAGATGTATATCTATATATAGATATATATATATATATATATATATATCTATACTATCTATATATAATTATATATATATATCAGATATAGATTATATATATATATATATATATTATATATATATCTATATGTAATATATATATATGTGTGTATATATATAGTGTATATATATGAATATATATATATATATATATATATATATATATATATATATATATATATATATATATATATATAATATATATACGAATCTTCCGAGGGTGTCCATGATACGAGTTTATAAAAGGATGAAGTTTATTATAGTGGAAACGTTTCGCACATAAAACATCTGTGCATTAATTCATGTGAGTTCTGTTTGTGTTTTATGGTTTTATATGTTATTTATTTGTCTTATTGCTCTTTGCAGACTGATGATGCACAGATGTTTCATGTGCGAAACGTTTCACTATAATAAACTTCATCCTTTTACAACTCGTATCATGGAACACCCTCTGAAGATTCGTATATAATTTCTCCACTGAATGACTATATATATATAATATATTATATATTATTATATATATATATATATATATATATATTATATATATATATATATATATACAAATATGTAATATATATCGATATATATATAGATATATATATGTATATATATATATATAATATATATTAATATATATATATATATGTGTGTGTGTGTGTGTGTGTGTATGCATATATATATAATATATATATATATATATATATATATATATATATATATATATATTGATAATAATACATAATCTCTTTCCCATTCTCTCATATACTCTTGAAGCGTAAACAGCTGTTTATGTAGTCAAGTTATACATCGCACTACACACACACACACACACAGTACCTCATAATACGAAACTTCATTCATTTGTAATTACTGCTATTGCTATTTGACATGCGGCTAATGGACGAAGATATTTGTCACGACTTATGACTGAACGTTGGACTCCTCAGAGCCAGCAAAGAAAAGTTATATAATCAAACGTTTTTGTTGATGGGGATACGAAGACGTCTGTTTGTCTGAGTTTCTGCATCCTACGAATTTCCTCCGGGAGCGCATGAGACTGGTCTAGCAACTTCGCCCCAAATATCAACGACAATGCCAGTGTTATCCTTGGTTCAAAAGACAGTGCCAACGCTATCCTCGGTTCAAACGACAGTGCCAATGTTGTCCTTGGTTCAAACGACAGTGTCAATGTTGTCCTTGGTTCAAACGACAGCGCCAATGTTATCCTTGGTTCAAAGGACAGTGCCAGTGTTATCCTCTGTTCAAACGACAGTGCCAACGTTATCCTATGTTCAAACGACAGTGCCAATGTTATTCTCGGTTCAAAGGACAGTGCCAATGTTATTCTCGGTTCAAAGGACAGTGCCAACGTTATCCTCGGTTCAAACGACAGTGCCAATGTTACCATTGGTTCAAAGGAGAGTGCCAACGTTATCCTCGGTTCAAACAACTGTGCCAATGTTATCCTTGGTTCAGTATCTGTATACCTGTCTTTCGCCGCTTACTTTGGTCAGCGGTAAGTTAGCTTGTTAATAAAAGAACAGCTTTCTTATTCAGCAGCAATAAAGCTGCGTATTATTTTGCGGCCCTGCAGTTGTTCGCAAAATTGTCAAGTTTGCCGACTGTATTAGTTTCATTTATCAGCAAAAGTTATGAATGGTTAATTGTTGACACGGACACACTTACTATCCATGTGCGACCACTTTGCCAAGTTGTCAAAATACCAAGCGTGCATGCAACATGATGTAAAAGTAAAGTTAAATTGCTAAAGTGAGGCTCATGTTTAAAAATAGGAATCTGACCTATATTTTATTTATTCGACCAAATTCCTTCGCTTCTTGAGGATAAAAACGCCACTTTGCATTAACAATGAGGAGAGAGATGATTCACTGCACGTGGGCTGTAGTATTACATCATTGATCAAGGTTTATATGAATCGGTTCGAAGGTTTCTAGACGACTGCTCTCCTTCGAAATCAAGCAAGCAAGAAAGGAGAAATAATCTACTCCTGATGTTTATGTGGTTTCTTTGGTAGACAACATTTACATAAACCAGTTCGCATGACGAAAGTTAGCTGATGTAAAAACTTTGATAAAAAAAAATCGCATTCTCAAGTTTCCCACGAATGTGTAATTCAAAAGCACGAGAGACTCCCCCGTCAGTACCATAACTGCCATATGAGTCTTCCTCTATTTTCCTTTGGGAAAACATTCTGACTCGTTTCTTACTATCGCGAATTTCAATTTCCATTGATGCTTGTTGCTTTCTATGTTTCATCAACCTGTCTTTTATCTTTTTGACTGGAGCTGCCAAAACAGAATTTACTATAAAAAAAAATTGTACAACAATATAGTTTTAAAAATAAAAACTAGAACGTACAACTGACATAATAATTTCTGATTGTAGATTTACTTACCACCTTAAACAATTGTTTTTTTTAATTAGTTTCAGCAAGAAATAATAAAGGTCAAATATTTCAGACATACCAGGTCTTGACGTAGGTGGTCTCTTCAGATCTTTGTCTTTGAGTGTAAAGCGATCGCTTACTATGAATCGCTCTATGATTTCGTTGAAGTATTTTCCCTTTTTAGTTGTGTGAAAATGTTTCAATAGGTAATAATCGACTTAATCTTCCGTAACGTCTCCCAAGTGATCATGAGAACCTTTGCAAAAGTCTTGGATTCACTCGGTGGGATATTGAAAGAATGAGAGATGAATTCAAGATAGTGCAAGTTCTAATAATCAGATGTTTAAACCGTGTTTTATAAACTATGCCAGGCATCTCTTAATGCAATGTGGGCGAATAAAGAACATTGTTTCTTTTTCATCAATATGCAGATTGCATCAACAACATTTATACTACTAAACACGATATACCAAAATGAAAAGCGGTAGTGGCTGCAAATCCATTTTATTATTATTATTATTACACATCTTTGCAAAAACAGAAAATAAAGAGCAAAGGCAAATCTACGATCATTCTTGTATCCCAACCTTTTCATTTTTCGGAGAGCATGCAATTTGAATGGCGTACAAGTTGTCAGAGGATCTAAATAATACAAAAATAACTTGATTTTTTGTATCGAGTGTCGTTCGACATTCGAGCTACTCTTGTTACTTTTTCATTGGCAATGACGTTCAAATTATTCCTATGTTGTTGATGATGAAGCTGGCCTTATACCCACATGTTTTTAAGTACGCCCACTTAAAATTACTGGGGAAATAAAAAGTCATAGTTCAATACCTATATTTTAATGGTACTTAATATATACATTCAGTCAGTCGTTGACCACCTCATTCTTGAAGTTTTCAGTCTAATTGTAACGAGGAGGAGGAGGAGGAGGAGGAGGAGGAGGAGGAGGAGGAGGAGGAGGAGGAGGAGGAGGAGGAGGAGGAGGAGGAGGAGGAGGAGGAGGAGGAGGGAGAGGAGGAGGAGAGGAGGAGGGGAGGAGGAGG
>NC_061093.1:7884575-7899575 GCF_015104395.2 Macrobrachium nipponense
ATTTCGTCACCATCCAAAGCATCACATTGATGTCTGGTTCTCAAAACTTATGTCAGTATCCAAACAATGGGCAGATTTGTACAATAAAGGAGCCAGTTATTTGGATGAGAATGATTTTCGCTTACTCGGGGAGTAAGCATACAAACTACTCAGGCGTTGCGGTTGTTGTTGTTGTGGGGGGGAGGGGGATAAGAAAGGCCTATGGAAGAGCCAAAAAGATCTGAAAACGGTGCTTTGCGTTGATTTTTAAATATAGGAATTTTAGGATAGGATTTTTATGATTTTTTATTAGAATGAAAACGCAAAAAATGAATAATGTTCATGTTAAACAGTATAGAAACATTATTTCTAATAAAATATAGCGTATTTATTTTCATTTTCGTTGGTGAAACAAAGCTGTATTTGACCGTAGATTTTAGCACGTTTCAATTTATTGGTGTACTATTTAGGCTATGTGTCTGTTTAATTATTTCGTGTTTCCACTTATAACTGAGAATATGTGAACCTCTTTACTTAGTGTCGTTTGATTTGATCCTTGTTGTTAGTATAATTAGTACTAATTATGAGTATTAATGACGAAGACCACTTCACGTTAAGTCAGGAATATAATGTTAACAACTTATTCGTGAGGAGAAAATCTTGAACGCGTCCCGAGTAAGCTGGAGGTCGCATCAAGCCTTGTTCAGATATAAGTTTGAAAATAAGTAGTATTACTTTGTTTAACAGATTGAACCGATAAATATTTACAGCTGAAAAAATATCATTTGAGAAAAAGGGATATTTTATAGATTAAATTATTTTTGCAAGGTTCCAAGGTTCCGCTACAACACACACCAGTTTATGCAAAAAAAAGAGGGGATAAACCTCCAATTTTCTTTATTTTTCCTTTTCTAATCATTTTCTGGCCGGGGTATTGTCAGCTCTGCTGCAACGAGCAATATTTTTACCAAGAATCTGAATGTTGTCTCATAAATATGTAACTTGACACAGTTATAATTGGAGTTTTCCCCTTCATTACCTCCTGTAACAAGTTTTAGTGAACGAAAGAATTCATAATGAGTCTCTTTTATATGGTCGATAAAAAGCGAGTGTTCCAGCATCCTAATTCTTAACGCTTCGTCTTTCATATATTTCTGATTTCTCTCTGCGTTATCTCTTTATTCACTATTGCCATTCTATTCTTTCTTTCTTTAAATCTTTAGCTGAAAACCATCATGGACAACAGAGTATAAACCCAAGAGGCCTCCAAAGTGAAATTATCCTGCAGGGAGAGACTCGTTATAAGAATAAGCGATAAATATATATGAAGGAATAAGAATACGACCGATTCATTGATTCCAGGAATAACTTTGTTCCGCACTATTTTGCTTAAACTCTCTATATGAATTTAAAGTCCTTTTAGACTTTTCTTTTATCATTATAATAATAATATTTCGAATTCCTGACTAGCGGAACTTTACACTTGAACATTTCTATGACTTTTCCTTTCTCTAAAATCAAGTTCAAATTTTGTAACAACTTGGACAAAGCAGGAGCTAAAGTATAGATAGATGAAAGTATCATTGACCATAATATGAAGTAACAATGATCCAGAAGAGGAAAGAGAATCGAGTATCGAATATAAAGTGAAAGGATAAAAACGTTGAAGGAGAGGCGATAGCCAGTGGAAAAATAATGTCTGGGTGAGGAAGGAAAAGGTGGTTTGTATGTAACATTCACGGGAAATAAATGATGGATAGAAAGAGCAGAGAAACCAAGTACTAAGGGTGAACTGGAAAAGGTTTGGTATCAGATGAGTGGATGACAGTCAATGAAGGATAAAGTTTAGAAGAAAGAAGAAAGCTTTTAGAACTTAAGAATGACAGTTGTATAATTTGCTCGTTGAAAGCGAGGAGAAAGTCAACTAAGAATAAAAGAGAAAAGTGTCAGCATGAATAACGACGGGAAAGCGTGCTGAGGAAGAAGCGATAATTAGGGAGATTGGTTAGGAAGGAAAGAAAATATATAACTCAAATTTAAAACTTCTGAGTGAAAAGAATAAAGAAAAACTAGAAGAGAGAACCAAAGAATAATTGGAAAGGGATCCGTAGAATGTACAGTGGAGAATTAGAAAAAATGTAGCGGATTTGCATTGCGGCAAATGAGAAAGGTATAAGAAGAAAAGTTTTGAGTCTATCTCAGTTTAACCAGACCACGGAGCTGATTAACAGCTCTCCGAGGGCTGCTAGCCCGAAGGATTAGATTTTCATTTACGTGGCTAGGAACCAAATGGTTACTTAGCAACGGGACCTTATCGTAAGATACTAACTAAATTATATCGAGAAATGAATTTCTCATCACCAGAAATACATTCTTCTGAATCCGCGATAGCGGCAGCTGGGAGCGAACTCGGGCTACCAGACTGGCAAGGCCAGTATACGCAACCGACTCGTCCTGTGAGGAACTAGGTGTTCGGGAGGAAATTAATAGGAACGAAGAGTAGATTGGAAATGTAAAATAAAAGGAGACTGAATCATTTTATGTTAACAACCTGTTAGTTTTTTTAGTATAGAATAAGCTCTTTGACTAAAATGGCGAAAAAAGTTATTTGGTGTAAAATTGATAATTGCTAACCTCTGGAAATTGATATCATGGTGAATTATTCTTCTCACCAAATAACTCATAATTCTGGAGACAACTTTTGTTTGCACAGCTGAGAGATAATGGCAGAGATTCCGAGGTCAGTTTCGCAAAGCAATAATCATGATAGAAAACGGAATTCCTTGCATTCTTCGAAAGGTCGCAGTCTGCAGGTGGCCGCTCTAGAGGAGGTCTGCGCTACCTTGGCCAAGGTCTTCTTCTATCATATTACTGATATCATTTGAGTTACTGACGAATATCATTGACACAAAAAGTGATTGTGACGCTTCGCCTTTTAAAAAACGAGGGGTGAAGCAGCGCAGCTATGATTTATTATGTCATTTTATATTCTTCGAGTACTAGAAAAAAAAAAAGTTAACGACGCATCGAGCTTTAAGTATAACTTTTAAAACAAATTATAATTGTCGGTTCGTTTTCATTAGATATTTGTGATTCATTATAGCCATTGCCATTAATGAAGAGTACACATCTATACAAAATAATTTGATTCTTCGTCTGTACAAGGTATTAAGGTAAAGCCAGAAAGATCCAGATATGTCTCTCAAATCAGGTCATTTTATCCTCAAAGACGATCAAAGAATAGAAAATGAAGATCTGTTAATTAGTCAAAAATCATATCAGTTAACATCAAACTTTGAATTGGTGAGAGACAAATTAACAAAAGCACCTGAGATCTGAACATGCTATGTTCTGAGGAACATCACTGAGATATTTCTCGGAATTTGATCTTCAGTTATTAAAGAGTAAGGAAGGATATTAGCCACAGAGACCATCGGTGTTCTTCCTGTTAGGAAATTAGATTTTTCCCCTGCAAAAAGTACCTGTTATTTGGTCTGTCAATGAAACTTTGGCATTTTTTTTATCTTAATTTACATCCGATGTTTAAACAACGAACAGTGAATTTTTTTTTTTTCAACTTTTATTAGGAAATTATTACATATCATTTACATAAGTAAGGTGTTACAAAATATTACAGAAATATATACCTACAATATTTACAAATTACCATGGATTTTTTTTAACTAGGCTTTAAATCATTTTTTAAACACTAGGTATTAATTGTACTATTACTTACAAAATTAATACTGACTACTCAAAAACAGTAATTACTGTACTCTTTTGTGAAGATCTTTTCTATTCTTTCTTTGTAATTGTTTTTTAATAGCCACCTATCATAACAAAAATTTGCTCTTAACAAAGGCATCAGTTTCCTCTTTTGTGTAATGTTTCTTTTTACTGACCCAAACAGCATATAAATACCCTACAATTAATACAGTGGCACTATTATGATCCTTTTTCGTCCTATAATTGAAACTGATCATAAATGTTTTTAAAAAATTGTCTTATATTATTAAAGAAACATCGACGTGTGCCTGAAATATTAACTATTTGAGTAGAATGCGCGATACTTTCTTTTGACATGTTAAACACTCAAACGAATTCGAGTAGTATGCATTGTGAGAATTTCCCGGAAGTTAAAACTCTTTCCAACATATTTATTTAAGAACCAGCGCTTTACAATTATTTTGAATTTAAGTGTGGACATCTCTTCAAACTAGAGGCAAGTAATTTTCAGCATTAAAGTTATTTAATTTTGTTTTGTTTTTTTATTCATTTAATCATATCCAGACTGAAATATCCGTAAACTAACTTTTAAAGAAACGTAAATGACGTTTAGTCTCGTAAGAATGAATTAAGCTCAGCTTTTTTTTTTTTTTTTTTTTTTTTTTTTTTTTTTTTTTTTTTTTTGCTTCGTCTGATATTCACGCAATAAAAGGATGTCTTTTTTTTTTATAAAAGCTTTAGTGGTTTGGTAACTTTAGCAACTCACTGACAGATTATTAGATATGAATATGAGTATCTTTAAAAATGCTCCAAATGGTACAAATAAATGTAGAATTATCAGTTTGATGCCTATGAATTCTGAAGGATATGCAAAGATCTGTTTACCGGGACGTATAGAGGCAGCGATGGGTATGACTGCAAAATAAGTTTCGCATTCCAAAGACAAAATAAACAGGTAAAGTATGAGCCGAAGGAATCGAGTTTTCTGTAAAGCGTATAATCAAGGCCACCCAAATTAGATTTATTTTTAGGCGGTCTCGATATAATGCAGTTCGAGCCGCGCCCCATGAAATTCTCTGCTAGCCGTGGTGGCCTGTATCGTTGCGTTGCCAGAAGCACGATCTTAGCTAGCTTTAACCTTAAATGAAATAAAAACTACTGAGGTTATATGGCTGTAATTTGCTATGTTTGATGAATTAAGGATGGATGATCAACATGTCAATTTGCAGCCCTCTAGCCCCAGTAGCTTTTGAGAACTGAAGGCGGACAGAAAAAGTGCGCACGGACAGACAAATCGTCATCTCAATCATCTTCTTTTACAGAATCCTAAGAATTGACTTTGCAGACAAACAACTCCTGAGGATGACAGGGACGCTTCTTCAAAAGATACAAATAATTATCTCATTTAGGTGAAGGCAAAAGTAGTAAACCAAGAATTAGCCTCATTCTTTGCATCATTATTTCTGTTCCTTAAACGTCTTTCGATTTCATAGTCACAATTGCTCCCACTGGAATAGTTACGAGGAAATTGCCGTTGGTGTGTTAACCAGCCTCTTTTTAAGTTAAGCTGTAAATAAGTCAAGAAAAGTCCTTTAAACACTTTATCTTTTTGCGCTTCTATTCATTTGTCATTTTGTGTAGGCGTAGTTTTTATTTTGAAAGGTATTTCCATCTATGTATCTCCATCACGTGTAAAAATGTTCCATGAATAAACACAGACTCCATCTAAACATATTATGAAAAATCCTCACAAAATTTCCTCTCGTGTTTTATAACTTGTGAAACTGATTCTAGAGGTTGTTCCAGTGCAGTTTTGTGCAACAGCTACGAAAGTTACCTTCCAACATTTTTCGGAAACTTCTTTTACCGAAACGACTAAGTTTTTTTTTTAAGAAATTTGGCTGATGATGAACGAAAGTGTGTAAACCTGAATCATATCAAATGTGTTAGAGGTGTAGAAATTAATCTCTTTCACTAAGAACGAGTTTTCTGTCTTCGCCGATGAGGGTTTTAAATCCTGTCAACTTTTCTGTCAGGGCAAAAGTGCTCGAGGGAAAACGTATCTTCTCCTTTCAAGTCAGTCGTCTGAGCGGAAGATTGGAACTGATAAAGCCTCTAAAATGGCCCAAATTATGACTTGCATGGGTTCTTTCTCTTAGAAGTTTCCTAGCTGATCATTCACTTGATCTTTGTCTCTCTTTTTGACTGTTAATGCTTTCCTTCCGTCCTTGAAATATCGCTAGCTTGTTTTGCCATATTGGTCAAGTGAAAAATAAGCAAAATGTTCGCTCTCTCTCTCTCTCTCTCTCTCTCTCTCCTCTCTCTCTCTCTCTCTCTCTCTTCCTTATGTAGAATTATAGGCTGTTTGTTTAGAAAATATTCCTATTCCTATATAGTTCATTTTAAGGCACCATAAGTTTTATTTTCTTTTAGTGGACATTTCACATAAAGGCTTCAAATGATATAAGGAAAATGTTAGGTTCCATAGGCTGAGCTGTGACAAATGCAGATTTTTCAACAAAGACAGACTTCACTTTTTCTCCTCCGTGTTCCCAGGCGAAATTTCAATAAAAAACGAAACCGAAAGAAACATGGATTGAGATAGACTCCAAAGATATGTGTGCCTGATACTAGCGAAATGTCTGAAATGTGATTAATGAATTTATAGTAAAAAAAAAATCGGTAATAAGCAGGATGTCACGAATTATCTCAAACAAACACCACTATGTCGAAGACGAACAACCCCGACTGAGTATGGATCAGAATTATTTTAATTATTCGAATATATCACTGATAATAAATTGTGTTGCGTTGGTATCTCTCCGAATGTTATTATAACCGTTTAAGATATGTTGTTAATGTGATTCAAAAGAACGCCAGATATCATGCCTAGCTGTAGTAAGGTAAAAATATGCTATCAAGTCTATAAGTTTCCTGGTCATTCAAGATAGCATTAGACTATTGACTATTGCTCTTGGTATATAATGGCATAACCGGTTTTGTTCATTATTCTCTATTTTGTCTTCCTAAATCACACAAACATGATACCATGAGTTGATAGTGTATACGACGCATTACAAAAAACGATGGTGGCTGTAGTTGAATATTTTGTACAGATCAAATCTCATAATAGCAGTCCTTAACTGAGGTCAGCTGAAACAAATCATATCAGTTACTGAAGTGCAGCAGCGAGCGTTCTTCTCATTTTCCTATATCTGCGAGTGGCTGAATAAAACGAACAAATTCATTCCAACATTTCATTGGACATAAATAATCCTTTGTATAAATAGCGAGTGTATAATCGATACTCGCACCGGTACATAATCGAAATAATCGGTCAGGTTCAGATGCGAAAAAAAATCGGCGGTCCCTGAATGGAGTCGAAGTCTCATATCAGTTGAGTTGAGCGAATTATTTCTGGTAGACGACTTCCTCGCCGCGAGCGATGGCGGCTCTCTGGGCCTCGGCCGTGGCGATCTGGTCGAGGACGAACTGGGGGATTGGGTGGGGGAAATCGGGAGCCACTGGCAGGAGGTCGGACTGGGGCTGGAAGCCGTTCTCGTCGGCGACGAATTTCAAGACGACGGGAGTTCCGTCGGGGGCGGTGTACCTGAGGGGAAAAGAACGATCAGGAATTAACCTTGTTTGAGTCATATGGTCTCTAGACTCTCTCGACACCTTTCGAAGGTTATTGGTCTTAGAGCTGAATCCTTTCTGTTGCTGAGTATAGGCTGCTCGTTAGGAAGAGATCACTGAAATTCAGGATCATATTCAGATACATTATCACTCTTCAAATTACCAGATGTGTGCAAAATATGTTTTACTTCAAAATATGTCCATTCCTTTATTGATAATTACTAATTTTATTTATGTCAATAGATTGTAATGCATATGCAATATTATAAATTGTAAGAAATTATAAATGTATATGTTCTCAATAAAAGTAAAAAAAAAAAAAAGATACCAGATGTGTTGGAAGCAGCCGACCTCCCATCATGTGTCCTTCATAGTATTTATTCTAATGTTTTAGATATCACTATCCATTACTGATCAACTGGATGACTGGTTTCTGTAGAGGTACAACTTTAAACAACACAGTTGATTGCACTTCCCCTCTAAGGTGATTCTTAATTAAGCTGTTATGGGATGAAAATTGCCTATCGTAATCATTTTATATCAAAAGCTCTTGTTGATACAAAAAATACACTTATTTCCATGCAAAGTGTAAGCTAAGTGAAAATCAAAAAGATTGTCAGTTTAGAGAAGCCAAAGAAAAGAAGTCTATTTGTGAAACTTTCATCACTCAAAATAGATAACCTCAAAGTCGCAGTTAAACTTAGACTTTGAAAGGTAACAAAACCTTAGGTATTTGTTCCCTATCTTCAGATGATCCCTAATTTTATTGAAAGGTTCCGTCTGTTCTCTCGTTTCCACCTCTTCGAATCGAATTGCGGAAAAATATTTTTATGGGAAAGCGATAAAAAAATAAAACTGAACCTTTTCCTAAAACAAAATTTAGGTCAGCGAATTTTTTTTCATAACCACCTGTACAGATATGAATGATCTTCAGTTAATAAATCGTTCCCAAAAACATGAATGCTTATCTCTCCTTAATTATGAAGTATTTATCTTCAAATTGTGTTATCATTCCTTTTTCTACAAGAATTCCATTCCCCAGTATTGTACGTGAAAGCTTCCCAGGGAGGAGAGAGATCGGGTATTACACTTCAGTCAATTGAACTCAACTTTAAATGCTACACATCCATTCACTAATCACAAGGTTAACGAATTCCCTAAACACAAATAAATGGAATGCTATCGAAGTACAATTTGTCAATTAAGGCAAAATATTGCGTGCGTCCCCACCCAGTTATTATAAGCAATGGGACTGGAATATTTATTTATGTGTGTGTGTGTGTTTATATACATATTTACATATATGTAGTATATAATATATATATATATATATATATATATATATATATATATATATATATATATATATATATGTATATATATATATATATATATATATATATATATATATATATACATACTATATATATAGGTATATATATACATATATATACATAGAGAGAGAGAGAGAGAGAGAGAGAGAGAGAGGAGAGAGAGTCTGTATCATTTCGAGGAATATATAACCCCACGGAACTCACGAGAACTGGCCAGCGCTGGCGATGGCGCCCTCCGACACAGGAGACCCGGACTGGGAGATGACGATTCCGTTTCCGGTCTCGACGTCGAAGTTGTAGCGGCCGTCGTCCTCCTGGACTCGTTCGTCCCTCAGGATGGGAACCACCTCCCTGGAGTCCACTCCGTACTGCTGGGGAGCAGCGGCAGCCATAGCGGCAAGGGCGGCGAGGATGACCTGAAGAACGATAAATGATTTGATAATGGCACGATTCATCTCAAAGGAATTTGGTAAGATTATTAGACTGAAAATAGGAAAGCTGTGCTATCACTCGAAACTGTGCATTAGAGAAAAGCACGTTATTATTATTATTATCATCATCATTATTATTGTTATTATCATTATCATTATTATTTCTATTATGATTAATATTATTATTATTATTATTATTATTATTATTGTATGCTGGAATTAAAGCCTCTTTTAAACATTTTTTATTACAAAAGTAATTGCTTCTCAGCTGCGTTAATTTTATAAAGGTTCTTATTTTTCTCATATGTTTTCTCAATTGTGTCACCAGTTTAAGCAACAATGAGAAAAAACATTAAGAAAAATAGAGAAGAACCTTCATAAAATTAACGCAGCTGAGGCAGCAATAACTTTCAATAAAACAATATATTATTATTATTATTATTATTATTATTATTATTATTATTATTATTATTATTATTATTATTATTATTATTATTCAAAGAAAACTCATAATCACGAGTCACTAAAATGGGAAAGTAAATCCACAGTAATATGTCTGTTTGATTTTGTTACTAAAATATATACAGCAGAAAGCTTTCGATGACCTGCTTTATATTTGAAATAACAAAATCAAACAGACATATAGCTGTGAATTTACTTTCCCATTATTATTACTATAATTTATGTTATTATTATAAGCAAAAAAGTACACAAACACTTTCAGAAAGTTTTCACAAACAGAATGACCTAATTGTGCAATAAAGAAGACCGCGACAAAGAGAAGTAGTGATTATAGAGATGGAAGGGAGCCCCTGATTTTGCTCACTTCAAATTAAACAAGGCTTGATCCGACCTCCAGCTTACTCGAGCACATGCTAAAATCTACGGTCAAATAGCCCGTTGTTTCAACAACGAAAATTAGAATAAATATGCTATATTTTATTAGAAATCATTTTTCAGTACTGCTTAATATGCACATTATTTATTTTTTACATTTTCAGTCTAATGAATAAATCATAAATATCCTATCTTAAAATTCCTGCGTTTTTAACTAAATGCGGTACACCTTTTCAGACCTTTTTAGCCCCCTAAGAATAACAACAATAAAGTAGTTTGCAGACTTACTCCCCGAGAGAGCGAAAATCATAAAATCATAAGTAAATTGCTATAACAGGGTTCATGAAACGGTCATCATAGTCAGGTGAAAGTCTTGGTTCCAAAGTAACTCTTGACTATTTTGACCTTCCAAATTCGGATACCAGGAATGTTTTGGATAATTGATGATGAAATGCCAGCCACTGAACAATGGCAAAGACTAGAAGTTGGTCATCTGAAATAGGCAGTCATGAATTATTCCCCCGTGGCTGGTTGACAATGAAAGCCTAATAGGCAATAACAATGGCATCTGTAAAGATAAAACCAACGAAGAGAAACTGAAGACAGGAACGAAACCGCCGCTGAACTGCGTCTGCATAAATTGCCGCCAATCATGGCGCCTTTTACATAAATTCAAAACTTACGTTTTTCTTTTGCTCTGCAGTTTTACTACTCATGAGTTAGCTTTAACTTTTCCTATTCTCAGACTTTTTTTTCATTTAAAGATGACGCCCTTGTAGATTCTCTTTGTAATCTTACCCGGTCAAGCAGAGATCGTATCATGGTCTCGCGTTTTCCTTAAAGCAAAATAGTTAAATGATAATAGCGTATGGATTCACAACAAATAAACAAATAGATGAATATATAAATAAATAAAGTATACAGACAGTCACTTCCTTTATAATGCAGTCAACTCTCTCTCTCTCTCTCTCTCTCTCTCTCTCTCTCTCTCTCTCTCTGCTGGAGTAAATAGCAATCTCTCCTCTCCTCTCTCCAATAAACTCATACATTGGATGAGGAACTGCTTAATTTACTCCGTTGAATTCATGAAAGAAATACAAGAATAAAAATTATATTCATCAGCGAAGGGAATCTGTTATCTCTCACATGAGCAGAAAATGTACTTTAGGACAAAAATAAAGCTTACGTATGCACGCAAACTTTTCACCCATGCACACGCGTACAAGGCTTTTCAAGCTTTATATATGAGTATATTGAAATGCATGCGATCCTTTGCCTGATTATATAAGTAAATGAATTCATACACACGCCCAAACATCTCCATCATTCTGTGAAAGAACAAATGTATACATAAACACGCGAATTCAACTTTACACTAAGGTCAGAGAGACTAAGTTTTACAATGTCCGATCAAAGTTTACTCGGACGTTGATTTTGTCATTTCAGAGAATTGCACTGGGAAACCCGCTTAGCCTTCATATGACTGTGCATGACAAGTTAGAATTTCGTGGCCTGATCACTGAGAAGAAACTCCCTCAACTCTACTTACAAACTTCATGTTGAGCTCTCTGCTGGGAAACTGATACCTGCAGCCGAAACCTCCCAGGTATTTATAGCCAGAGAAGGTACTGCCTTTGTGTCCTGGCCTTTCGGTTGCCAGCGTCTCCTAATACCTTCCAGCGTTCGTCCCTGGGCTTTTAAAAGTCACGGGTTGGATCTTGACCTCTCTTGGTAACCTCCAGGGTTCCCGCCCTCCTTCCCTCCCGCCTCCCTTCGTACCTGCCCCGAGATCTATCCTCAAAACGAAAGTATGATAGCTTCTGATGTACAGGAGCTGTATAAGGTTAAAACTTTTTTTTTTTTTTCCTGGAAAGGCGCTGACATTCTCCACTTCATGGAAAAATGAAAAAAAGTAAGCCCAGTGAGCAAATGTCCTTCCCCTCACACCCTTCCTTTTTTTTTCAGAGAAAGGAACTTGAATTCCCGCAGGAGGGAATCCTTCATAAACCAGTACTAGTACTAGTGGAAACCTGAGGTTTCTCGGTGTCTGAGCCCTTAAAGTGAATCCATGTTTTATGCATTATCGCCCATTGTCATCGGAGATGGTGTCCCTGACAGCTGAAAGAAAGTAGGATGTTTCTTGTTTTCATATTTTCTTATTTTTCTTATGCACGTTCCGTGCCATTCTATTACTCATTCGCTCGTCTATTGTATTTATTTTCTTTATTTTCCAGAATAAAAGGCTTCAAGGGAATATGACAGGGTTTAAAAATCTGAAATTTTATTCTTAAGTTGAACCTCTTGAACGCTCAGCAATTCAAACAATTCCTATCCCTCGACGTAGAAACCTTAAAGGAAACTATTCTTCTCCTATAACGAATAACTTCTCATAAAGTTGTAAATTCATCTATAATTCCCACCTTTTACCTTTGACCTGATGCGAAAGTAAAAAAAGTAAATTCAAAGACAGATGAAATAACCAGTTGACCCTCTATTCGGAAGGACTCGAATCAACACATCGGTTATATGTAAATAAAGCCATTTTAGACAAACATCTCGATTTTTATCAGGTGATAAATCACTCAAACCTGACAGTGGAGTATTGGTTCTCTGCAAAACGCAAAACACCTCGATATGAAGTTTTTTTATTATTAAATACTCGTTCTTCTATGGCTGCCGCAGTAGGTCATTTCCCAAGATCATCGGCTCTTTGTACTCTCTCCCTTCATGGTAAGAAAAGTTGAATAGGTGTAGATATATATATATAAAATATAGATATATATATATATATATATATATATATATATATTATATATATATATATACATATATATATATATATATATATATATATATATAGAGTATATAATATATGTATATATCTATATATGTATATAAATATATATATATATATATATATAGATATATATATATATATATAATATATATATATAAATATATATATATATATATATATATATATATATATATATATATATATATATTATAATATATATAAAGTGCCATTATTGTTGGCACTATTTCACACGACATTTTTATACTCCCATATTGTCACAAATACCCTTTTGGTTTGATATAGGGAAGAGAGTGACTTATTCATTTTCGGCATTATATATATATATACTATATATAGTATATATATATATATATAGTATATATATATATATATGATATATATATTTGTATGTGCTTGTGCGGAGTGCTTATGATTGCTTATTCTGAAGTAAACAAATTAGTAGTTCAATGTCTATGTCATCAAGTATAGTTTCCCTTATTGAACATTTTCCTGCCTAGATACCTTCATATTTTCCGATATCATAAATAGTACATCTAATTCAAGCATGTTTTTATATACATATTTATGTTTCTGCTTTTCTCTTTCGCCACGACTGTTACATCATTCTATTGATAACTGGATACGCTTAATTATCCAAAGCTCATTAGCAGAGCTATTATGCTAATGATTATTCGTCGGCCTCTTTTGATTCACCCTCGTAAATCACACAACGACCTGCAAGTCGTTGCATCTTGCAAGCGCTCTGAATTTATTTCGTGTTATGCATTTAATACATTCACAAAATATATACAATTCATCTCTTTGCCTCGCCCTAATACTCTCTCTCTCTCTCTCTCTCTCTCTCTCTCTCTCTCTCTCTCTCTATATATATTAATTTAGTCATAGATATTATATATATTACAGTATAATATATATTTAATTAATATAGCTATGTATATTATTAGTTTCCACACCTATATATATACGCATTATATTAACAATCACAAATACTATTCCACAATTCTAGTTACTGCCATTTAATTTTTACCAATCACCCAAATAATAACTACAAATCATCTCGTCTTGCCTCGCCTAATACTCTCTATATTATTATATATTATTATATAATATATTATATATAATATTATTATATATTATATATAATATTTATATACTATTATA
Source organism: Macrobrachium nipponense (assembly GCF_015104395.2). Classification (NCBI taxonomy): domain Eukaryota; kingdom Metazoa; phylum Arthropoda; class Malacostraca; order Decapoda; family Palaemonidae; genus Macrobrachium; species Macrobrachium nipponense. The sequence continues at coordinate 7,898,498 of NC_061093.1, forward strand.
AGTATATATTACATACATATATATTAATATTAATATATATACTATATATAAATTATTATATATATTTTCCACACTAGTTATTTTGCATTTAATACATTCACGAATATATACAATTCTTCTTTGCTTTTCGCCCTAATACTCCTCGCCTAATCACTCTCTCTCTCTCTTCTCGCTCTCTCTCTCTCTCTATCTCTTTCTTTGCCACACTAGGTAAGGCTTTTAATAGATTCATATATTATTACAATTCGTCTCTAGCCTTTTTTTCTTTTTCTTTCTCTTCCCTCCCTTCTCTCTCTCTCTCTCTCTATTGCCACACTAGTTAAGTACTTTGATAGATTCATATATTATATAATTTGCCTCTTAGCCTCGCCTTAATATTATCTCTCTCTCTCTCTCTCTCTCTCTCTCTCTCTCTCTCTCTCTCTCTCTCTCTCTTGCCACACTGGTTAAGCATTTTAATAGAATCATATATTATACAATTCGTCTCTTAGCCTCGCCTTAATGCTCTCTCTCTCTCTCTCTCTCTCTCTCTCTCTCTCTCTCTATTGTCACACTGGTTAAGCATTTCAATAGATTCATATATAATACAATTCGTCTCTGAGCCTCGCATTAATACTCTCTCTCTCTCTCTCTCGGCAAGCGGACATACGAATGTATACACATGAAAGTCGTGACTTGTCCTTTTATGGGCCATCATAATGACATAACATCCAGAAAACCTGGTCTTTCTTCTCTGACTTTAAAAGATGACAAAGACCATAAATTGCCTTATTATTGGATTTTAAAAACCGAAGAATTCCATCATTTCAGTAACTGTGTAATCTTGTTGATTTTATCGGATTTTCTTGGCATACTAAATTATTATTGTTCCTATTCAAAGGTTTTCGAAAATATTCAAGAATAATGTGATGGTTTGAATAATCAGTGACATTCGTACTTTTGTCTTTTACTAAATCTTTAGGTACCCTTAAAAACATGGTGATCATTGTAAGGTTTTTTCTGTAACTCGAAGAAGATGATTGTGAATAAGGTTCTTAATTTAAATGTTCCAAAAGTGATTCCTGGTTATTTGAATAAT
>NC_061093.1:7904575-7924575 GCF_015104395.2 Macrobrachium nipponense
TGAGGATGGCCTGTGACATCCATTGAGAAATAGCGTCGAGACAGCGCCTTCCCCGACAGTCGCTGGAAGGACTGAGATTAACCTTCATTATATGTGAGTAGGTTTGAATGCATGTGGTAATAGGCTGATAGGTCTAATTCCTTACTTTTGTTTAATGAAATGACGTTTCTCAAAACACTCTATAAGATTGTCCGTCTGTCTATCTGTCTGTCTGCCTACATTTCTCTCTCGCAGAAATTAGATTCTGAACATTCTATTGGACGTTCTCTCCCTTAAAGTGCGTGAATAATAGCGACCTTGGCGTTAGTGGTCTACTACACAGCAGGGTCAAGTTAATTATGACCACGGATTCAACAGTTTTAATTAACCTGTGACCCTCTCAGCACCCCGTTGAAATTCGGCTTTGGTATGCAAATTTTCTCCAGTAGGTCTTTCCTCCTGAAAAGAATCCTTCGGGAGTTACGACGATATTATACCGTTCATAACGTCGATTAAACAGGCTACTGGATACATCTCGTGAGAGGCTTTGGCATCGGGGACAGAAATGCTCAAGAAGAGGCTTTGGCAATTGCCTGTATAATGATCACATCAAAAGAGAAAACCTCCTTAGTGCTCGATATTGGGAAATGACTTATAGAGATAAAGAATCCTCTCCTCCAATTTTCTCTCTCTCTCTCTCTCTCTCTCTCTCTCTCTCTCTCTCTCTCTCTCTCTCTCTCTCTCTCTCACACACACACACACACACACACCTACACAGTCATTCTATTCTGAGGAAGCTTCTTAGGCATGTTGCGTATAATTACTTGTTTATCCCGGCATCATAATAATAATAATAATAATAATAATAAATAATAATAATAATAATAATAATAATAATAATAATAATAATAATATCTTAGAAATTCCTCCAGGCAGCCAATCATTAATCGATCCCGGATCTGAACACGCCCACCCCTACTTTAAAAACTGACCCATCAACGATGCTCATTTGCAACGTCCAGATGATGGCCAGGGAGATGGCCGAAACATGTCGACATTAAGGAAACAACTGACTCTAAAAATACAGTAATAATAAGAAATTACTGTATTAACGAGTTTGTGGCGGAGATTACATTCTACGATCCCGTTGTAGTCTCCAGATATATATTACAATACAATTAGACTAAAACATATATTCCATGTATTTTAGTATTGATAATACCATACGTGACATTCAAAATATCAGAATAACACCATGATAGAGGCCAGTCGCTTAGCAGTCTTGCTGATTACGACAAACGAAGTATTAGAAAAATAGATAAATCTTTTTATAAGATAAATTCAGTTAACTCTGTCATTCATTTTCATTAAACATGTATCCGAGAAGGTCTGCTTCCTGTCTATAATACTAATAATAATAATAATAATAATAATAATAATAATAATAATAATAATAATAATAATAATAATAATAATAATAATAATAATAATAATAATAATAATAATAATCACACAACAAACATGCAACATGGCTCCAGGAAGTCAAGGAAGAAGAAACAGGGAGAATAAAACAAAGATTCACAGAGATCACGACAGACACAGTCAGACACCAACTAAAGAAAATGCCCCAGGAAAGCTCAGGTCCCGATGAAGTCCATGGATACTGGCTCAAAAACGTCAAGGCCCTACACCCACGAATAGCAGAACAACTCCAGCATTGTATCTCAAATCACCATGCACCCAAATGGATGACCACAGGAAGAACATCCTTGGTACAAAATGACAAGAGTAAGGGAAATATAGCCAGTAACTACAGGCCTATCACCTGCCTACCAATAATGTGGAAGTTACTAACAGGTATCATCGTTGAAAGGCTATAAAACTACCTAGAGGAGACAAACACCATCCCCCACCAACAGAAAGGCTGCAGAAGGAACTGTAGGGGCACAAAAGACCAGCTTCTGATAGACAAAATGGTAATTAAGAACAGTAGGAGAAGGGAAACCAACCTAAGCATGGCATGGATAGACTATAAGAAAGCCTTCGACATGATACCATGGGTAATAGAATGCCTGAAAATATATGGGGCAGAGGAAAACGCCATCAGCTTCCTTGAAAATGCAATGCGCAACTGGAATACAATACTTACAAGCTCTGGAATAAGACTAGCAGAGGTTAATATCAGGAGAGGGATCTTCCAGGGCGACTCACTGTCCCCACTTCTCTTCGTAGTAGTCATGATTCCCATGACGAAAATACTACAGAAGATGGATGCTGGGTACCAACTCAATAAAAGAGGCAACAGAATTAACCATCTGATGTTCATGGACATCAAGCTGTATGGTAAGAGCATCAAGGAAATAGATACCCTAATCCAGACTGTAAGGAATGTATCTGGGGACATCAGGATGGAGTTTGGAATAGAAAAATGCGCCTTAGTCAACATACAAAAAGGCAAAGTAAGCGAGAACTGAAGGGATAAAGCTACCAGATGGGAGCAACATCAAAAACACATAGATGAGACTGGATACAAATACCTGGGAATAATGGAAGGAGGGGATATAAAACACCAAGAGATGAAGGACACGATCAGGAAAGAATATATGCAGAGACTCAAGGCGATACTCAAGTCAAAACTCAACGCCGGAAATATGATAAAAGCCATAAACACATGGGCAGTGCCAGTAATCAGACACAGCGCAGAAATAGTGGAATGGACGAAGGCAGAACTCCGCAGCATAGATCAGAAAACCAGGAAACATATGACAATACACAAAGCACTACACCCAAGAGCAAATACGGACAGACTATACATAACACGGAAAAGAAGGAGGGAGAGGACTGACTAAGTATAGAGGACTGCGTCAACAACGACGAACCAAGAGCACTGGGGCATATCTGAAAACCATGAAACGAGTGGCTTTAAAAGAAGTGCATGGATAAGAAGACTAATAAAAGTAGACGAAGACCCAGAAAATATACAGAGACAGGACAATGACAAACAGAACAGAGGACTGGGACAACAAACCAATGCACGGACAATACATGAGACAGACTAAAGAACTAGCCAGCGATGACACATGGCAATGGCTACAGAGGGGAGAGCTAAAGAAGGAAACTGAAGGAATGATAACAGCGGCACAAGATCAGGCCCTAAGAACCAGATATGTTCAAATAACGATAGACGGAAATAACATCTCTCCCATATGTGAAAAGTGCAATACGAAAAATGAAACCATAAACCACATAGCAAGCGAATTCTCGGCAATTGCACAGAACCAGTACAAAAAGAGGCATGGTTCAGTGGCAAAAGCCCTCCACTGGAGCCTGTGCAAGAAACATCATCTACCTTGCAGTAATAAGTGGTACGAGCACCAACCTAAGGGAGTGATAGAAAACGATCAGGCAAAGATCCTCTGGGACTATGGTATCAGAACGGATAGGGTGATACGTGCAAATAGACCAGACGTAACATTGATTGACAAAGTCAAGAAGAAAGTATCACTCATTGATGTCGCAATACCATGGGACACCAGAGTTGAAGAGAAAGAGAGGGAAAAAATGGATAAGTATCAAGATCTGAAAATAGAAATAAGAAGGATATGGGATATGCCAGTGGAAATTGTTATCCCAATCATAGGAGCACTAGGCACGATCCAAGATCCTGAAAAGGAATCTAGAAAAAGTAGAGGCTGAAGTAGCTCCAGACTCATGCAGAAGAGTGTGATCCTAGAAACGGCGCACATAGTAAGAAAAGTGATGGACTCCTAAGGAGGCAGGATGTAACCCGGAACCCCACACTATAAATACCTCCCAGTCGAATTTGAGGACTGTGATAGAGCAAATAATAATAATAATAATAATAATAATAATAATAATAATAATAATAACAATAATAATAAAATTTTCTCACAATCTATAAGTATCAAGACCTAAAAATAGAAATAAGAAGGATGTGGGATATGTCAGTGGAAATGGTACCCATAATCATAGGAACACTAGGCACGATCCCAAGATCCCTGGAAAGGAGCCTGGAAAAACTAGATGCCGAAGTAGCTTCAGGACTCATGCAGTAGAGTGTGCTCCTAGAAACAGCGAACATAGTGAGAAAAGTGATGGACTCCTAAGGAAGAAGGATGCAACTCGGAACCCCACACTATAAAAACCACCCATTCGAATAGGATGACTGTGATAGACCCCCAAAAGATAGAATACATGAAAAAAGGAAAAAATAATAATAATTAAAAGTGGAGTTTCAGTGGGTACCACATTGCCAGCACTAAAAGTATAGATGGAATAAATGAAGCTTCACAATTATCGTTACTAGAGAGATATATACGTAGAGAAGATTCGTTGATGGCCAATGAATTTACTTTGATCTTTATGATCAAGTCCTTGGTATCGAGATTCCTGTCTCTATCGTCTCTCCGTTCATTTTAAATGAAGTATCTTTACAGCTTCATCTCTCTTCTGCATCTTAATTTCTTTGTAATATCCCAATTTTTTTCATAGGGAATTGTGTTGATTTCCAATCATAAAAAATATAGTCTTAATATCTTTTTTATACGCTTTGGTCGGTATTCACGCGTAGATAACAGACCTCCTCTTCAATTCCCACCGTTATCCCTACATTAAGGGGTCGGTTGCCTGATGCGCTTTCTCCACTGCCTTCTATCAAAGGCATCATCAGGCATGGTTTATTGTTTGCTAAAGTGGTTTTATACGACCGCATGCCCTTGCTGTCATCAACCACAGGTATTGCAAGGCAGCAGGACTTGCGGTGATAGTATTCTTACACCCCTACCACAGAAACAGCGTAAATAACAGACCTGCAGACATGTAAAAATATGGAGCTGAAATTAACGACGAAGATTTAGTCGACTGTTTTCACCCTAATGGCGTTTTCACCTATATATAGATAAATAAATAGATTTTCAAAAAAGGAAATGAAGTACTATCGAACTCCATCTACGGCAGCCATCTTGCCCCAATCGTTAACTAATATTTTTACGGGTCAAGTCATGGCCTTATGTATTGCGCACGCAGTAAAATGGTCTCTTTAAAATTATCTCTTTAACCTTCCTTAATCTTTGAACCCTTTATTTGTAAATTGGTGAACCGCAGAGCCCAGTTCATGAGTCAGTCGCAAAGTTGTCGAGCACTGGAAAGATCTCAGTGGTTAGTCGATTTTATCATTTTTCCTCCCTGTGGTATTGGCGGAGTTCTTTTTACCGCACATTTAATTTCATAGTCATCTAAGTGAGTGTTTAAATTAAATGATTCTTCATTTCGTTTGTAATTGTATAAGGCGCTTTCATGCAAGGAAATACTGGCTTTATTTTATATATATAAAAAAGAATAAAAGGTGGAAGCTGCTGCACTTGAGCCATCTTGACCCAAAGCTCAGATAAAGCTGTTTTCTTTTTCTCAGGATCAAGCATTATAAAGATGACTGATCAAAAATTCTCTCCCTTTTTAGCTTTAATGGTCGTAGCTGACCTTCAGCCATGCAACTGAGCAAAGATTATCATCCTTTTAAAAAGGGAGTTGATTTTTACAAGGAAAATAATTAACTTGAGACGCGGATGAAAGATTCTTGCGAGAATTTAAAGAATTCAGAAATCGTTTATTTGGGTATTAAGGTCTCATTAACGTCCATCTCAGAGAACATTTTCTTCTCTTAAAATGGCGATTTAAGTAAAGTGGCTTTTAGAGCCTCGAATGAACGTTATGTGCCATTTTCCGACTCGATTGTTTGAGGATGAAATTTCCAGAGATCAACGAATCCTTTATTGCTGTCATCAAATGGACGTGTAATTTTCTTTTTCTTTTTTAATCCCACTCAGAGAGATAGATTTAGTGCGCGCACACAGCTTCAGCTGCTCATTTTAATGGACTTATAATCCAGGATAAACAGCTTAGTGGAACTCAACCGCGCAACCTCTTATTTTACCTTATATCTTTTTCGTATTATTTGTTCTGAGGTTGCTAACTCTCAGCTAGAAATGCCAATATGTTGACGAGACAATTTACGAACAAACTCACTTTCATCATTAAATCATCATTCAGTAAAGGGCTCGTAACCCTATTTACTTCAAATCACATTTGTAAAGAGTGAAGCTTTGATAAGAGATGAAAACTTCCACCTTTTCACATAGTTGTGTTTATTGCTTGCACCAAGTCTTGGACTGTGTATGTACGCACGAACCAATATGTCATCATCAATCAATCAAGAAATCGGTGAAGTTTTCTCATTAACTGTCAGTGGTGGCTATTTCCACCAAAGTCTCTCTCTGCCTCTCAAATATTTTTGGTCAAGAAATTTGTGGCGAATTTCTGTCTCCTTTGATTTAATAATCCTCCCACTTTTGAAATATTTTGAGTTAGTAGTTCATAAAAGAGAGGGTTGATTCCTTGAAAGCTCTTCTACCAAAGCCTTCCAGTAATCCCTATATGTAAGCAGAAGCTTTCTGCGCAAAACGAATGGCCTAATGAAACTTAAGAAATCAAACACTGCATTCAAATCTGGAGGTTTTACAGACTGCTCTCTAAACTCTGATTTTACTGCTCGCCTAAATAAGCACTTTTTCTTGGCCTCTCTTTTATAGTTTAGTTTCCTCTCACTATATTTGAAAACTATGTTTGACAAAGCTTCCAGTTTGGCTGGTTATATATCAGCCATAATTTGCGAAAAAATGACATGGTAGCACAAGAAGGTTGTTAAATATACCAATGTACACTTTAAGCAATTCTCGTTTGTCTGTAGTTCTCTAGTTCTGCTAACAATTCTTCCTTTTTATCATCGAGAGAGGAAAAGGAATAAAGATGAATTCGTAACTGCTTATCTGGATTTATTCTATCAATAAATAATAAGAAATGGATTATAAATACAGCCATTTTTCCTTATTTACACAGTCGGTAGAGCCTAAAACGAGAACTTGGTTAAGCCATGGGCTCGCAAGATCACATCTGTAAAGCGTCATAGCCATTCGCAGGAACTCTAGTCGTAAGACACCTTCTCTCCACGGGCGATGGCTGCTCTCTGAGCCTCAGCGGTCGCAATCTGGTCGAGGACGAACTGAGGAATCGGGTGAGGGAATTCTGGAGCCACTGGAAGGAGGTCCGACTGGGGCTGAAAGCCGTTCTCGTCAGCAACAAATTTCAAGACAACGGGAGTTCCGTCAGGAGCAGTGTACCTGTAGCGAAACAAAATGCTAGTCTCTCTCTCTCTCTCTCTCTCTCTCTCTCTCTCTCTCTCTCTCTCTCTCTCTCTCTCTCTCTCTCTCTCTCTCTGATCAGTAAAGACTAATACACACTACTACTTAACAGACCGTTTTAAGATTTATCAATAATTTTTGTGGTAGGGTCTAGAGGTTAACAGTGTTAATTAGGATCAGTAACAATAAGGAAGTGTTGCTTCGCAGACATTCTAGAAAGGGCAAACAGGGTTCATTTGCGCTAAAATATACCCTAACACTTTCCATCAAATCCTATTCTTAAAAAGGAAACATTTTCGAAGGCTGCCTGTGCAATAAATACCCTAAACGACAGACCAAACAGGCGGCCGTCATAATGACTTACTTGGCTTGCATATGTAGGCAAAAACTTCTTAAATTCACGGTATAAAGAGTGAGACAGGGACTTGGAGCAAGCACTCTCGTAGTATATTCCAAGTCCCTGTTTCACTTACCTTTCTACCGTGCATTTAAGGATATTGGATTGGCAAAAAAGTCAACATATTCTTTTGACATTTATCATTGTATGTGACAAGTTTGATTGCATATTGTATCACAGAAGTATTCAAACACAATCGCCCTGTTGACATGACAGTCAGCCGAATTAAAATATAAAGATATAATTGTACTCACGAGAACTGTCCAGCACTAGCAATGGCGCCCTCAGACACAGGAGAGCCGGCCTGAGAAATGACAATTCCGTTCCCGGTCTCGACATCGAAGTTGTATCTTCCGTCGTCTTCCTGAATGCGCTCGTCTCTCAGGATGGGAGCGACCTCATCCGAAGAGGACCCGTACTGCTGGGGAGCAGAGGCTGCCAAAGTTGCAAGGCACGCAAGCACGATCTGGAACAGTAAGTCAGTCATTTCAGTGAAATGGAGTCTCAAATTCCCTGAACATTTATTCCAGTTGTCTTTAAGCTTCTGGCTGCCGCACTCCAGCACATATAATTGTTAATTTCTACCGCTAATTATCAGTCCTCTCCGAGATGCCCTGGAATACTAAAGATGAAATTGGGCAGCATTCATAGTGTGCCACGTTTCTCTTAGGTATAAAACAAAGAGTTGACCAGGCGTTTTCGTGTTTTCAGCTCTGCGGCTGCATAAAATAATCCCAAGATCTTGCAATAGATGGTCTCTCTTTCTCTCTCTCTCTCTCTCTCTCGCTCTCTCTCTCTCTCTCTCTCCTCTCTCTCTCTCTCTCTCTTTTTTTATATATATATATATAGATATATATATATATATATATATAGGATCTATATATATGATATATATATACAGATATATATGTGTGTGTGTGTGTGTGTGTGTGTGTGTGGTGTGTGTGTGTGTGTGTGTGATAACTGAATCAAGAAAGTGGGACTCACGTTATATATATAGATAATATAATATATATATATATATATATATATATATATATATATATATATATATATATAGATATAAATATATATATCTATATATATATATATAATATTCTGTGAATCACGAAAGTTTGGGACGTGGGACAAATGCATAAATAAAGGTATAAGCCACGAAGAACAGTGAAACACCGGAGTATCTGCAAGATCTTTCGACTCAACGTCCTTTACTTTATTTATATTATATAGGATAGGAATATAGTATGTGTATAATTAACATCTATTATTCCCGAAGAAAAAAAAAACATGTTGACAAGTTTCTCCCATATATGAACAATATTCAGACAATTGAAGGGATAAATTCCCAGTTGTCAGGAAGAACATTGTACCGAACAGAGAAACTGGGAACAGAAATGACCACTTCCGCTCACACTGCATAAGCCAACGGCAGATTCGAGTTTGTAAAATATAATAGCGAAGATTAGGTTTTACAAAAACCACTCGTCAATCCAGGTAAATTATGGCTTCACATAATTTTGATATTGAAAAGCCATTCCAGTGACGATACGGTGTAAAAGCAAATAAGTAAATGAAAGCGCTCCAGCAGATCCGGCAAATTTATGAATGCAGTCGAGAATGCAACCAGCTATTATCCAGTTACTTGGGATCTGCTGTTCTTCGACGAGCTCCTCTTGAGTCGGGACCTAGATCTGATACTGGGAAGTTATATGGAACAGAGATTTTGTCTCGTTCCACTTCACTACGTCACCTTTTGCAGAGCAGTTGTTCTGATTTAATGGCCCTCAGTTAAGTTCTGCAATCATTCATCTTTAGTCATTCATCTGTTAGACTTTCGAAGGCATCGGCATAAAATTATCTTCAGAAATTTGGTTCAGTTGTCAAGACTTATCTCTGTGCAAAAGGTAAGTCCGTTCCCTCTTATACGAATCATTTTGAAACGTCTTTTTTCGTTATAATTCAGTGCACATTAATTTTAAACTACATTGTATATATTTAAATGCTGGGCCGATCTACATTGCAATCAAACTTAATCGTATAAAGAATGTCTGATAGAAGGTCGCATGTCAAGCATGAGCTTTACTGCTTGGGAGCAATTTCTAGACTACGATTCACCCAGAAGTCAAGTTTGATTTAACCTTAATGGTTGAATGGAATCACATTCAAGTCTGATCTTTCAAGTCCTTTTGTTGTGGAACCCGCTGTTCTCTAAACGCAGAACTTACGAGCTTCATGGCGCTGGGCAGCTGAGAGGAGTTCTGATAGCTAAGGTGGAATCCGTCGGTGTTTATATACCCGACGAAGGGTAACAAGAACTCTTCTGTCGCGCTGCCACGATGCCACGGTTACACAGTGACACATTCACCTCTTGCAAAACGTTGATGCAGGATGTTTAAGGATTGCCTGCTCTCCTTGAAAAGATATTAGGCTAAAGGGAAAAAAAAACAACCACGTTTCATTATCACAGAAAGTTAACGAATCAGGTTGAAAATACATGAAAGAAACACTTCAAAAAGATGAACCTCGAGACTCGTTTAAGGAGAATTCTGTACTTTACCAAAGATGATCACATTATACGAAAACGATGCGCACACGTATTAAAAGTGTATAGATTCAATTTCATAAGTCATAATATCAAACAACAAAAATGTGATGTGACATTTTTTTTTTTTTTTTTTTTTATGTGACATTTAAGGTGCAAAGAAAGGATAGTCTTCGGAATTCTGCATTCAGGAATTGCAGTGAATTTGGGTCCATTTACATCCAGAACGCTATCATTCATGAAACCGTTTAATATGAATTATGTCAGGAAGGCTTCAATTTCGATACTACAGCTTTTTTTTTTTTTTTTTTTTTTTTTAAGAAACCACCTCCCTTCCTTGTCTTGTAGCTCTGCATGCCAAAGGACTTTCTAAACTTTCAGAGTAAATTAATTTCTTTATTACCTCTCTCTCTCTCTCTCTCTCTCTCTCTCTCTCTCTCTCTCTCTCTCTCTATATATATAATATATATATATATATATATCCTATATATATATATATATATACTATATATATATATATATATATATATAAGTGTATATATATATATATATATATATATATATATATATATATATATTAAGCTACAAATATCCTTTAATATCCAGTTCGCTCTACCTCAGAATTAATATATTTTCATATATGTTAACCGAAGGGATTTTCCTTTGTTTTTTGTTTTTTTTTACAATTTCGTCTTCTCGTGGATTCGAACATGTCACAGAAGACCTGATTTCTCATTTGTCCGCTGGTTTTCCGAATCCATCCACGAGAGGACGAAATTTTTATCAACTAAAAAAATGAAGATAAAAAATCCCCCTCCGTTTAATATATATGAAAATATATTAATTCCGAGGTAGAGCGAATTAGATCATAAAGGACATTTGTAGCTTGCATAGGAATCACGGTGATGTACTAAAAATTCATGTAATATATATATATATATATATATATATATATATATATATATATATATATATATACATATATATATATATATATATATATATACATTGGCAATGTACGCTCACAGAATCTTTGTGAATTCTTAGAAAGTATATTGAAGCTTAAAATAAGCGTTTCCTTGCGAGATCTAAAAGTATTTAAGTGTTTCCACTTTATGGCCCGTTTAATCTTTTCCCTGATTTACGGGCGATTGATAAGAGAGAGGGACTCGACTTTGTAGCTGTTGAGGGTTGTGATTTTTGGAAGTATTTGATTATTTAGCATCATTCTTGTAACTCTCAGTCAAAAATGAGCTTTCTTACCCGAGCACTAAGAGCAAAAGCGGATTTTAGGTTTTTTATGCTTTCTAGCAAAAGTAATTTTGTGGTGACTAGAGTAACTAGCGCATATATGCATACATTGTCTTCGAATTCCTCGCAAAACCTAGTGCCATGTTTTTACCTTTCTTCCCAGTCTAAAAATGTTCAAGAGATTATTGGAACAGTTTCTGCATATATGACTAATTTTATCTTTTTTTTCTGATTTCTTTTTCTTCTTAAAATTTCATGTGTTGCCTTGTGCGTTAAGACGATGATGGAACTTTAAAAGAATTTCTCCGAGTTTGGTAACACTGCTGAATACATAGTACGAACCTTGGTCTAACTTTGCGTAAAAGTTTATATATTTTGTAGTTTTTCCTTCTTTTTGCATTGGCAACCAGGGCCGATTTTCCAATTTAGGTAGCAGCTCAGTTTTCTGAAAGATATTGCATTTTTCTAAATATTACTTATTGACTTTGATAGAAAAGGTCGAATGGCTATGTACGTCGATTTAAAATTCAGTTCTTATTTTTAAACTGCCAAAGATATGTCTATGTAAATAATCTCTTGCTCTACTAGTAACAAATTAAATATAGGCTCACAAAAATCAAGAACAGTGGGAGGGTCTATCTTTGACGCTAGTTATTGAAAGATTGGACAGTAGTCCAATATTGTTGTCTATTCCATCTTACCGTCTGAAGTGCCTTTCTTTACTAAGAATATTTCTACAGAGTTAACATCTTGCTTTTCATAATTATGACAGAACTGTGACATTTCATAACAGAATAGGGTACATTTTTTTTATTTTACAGAGTTAACATCTTGCTGTTCGGAATTATGACAGGACTGTGACAGTTGATAACTGAATACACTTTTTTATTTCCACAGAGTTAACATCTTTCTGTTCTGAATCATGACAGAAATATGACATTTCATAACAGAAAAGGGTCAATTTTACGTGTGGCCTTCATTTTTTCGATAGCCATAAATTTCCAGATTCCCAGTACCCAAAGAAAATTGTTCCTCAGTCATGGTATTATTAGAGGAAACCTTGAATACGTTAAAGAACGATGCTTATTATTTTACAAAACAATTTTCATAAAACTATAACAACATTACTTTACCTCTTGTGGTCCAGAGAGTAATTCCTTGTTATACTTTTAGGTTGTCATCGATATTCAGAGTGGAGGTCGACCATTCATATATCATATATATATATATATATATATATATATATGTGTGTGTGTGTGTGTGTGTGTGTGTGTGCGTGTGTGTGTGTGTGTGTATAAATATATATATATATATATATATATATATATATATATATATATATATATATATATATACATAATTCGTATGATTACTAGATTAGTCAAAGTCTACTACATGAGTGAAAAGCTGCTAATAGCGTGCAAATGCGTGCATATAGAGAAATAATATAAGTAATGGGTAAGTTCATGCAGATATTCAAAGGACAGAGAATAAAAACTGGATACTGGCAATTCAGGTAAAAAGAGCAGCTACCTATTAAGTAAGAAATGGAATATTCCGAACGGAAACCTTATTAGCGAGTGAAAATGAGCCTAGGAGTAGGAGAAGACTGTACCAAGTCAATAGGCAAATGAGGACTCTCTGATAATGGGGAATTCATCTTTCCCCCCGAAAGATTACCGAGGATTTATTGTCTCTATTTTCATGATCATTCATTTCCATCGCATTTTTTCTCGAATGAGTCTTCCGACTTCTCTCGATACCAGTTTCATTCTCTCCAGTTCCGCACTAGGAATAACTCGTCATCAGGAGACTTTCGATAATGTTCATAGTCAGTTCATTTTTTGACTCAACCTATAACTAGGATTCATTGTTGGGATCTTTCCTAGATAGTGAACCCAAGGGTTTTCGGGAGTCGTTATCTGGGACTAATATTTCTTAGGGAGCATTATCTTTATGATATCTAAAGTCTTCTGTAATCCCCAACAGACCTGTACTGAACGCGCCGCAAAGGTGGATACACACCGGGTCTCTCTATAAGAACGATTCAAATTTTGTGCAAGATTTCTATAATCCTCAGTGTCCCACTTATTGCTCTTATATTCTGGTGATCCCAGATCTGTTTACAAATGGCAGTAAAGGTTGAAGTAGGCTTTCTTGGCGTCTCAGAAGTGGCTGTCACTTTAAGTCTCTCTTAGTTTAACCAGACCACTGAGATGATGAACAGCTCTCCTAGGGCTGGCCCGAAGGATTACTAGATACTTTTGCGTGGCTAGGAACCAATTGGTTACCTAGCAACGGATCTACAGCTTTTTGTGGGATCCGAACCACATTATATCAAGTAATGAATTTCTAATCCCCAGAAACAAATTCCTGATTGATAGGGCGGTGAGTCGAAATCGGAACTACCGAATCGTTAGTCAAGCACGTAAACCACTCTCCAACGAGGAACTAATTCGAATTTTAAATAACTATAGCTATTTCCCCATCCCCCATCCCGCACCCCTTAAATGGGAGTAGTGGAGTTATTAGGCGACCAAACGAGAACTCTTTAAATCTGTCCCGGCATAAATTGACGGATAGCACAAAGCTCTTCTAAAAGTAATATACTCCTCAGCCTCATGAAATAGTTTTTGTCCAAGATTTTTCAAGCAGAGAAGTGAGGAAGCCATGTAAAGAATAGATGATATTCCAAATGAATATAATAAAGAAGTGACAGCTATGTAATACGTACTTTATTGAAGCAATGTTTTTAAAATTTAAAATTTAGATGATTTTTTTTTTATTTCTAACTGAATTTATGCTATGATTAGTATTCGATTCTGGAAACTGTTGTTCATCAAGATTTATGATTAATTGCCTTTTGAATAATGAAGGTTGATGAATCGGGAATAAATGTCCATTCATTTGATTAAAGACTTAGATTTCTTTTGGGAAACGTAGCTTCTATTTCCTAAACAGTATTCTCGTCGTTTCATCTTTAGTTATCATAGCCAGGTAAAGTGACTAAAATCTATTCGCGTCAGCTTACCTCCAAGTTATCATGGCCACCGATGAAGACATACTGAGCACCTTTATTGTTATTCCAGCTTTAACTTATCATAACCAAAGGGACTGAAACTTCTGCTTGAGATTCGCGTGTTTGGGGGCCATAGTGTAGGCCTTTTAAATGGAAAAATTTATAACTAAAGGAGTCTTTTCTTCTTTTTTTCTGCTCTATTTGTCAGTATTTCCAAGTCATTCTGAAACATGAGTGATGAATGACCTCTTTTGTTAGTTGTGGTGATTAGTTTAGGGCAAATTAATATCAGTATTAATATCATGAAGAGTAAAGAAACCGAATGTGTATGATTGCATGGAACACCAGTCACTAAGGAAAGGAAAAAACCAAGTTCTTGAATATGCTAAAGTACTAAGATATGAATTACTATTCAATTTAGCAACTGTTGTATTTGTGGCTTTCACACATTTAAGAGTTGCCCTTATTTCACTGTCCCTTTTATTCACTCTGATGACATTGCTGTAGTGGACTCCTAAAATTGACAAACATAAAGAAACGCATGACCAAAAAGGGATCAGTTTTATGCCATGATAAAGAAAATAAACGAAGTAATGGGAAAATACTATATTGTAAAAAACTGTATCATAAAAAAGTGATCAGTTTTATGCCATGATAAAGAAAATAAACGAATTAATGGGAAAAATACTATTTCACAAAAACTATTGGCAACTGAAATTTTATCCACCGCTTACATATCAGATCAAGAAAACAGGCTTAATAAAACTTATGAAACACAAATTCTATCATTTTATTCAGTCAATAAATAGCAAAGAACTCATGATAAATATGGTGGGCCTAACATTGGAGCATCGGAAAAGATTTTCAGAATCGTTTAAGCCTCGGTCGAACTCTTCATCCGGCCGAAGGTTTTCGAAGTCGCTCGAAACATATTAATAGAGCGATAGGTATCCGCCGAGCGGGAAGATCTACTCGTAAGACACCTTCTCTCCGCGGGCGATGGCTGCTCTCTGAGCCTCAGCGGTGGCAATCTGGTCGAGGACGAACTGAGGAATCGGGTGAGGGAATTCTGGAGCCACTGGCAGGAGGTCGGACTGGGGCTGGAAGCCGTTCTCGTCAGCGACGAATTTCAAGACAACGGGAGTTCCGTCGGGAGCTGTGTAGCTGAGGTGGAAAAGGATGGTTTCTTAATTGAGGATGGTTTAGTTTTCTCATGAGCACTACACGGCAAAGGTGCAATTTAATCAATAATAAATTATATATATATATATATATATATATATATATATATATATATATATATATATATATATATACATATATATATATATATATATATATATATATATATATATATATATATGCTTAAAAAATCACAGCAGATGCATACGGGACTTCATTAAATAAGCGAATACCACAGGAAAATGATAGGCAGAAATCCAAGCCGCTTTCGTCTTTATTAAGACATCGTTTTAATAAAGACGAAAGCGCTTGAATTTCTGCCTATCATTTTCCTGTGGTATTCGCTCTTATATATATATATATATATATATATATATATATATATATATATATATATTATATATATATAGTATATATATACAAAGAGAGAGAGAGAGAGAGAGAGAGAGAGAGTCTGTATCATTCCGAGGAATATACAGCCCCACGTGACTCACGAGAACTGGCCAGCGCTGGCGATGGCGCCCTCCGACACAGGAGACCCGGACTGGGAGATGACGATTCCGTTTCCGGTCTCGACGTCGAAGTTGTAGCGGCCGTCGTCCTCCTGGACTCGTTCGTCCCTCAGGATGGGAACCACCTCCCTGGAGTCCACTCCGTACTGCTGGGGAGCAGCGGCAGCCATAGCGGCAAGGGCGGCGAGGATGACCTGAGGGACGATAATTTCTCTATTTTAGACTCTTTCTCATCACTTTCATTTTTTTACTCTTTTTCAATTTATTTTTACTTAATTTTTTTTTCTTCTAGAAATTGAAAGGGAATTATTTCCTTGACCTTCACGTTAATATACCAGCTTTTATTGTATATCTCATAATACACAAGTTTTCATAAATTAGAATTAGTCTTTGCCATCAATTTAATATTGTGTACTCTTTTTATTAATTGTTTTTTTATTCTTTTTTTTTTGTTTTAGAAATTGAAAGGGATTCTTTTATTCTTTTTTATTGATTTACTTATTTATTTACTTATTTTCTTTTATTTTTTTTAAACTGAAAGGGACTTATTTCCGGGACCTTTACGTTATTGTACCAGCTTTTATTGTATATCTTATAATACACAATGTTTCAGAAATTAGAATGGTTCTCATTTGAAGGACCATATTTACCGGTAACTGGTCACTGACTGATGATTACTGGGATTTCCTCGAAAATAAACCGAATAATGTCTCCCTTTAATTCCATTGAGGAAAAACGATGAAAATGAAATGAAGCTGACAGGAGTAAAGCACATCAAAATACGATCTGATCCTGTTAAGATGCAGTCGGCCCAAGTCTTTCCCTTTAACCTTTAAATAACCGTAGATACCTACTGCCGACATCCACTCTTGATCAGAAAGGTCGGGCTTTCACGTTTATCTCTGTTAATGAGAATTGTAGGTAAGCGAAAGGTGTCAGGTGCTTAGACGATTATCTTTTTTTTTATTATTTTTTTTTATTTATTTTTTTATATATATATATTTTTTTTTTGCAGATGCTTGTAAATTTGACTCACGTCCGAAATATGTCTAAAAATCTGACGCAACAATCAAATGTTAAAAAGCTGTTCAGAGAGGGACCAAAAAGAACGAGGAATTAACAACATAAAAAAAAAAAAGAGTAAAAGCTTTCTGAAGGAAGTGAAGTGAGTTTCTCATCTTGTGGAAAGAAAGTAGAGGCGTCGGGGTGAAAGCGACAGAAGGATCAGGATGGAGAGAAACCATAAAGCGACAGAAACGCCGAGAAAGAAAGAAAGACGACGAAGAGAAATTCTTCCTCAAAGAGCGAACTTGAGAAGCGGATCCTGTGATCACAGTAATTATATGGGAGAGGTTTCCTGCATTCCTCCACTCACTCTTATTTATTTATCTATCCTCCGCTTTCACTGTCAACTGTATTCAGTCCTTATATTACTGGAGCAGCTCTCCACTTTCTCTTCAGAAATTCCGGCGGCATTTTCGCCCTCAACATGGCAGGACATATTGACGTTCGATTGGTTTATTTCCTTAATAATTATTCAACCTCAAGATTTACGAATACTAAGTTCCATTTACTGATAAAAGCAAAACGTTCAAAATGTATCGATCTCATCATCAGTGGAAATTTGTACGTTCATGAAGATTGTAACGACACTTCTGGGGAATTAACGCAACCAACAGTGGGTCACGATGAGATGTGAGCTGTTAGAGTCAGTAGTGTTTCCACAAGTAAATGTCTAGCACATCGATGGTTAACCTCTCATTGGCCTTCAAATCTCATGAAAATCATCCTCAATGAACCGTCACGAGGCATCATAGAAACTTTTAAGCTTCGCAAATGAATACAAATACAAACACAATCATCCGGGTACCATGAAGTTGACTAAACATGGTCCGCCATGGATATAAATACACTCACATGGGTGCGCATACACGCATATATGTGTATAAATATATGTGTGTGTATGTAAACATATATGTGTCTATTATATAAGTATATCGGCGAAAGATTCATAAGTATCGGCTGACCTCAATTAGTTTCGTTCCTATTTAGGCAATATGGATCCGGTTGGTATATTCGCTCCGTTATCGTGTTTGCGTCTAGAAATCTCGGATCTTTGACGATAAAATTATATGGAAATGAGCTTCCAGCTCGTTCCAGTTCACTGAGTCTTCAGCGAAGCCCTAAATGATATATCCGATATATATATTTCATACAACATACTCCAAAGCATCACTTATCGCGTGAACCCTCGATGATTTTGTAAGGGTTTTTTTTGGCTGATATATAGTATATATATATATATATATATATATATATATATATATATATATATATAAATATATATATACTATACATATATATATATATATATACATATATATATATATATATATATATATATATATATATATATTGCTCATATATATATATATATATATATATGTATATGTATATATATATTGCTCATATATATCTTATATATATATATATATATATATCTATATATATATATATAGTATATATATATATATTAGCGTATTGAGTTTCCTATTGACAGTGATTCTTTTTTCCTGAAGAGAATTCATGTCCAGTGCTAGATGAAGTACA
Organism: Macrobrachium nipponense; assembly: GCF_015104395.2. Classification (NCBI taxonomy): domain Eukaryota; kingdom Metazoa; phylum Arthropoda; class Malacostraca; order Decapoda; family Palaemonidae; genus Macrobrachium; species Macrobrachium nipponense. The sequence goes on from NC_061093.1 coordinate 7,923,285, forward strand.
TAGTGACTTTGATAGCTAGATTATTTACAATATTTGCATTTTCTAATGCTTGAGGAAATCAACATTTCACAAAACATAAAGTTCACTCGGCTTTTTTTTGTTTCCATGTTCTTAGAATAGCCTCAATAATAAAAATGACCGTTTGTATTAGAACGATATGTGTGATTGTTAATGAATGTTGCTGCAAAGAAACCTGAAGCGAAAATGAGGCAGGCTCATACAGGGAGGCAAAGGCTACTCACGAACTTCATGTCGTAGCGATGTGCAGAGGAGCTCTGATAGCAGGAACGACATCTTCTGGCGTATATATACCCGACGAAGGGGAGCGAGAACCGTCGTGCCCTCTCGTGTTGCCACAGTGCCACGGTTGCCTCCGATTATTGACGCCTTCGCCTTTTACCGAATTCCACTTTTGTTGCATAAAGAGCACCTTGGCTCGATGGGATAACACCTCCATGATGAATTGTTATCGCCAAGGGCACGAAGAAGGAGAGAATAAGGGTGGAAAATTCTCCCGAGAAGTGGCGGACCCCCCGCAGGGGCGAGACACGAACGTAGTGGGAGGAGGAGGAGGAGGAGGAGGAGGAGGAGAACTGTCCTTATGAATCGTCATCGAGGCCGCGAAAGGAGGTCATCTGGAGGAACTCTTGGTATTAAGCCGAGAATGAGGGAGAGAGTCAGTCGATCGTCTTGGAATATTGACATCCCGATGCGCCATGGCGCCGATACTTTAGGTGAATTATGCGAAAGTTGGTCTTGAATTCTCGTCCTTTCTTGCCGGTTCTTCACGCCCAATTCCCCCTTGGGGGTTGGGGGGGGGGGGGGGGGGGAGCCTCTCGAACACGGGCGGCTTTTTGTTTTTTTTGTTTTTTGTTTTTGCTTAGTTGGTTGTTGGTCCCGGCTTTGTTACCCGAAATTGAAGGAGCGTTTTATCTGCAGTTAGCTGTTTATTTGCCATTTCCTGTAGACTCCTTCTTTTCGAGTCTTTTTTTTTTTTTTTTTCTTTCTTTCTTTTTTTTTTAAGGACATCAACTGAGTCTACTGACTTGAGTATTTTTACAAATACAGCACACTTGACTACGAAAGTTTATTTTTAACAGATTTTTTCCCTTAGTTCGTGGGATTGTTCATTGCCACCATCCATTTTATTCACCTTTTATTTACCCATTCGATTCCTTCACTAAACCCCGTGAAAACCAGTATCTTTATTTATTTCATTGTTAACGTTGCATATTTTCCTATTTGGTATACTTTCATGTGAGGCTCTTTCTAATAAATATGAATGACGATT
>NC_061093.1:7927075-7991442 GCF_015104395.2 Macrobrachium nipponense
CATGGGTTCTCAACCTGGGCGCCATAGCGCTGTTACAAATCATTCATTTCAAGATACTGTTAGGGATCAGAATTTATTTAAAATGCAGAGGTTCATTGAACTTTTATCTAACTAAATTACAAATTTCCCAAGAGGCCAGTGCGCCGCCCGTCATGTCTAGTCTTTTGGAACGTAAGTGATTTAATTTAAGGTACTGAGCATACAGCAGAAATCCATCAGTTAAGATCATTATAACTTCCAAGTTTGTAATAAAGTTCCTATAAAGCAAATGTGTTTGCTTCTTCAACGTTTGTTTTTTTTTTCTCTCTCCTTTTTTACAACGTTCTTGGAAGGTACCATTTGACGTCTGTAGATTATCATCATATCGTGAATTATTATCTCCTGAATTCAACTTCTACGGAAACGCATCCTTGACCTGGCTTTGGGGATATTCGTGTCGATAAATCTTGCCTTTCGTTTTATCTTCATACTTCCTTTTGTTTTTGTTTCTTTCATTCTTTCATTCTTTCATCCTTTATACAAACAATTATCTATATAATTAAGTTAGGTTAGGTCTCTATTTAATCTCATCAAATACGAATTACCCATTCCTTCATAACAAGAGAATGTGCCCGTAGTATTCTTATCAATAAACGCATAAGAAATTTATATATTTGCATTTATTAAGATATAAGAAAAGCAGTTGCCTTACCTTCAAACTATACCTGTGATTCTGAACATTAGTTGTTCTTGGACAAAATGTACTTGCCATAAGAGATGATATAAAGAAATGATTCTGTGCCTACAAAGTTTAGACAATCCAAGATATCGCTATCTAACTGTTCATATTCATCTTCCGTTCTCATATTTTATTTTTAAGGCTATTCAAGGACTTATCTATTTTATGCACGAGTTTTGTCACCTTTTAATGCGAATATTCTTTTTCCAATCCAACTTTTTTGCAAATAGTCAAAAATGCCGAAGTCTATTAAGTGACTTGTGAAGCAGAGAAACCGAACTAGTACCTACATACTCGATAGAATTCTGATTCTCAAATTACCAGCTGCCCTACAAAAACTTCGAAAGTTCTATTTGAAAATTGTTAAGAATTACACCTAAACATTTTTCATTTTTGACGAGTAATTGAAACGTAAAACAAAGATGATTCTTAACTACAAATCTTGCCATTGCGGTAACCAAGAAATATGGAATTTGCAAGTTGGTCATATTCACTATGAAATAAATGGTAATCAAATACATAGAAACGAGTATTATATTTGTTGAACAAATTTAGAATTGTATCCTATAAGTGAATATTTACAGATAAAGTCTCACTAACTTCTTTTGAAATTGAATTATATCGGCCAATCTATTAAAGATGACTTATTCATAAATGCACTGATTGGTTATGAATTGCACCTCGTGAAACCACCGTGAACTTTAGAATTTCCTTATTTTTATACACTAAAGCAGCGGTTCTCAAAAGTAGGGTCCGTTGCACTTTGACAAGTGGGCCGCGAAATTTTACAATAACAGCGGTGGATGCTGGCGACTATGCCTGTCTTGGAGGTCAGCGATAAAATCAAGGCTTTTAGGGGGAAATCTGAGTCTTGCATGGGATCAAATACACGTTCCCACAACTCACAGAGTTTCTGGACACAAACAAAGTATCGGTCGAGTTATTAAGAAATCTGAGATCATTACAATTCGTACTCCACTGACGTCGACACCGATGCCTGGAAGTGCGTTCGGAATCCTTTTGTTACCAGCTCACCAGCAAAGGCAGAGTAAGAACTTTTGGGCCGCTATTAAAGAGGGATATCCTGAACTCTTTCCTGCAGCTTCGAAGGTTTTGCTTCCATTTCCCACTGCCTATGTCTGCGAGGCATCTTCCTCAGCTCTTACAGCCATGGAAACCAAGTTACAGGGATCGGATGCATGTGGAAGATGCCCTAAGAGAATGCCACTCGTCTATCTCTCCAAGGGTAGACAAGTTGCTCATGGGGAGGCAGGCCCATCCTTCACAATAATAATGAACAAAAGACATCTGACATTGATGAGAAAGAGGGGGAGAGTGTTTTGATACTATCAGAATCACCACATGAAGATGGCGGTACCCTTACTTCTCAGTCTATGTACTTATTTACAGCTTTCCATGATTGTTGATATCATGAAAGATATATATATATATATATATATATATATATATATATATATATATATATATATGTATACATATATATATGTGTGTGTATATATATATTATATATATATTATATATATATATATATATATATATATACATATACACTGAGTCTAGTGCGTTTTTTTTATTTACGTATTTGTTTTATACACATGACCTATATGGCTATCGAATTATGAAAAACCAGCGTAATATTGAAATTGATTTAGGGAATACGTATAGGGGCTTCACAATTTATCTTCTGTCATGAAAGGGGTCTTGGTTGGAAAAAGTTTGAGAACCCCAGAGAATATACATATATACGAAGAGCAGTAAATACGTATGCTTAAAAAAAATATATAGTATATATATATATATATATATATATATATATATATATATATATATATATATATATATATGCGTGTGTGCGTGTGTCAACATACAATAGCAAACAACATACAATAGCAAACAAGATAATTGAACAGAAATTCAATAACCATTAAGGACTATTTCTATAAATTCACTGCCCAATTTCCATACTTCAACTCTCCATCTGTGCATCATTTAATGGACGCTAGTCTTGGTCAAAGAAAGCTTCATTAAAGTCAACTGAACAACCACGAAGAAAAACTTCTAATTTCATAATCGCATGACTAGAACGCGTGCACAAAGCCCAATGCTCCAGCAATAAACTCAAAATCCTTCAGACATTTTTTGCATTTAATGTTAGCACATTTATGATTGAAAGTATTTAGTAACTCACTGAAACTTGGGTAGCCAATACTAATATCATGGATCCCAAAGGGTGTCCATGGGCCAAATTTGGCGAGGCTTAACATTTCGGCAATTCAACTAGCAAAAGTTGAAATGTTTATTTTATGCAAATGGCCCAACCAAACAATAAGAAACTATAACGTTTTGAATCTGATTAAACTAATTTTTAAGAATTATTATCAAAAGGTGTTTTTCAGACTTGTGTTTCTTCAGTGATCACTAACGAACCTATGGAACAAATCTCAACGAGCAAAAATATTCACTTTCAGTAGTCAAGATTTTTTCTCATTAATTTATTGTCTATCGTTTTATTTAAGATTCCCTTTTTGGTCCAAGTATAATATTTATAGCTGTTAAACTTCGTGAATGATGACTATATATATATATATATATATATATATATATATATATATATATATATATATATATATATATATATAAAGTTAATAACCAAGAACGGAAAAATGGGCGTTGTCTTTATTTACACATTCAACACGTTCCATATCTTCGTGATTCAGTTATACACACACACACCACACATATATATATATATATTATACAATATATATATTATATATATATATATATATATATATATATATATATATATATATATATATATATATAAAGTTAATAGCCAAGAAGGGAATCGGGCGTTTCTTTATTTACACTTCAACACTTTCCATATCTTCGTGATTCAGTTATACACACTCACATATATTTACATAAAGATATATATATATATATATATATATATATATATATATATATATATATATATATATATATATATATATATATATATATATATGGATGCTTGCGTGTAATTAACAAGAACACGCGAACCGAATACTCTATGTATCAGGAAATGTTCCCAAGAACTCGTACAAAGAAGAAGAAACTATCATCATTAATGCTTGGAAGAAGCACTTACTTCGGTCATACAGAATTAAAGTTAAAGACATCTATTGACACCTCTTGAAATTAGACGGAGCTCCTCTGGACCGAGAGAAGACGCGCCGAGAAAATAAAGCAGGATTGCAGACGTGCTTGTGAGCTGTGCATACCTCTAGTCTCCCTCGGAGAGACAGACCATTGACATTTTCCTTTCTTCTTCTTTTTTTTTCTTTGTAAATGCCATTTTTGGAACTTTCATTGTGGTGTCATGTATCTCGAAGCACCTTTGTGTCGGTTTTGAAAATGCAAAACAGGTTTTCTATTTTATTTTTCTTAAACTTCAGGTGATTCCACGAAATGGAAGATTAGCTTTACATACATGTATATAGTATGAAGACACGTAAGATTCACTGGACCCAAGACGTCTAAACAGTTCCCTTTGAAATTAAAATACAAAAATCTATTTTTATTTCTCGTCTGGCTACGTCACAAAGTAAAGGATATCTGATGGTCTTCCAGAATTACTACCTGTTTCCCAGACTGGCAACCGTTCGAAATTGGAATCCTTTTGTTAAAATGATTTACACACCATAATTCTACTCTCACGAAAAATGCTTATTGCTTTATTGAGCGCATATTTTATTTCGTTTGCTAAGTATTACTCTTACTGCTTATTATCAATAGTATTTTGAGACAGTATTAAAAAGAACTGAAGAAGATGGAAAATGTTAAAAATGCAGGAACTAATGAAGAATACATACTATAATACTGCAATATAAAGTAGGACATATTGCATACGTTAAAGGAATGAACACTAACAACGGGATGTGCAAACTCTGTATACAGGAGGCGTTCTTTACAGCAGAGATCGAGGAAAATGAAGCGCTCATTCGCTTCGTGAGGGGAAATTCAAATGGGTGTAGTAGTTCATTGCCAATCGCCGTCAAGGCAAACGGTGCTGATAAGGGATCAAGGATTCGTAAGTACCTCAGAGCTGGGTATCTGGTTCTCGGCGTTAGAGAAAGTATCGTAAATAAAAGCGTGACGTCACGCAGCTGAACTCGTGGTTGAAACGGAGATTTCTTGGGCGATTCAGACGAAGAAAAGACATTGTACTGTCCGTTGCAGGGATTTCTAGAGACGACGATAATGCTTAACCAAAGGAGGCATTTCCTTTTTTTAAAAATGGACAGGTAAAAACCAAGTTTTTATTTTTTTTCGTTTCAATAGTTTATGAAGTTGTCGACCATGGTTGTTCCAAAAAGCGAGGACGAGGAGCTCTTCTGGCTTCCTCTCGCCTTTGCTGGGGTTGGAGAGAGCAGGTCACGTCACGCCGTGAACAAAGAGCGAGGTTTTATATTCACATCTTAATTAATACCTACTACGACCCGGGTCAAACACTCACCTGCTTCGTAAGAAGAAGTTTTTTGAAGAGATGAGACTTAAAGAATATTCACTGGTCATATATGTACGTATATAATGAGTATATGTAGTATATGCGCATATATATATATATATATATATATATATATATATATATATATATATATATATATATAATATATGTGTGTGTGTGTGTGTACATACAATTATATATATATATATATACTATATATATATATATATATATATATATATATATATATATATATATATATATATGAATATATATATATATATGTATATATATATAATATATATATATATATATATGTGTGTGTGTGTGTGTATGTGTATAAATATAAATATATATATATATATATATATATATATATATATATATATATATATATATATACACACATATATACCATGTATATTATACATGTTGTTTGTGTTGTATGTGTGCTGGATGCATCTATCTATATTTGCAACAAATAGAAATGTTCTGCACGTATACGTTTTATTTATTTCTATGCCCTTATCTACAGAAACTCAGCTGCATCTATCTTGGGTCCTTGGATATATAAAACCATTTTATAGGACTTTCCTACTGCATATGTAAAAATCCCCTAAATAAAAGTTTTATGAGAAGGTCAAAGGGACGATGGTACATGCCTAGTGTAAAAAGGGATTAACCTCAATGTTGCATTTTTATCGCCTCTTGTCACTTGGCAGGTTTTTAATAAAATAAAAAAAAAACATGTTCACTTGTCACAGATCTTTCTGGAATCTGAGAAAGGGTACACATGGTAGCTTGAGAATTTAGTCGACGCACATAGAAATCCCTGAAAATACCGTAGACGTGATAGTGATAAATCATATATATATATATAAATATATAAAATAATATATATATATACTATATATATATGTGTGTGTGTGTGTGTGTTGTGTGTATGGATGTTTTTATCGTGTGTTTGCGCTTCTGCGTATGTGTATGTGTGTGTGTGTTTGCCTGCGTGTATGTGTTTGTGTTTGTCTGTGTATGCAAATATATTAAAATATAAATATACGCATATAACTATTGTTGCATATATAACTACATATGTAGATGTAGATGTAGATATATTATTATTAATATTAATATATATATAATATATATTATATATATTATATATATATATATAATATATATATATGAGTATATGTATACATTCATATATTCATATATATATGCATGCGTGTGTACATGTGTGTAAATATACTCACATATGGGTATTTATACATCGACCTGCATTCATATATGCTTATTAAATTTAATATACACATTCATACATACAGAAAAATAAATACCACACACAGAGAGACAAAGAAAACGCTAATAAACAGGTAAGAGTCAACAAGACTCGAGTCAGCAAGATTCCTGCGGACGTCCTCTGCTGTGGCTCCGAAGGTAAAAGGAGCCTGGTAATCACTATCATTATAAACCCAAGACTATCTTAATCGTCCTTATATTCACTGATGCCACGTCTAGCAGATTTCTCTGCGAATAATTTGACATTTTAATGCATTTGATTATGGAAACCGCTGTTTAGAGCTTGCTGATTTTAGACCTTGCTGACGATGTCCTTTTACAGAAAGCGTACATACTCATATTTCCCGATTTGAAATTCATTCTCGATAATATGTCAACTCATATTTTTCTCCGCTGTAGGATTCTGAAGCTTTAGTCGCACATTTCGACCATGGTATATATATATATATATATATATATATATATATATATATATATATATATATATATATATATATATATATGTATATATATATATATATATATATAGATATATATATATATATATAATATATTATATATGATATATATATATATATATATATATTATTATATATATATATATATATATAGATATATATATATACATATATATATATATATATATATATATATATATATCAAGTACAAAAGGCCCATTAAACCACTCTGGTTTCAAGCTAAGGACTATGTTTCGGTGGGCTAACTTCCACTACTTGATAAGGGTGGAATTTAGTCCACCAAAATATAGTCTTTGGATTTAAAAGCGTATAATGGGCCTTTTATACTTTTGAGACGTATCCCGTATATACAGGGTGGGCCAAAAGTAGCCTCACAGTTACTTCATGAACTGTTTCTCATTCAAAGTACTCTTCAATAAAAAATTAATACTGTGCCATTAATACATGCTACTTATTTTTATCCTTTTCATGTCACTCATTCTTAAATATGCCACTTATTCATGTCTGAAAAAATTTTATGTTTTTAATAAATTTATTTTTTATCTGTTTTAACTGTGAGGCTACTTTTGGCCCACCCTGTATATACATATATATATATATATATATATATATATATATATATTATATATAATATATATATATATATATGCCTATTTATATATAGTGTATATATATATACATATATATATATATATGTATGCATTTGTGTGTGCGTATGTATGCATATATATATATATATATATATATATATATATATATATATATATATATAATATATATATATATATATATATATATATATATATGATAGCCACGATGACTTCTTAAGGTATGGTTTTCCGCATAGTTTTAGATCTCCAATTGACCTTCATTTTAGATTTAAGGCATCGTAGTGACAAGCACGTCTAAGAAGAGAGAGAGAGAGAGAGAGAGAGAGAGAGAGAGAGAGAGAGAGAGAGAGAGAGAGAGAGAGAGAAAGTAGGATTTCTTTACATATCCTTCTTTCAGTCAAGATTATGCAAGTTGATGTAAATGTTTATGTCCCGTTTCAGCATTAGTGTACTACCACTTCCTCTTCTCGCCATTTTCTTCTTTTTTATTTTTTATTATTTTTTTTTATATCAACACATCATGATCCCAGTACTTCTCATTTCAATTCCACTTTCAAATGTCTCTTCCTCAGTCATTTATATAAGCAATAATCAGACCCTTTCGGGACATATATCCTACTAATTGTGTGATAATTGCCAAAGATTACGAGAAACGTTTACCGGAGAAGATATTATATCTGAAAGTTGCTGCTTTATTTACAATTTAATTTTAACTAAACCTGAGAGAAAATAAAATTCCTGGGGCCGGCAACCGGATGCGATTATGATCTCTCTCTTGCCAAAATTTTAGTCATAACTTGTAGTTACGGAAAGTCAGATAGAACCATAAATGAATGAATTTGATACCATGCAGTCACATCGGCTGAGAGACCTCTCGCCTCGTCTTTAGCGTAGATGACGAAGTTGAACACCGAAATATAATTCAAGCCTCGAGACTTTCATTTCGCCTTTAATATTAATATGTAACAATGAGAAGGATTACCAAACAATGTAAATTACAAGGTATCTCGAGGCAGTGAAGACTATTCTGATCATTTCAAGGGCAGACGAAATAGATTAAAACTCTTGATGAATGTGTGTGCAAGTCCTCTGCCTCGTGGTTTTCTAGGAATAATTCTAGCTAATTATGTTCATAGATTCCTTACGCTTATTTCAACATAGTCTCTTGACATCGGTTCACAGTATAACCACTTCTTCCAAAACACCCGTTCTATTCATTATGAAAGGCAGTAACGCTAAATACGTGAAGATGGATGAGAAGAAATAAGCAGCAGTTTGAGCTCCGGGTCTCAAGGTGCTGGTGAGAGCAAAATACTTGATACAATAAATACATTTGTCAAGCAGCAACATTTTTCACAACAGGAAAAGCACGACCGATGTGGCTTAAAGTTCTTTGGAGAATAATTCGAGGGCTTGATTCAGAAATTGTAAAGCAATATTAAATGTTGATGTTGAAATACATTATTTAAAGGTGTTTTAAGTACTCTCTACCTCTTTCTATTTTATCTAATTCTTTCCCTTTACCTTCCCATACACACACACAGACACACACACACACACACACACACACATATATATATATATATATGTGTGTGTGTGTGTGTGTGTGTGTGTGTGTGTGTTGTGTGTGTGTGGGACAGGGACAGTCCCCTGACTTCACAATATGTAATTAGTCCTAGATGCTTTGAAATATGTGGATCTAGTGACATTCTTACTATTGTATCAATCATATTTTGCTACTTCCTCATATTATCCTCAACAGATCGTACTTTAGGGAAGAACTCGAGAATGAACGATAAATTTGAACAAAATTAATGTAAATATGAATTTGATTAGCACTGTTATAACTTCGAAGAAGCGTCTTGATTGTTACGGTACCTCTTTCCATAAAAATGTCCATCTATATTAATATAAATTTACATCTGTTTAGTATTTAATGCAACTTGATTGTGACTGACCTTCATCCAAGTATCAGCTGTATTTTTTTTATAAATTCAGCGTAAAATCGGAGTTCCTAAATCATTTGAAAGAGTTCTTCATCAAAGTAGAACGAAGGTAATATCTTTTTTTTTTATTTAAATACCCTTGTTCATAATAAACCATTATAAAAAATATTTATTTCATTCATCTTGTTAGTGTTTACGAAGACTGTGGGATGACTTTGCAGACAAGACAATTTCTCTCTATTTCCTGGAATTCGGAACTTTGCGATCTGACTTTGTCTCTAAATTGTAGTTTCAGAGTTAGCCATCGTGCTGATGCTCTTCAAGAATTGAGTGAATACCGAAATTAAGGCGATTTTTTTTATAGAACGTTTGAAAACGATTTTTCCCCATCCATTATCAGGCGATTTTTCTCATGCAGTTTCATTACTCGGGGATTAAAAAAAGGTAAAGCCTTCTTTGTAAACAATATGAACGGGAACTCTATTGTCCATTTTTTCATGTTGCTTTCAAAATAATAATTATTTAGAAGATTTTTCTTATTCTATTTCGGGCAGTTTTCTGCAAGGATTTCACATAAGATTAGAATTCTTCATAAGTCCGGTATGAAAGTTATTATTTTACGATGACACACAATTTATTGAGTTCAATATGAAATCCCCAAACACGAAGGAATTAATGTCGTGCTCTTGTATTTGAAGTGAGATTTAAGCACAAAACTCACAACGAAACCTCTGGGCCGAGACCGCCCCCGTCTGTAGGCGAGAGCAAATGAACACTAAAGTCATAGGCCGTAAATGTTACCAAAGAATAATTTAGGAGGCATCTTTAGCAATATGCAGCATGTTCACTATTTGTTTGTCTAATTGCAATTTCTTATTTGGCTTTTGAGGTTAAGTTAATCACCAGTGAACACATTTTTTTTTTCATTATTTATTCTGACTTCATTTTATTTACTTGCCACACACACACACACACACAAAGACACACAAGCACAACACACACATACATATATATACTATATATATATATGTGTGTGTGTGTGTGCCTGAATGTGTTTGAGTATGTATAAAGAAAAAATCTCCAGCAAAGCATGGCAAATATAATTTGCGTCGACATTTTGTTATTTTATTTTAACCGGTGCACATTTCCCAAATTCTGTCACATGATGCAAATCGCCTTTTGTTTACCCCCCCCCCCCCCCCCTGACCTCTTACTTCAGTGCTGGAATCCGGACAAAATTCAGAGCTGTGTTTGCTTAAACACCAACCTTAATTCGATCCTGTCACATAAATCAGATCAATATACATTTCCAGACGCCATGCCGTTAGCAACCGAGAAAAATAAATATCAAAGATTATTTATCTATTCCTTCTGACATTCAGCGACCGGTAGACTCACAGGGTCAACGGCAGCAATCGAAAACAGATCCAGAATCAGATTATCATAAATGCTGGAAGTCAGCTTTTGCTTGTGAAGAGAGAGAGAGTCAGTGGGAGGCCAGGAAGGATTATGCATTGATGTAGTAAGTCCCGAACTGGAACAACACCACTAGATTTGAGCTTAACCTTCATGTCCTTGTAAATCATCAAATTTTACAAGCACATACACACACGCATATATATATATATATATGTATATATCTATATATATATATATATATATATATATATATATATATATATATATATATGACCATATATATATATGGTCATCCTACGAGCCACGTTACCAGAGATGTACGTATTTGTAATGGCCAGAGTGACCCCTCAAAATCTCGGTTTCTACGCGTATTTTTTTGGATACACTTGTCACTGCAAAACCTTGAATTCCAGTTGAGGAAGAAATGGAAGAATCAACAACAACTGTCACTGAGGTGAATCGACTATGTGCACAGTAGGTTAAGGGAGAGGTTAAGATATAGGCGCTCAGCCACGAGGAGGTATAAAGAGATAGAGATTATGAAGGACATCTGCACATTATATATATACCTCAGAGATGCTGTATTTCATTTGTCAATCACATTTCTTGTACCCTTACTTTTATGTTTCATCAGTTTGTATGTGTGTATGTATGTAAACGAATACCACAGGAAACTGAGAGGCAGAAAACCCAGTGCTTTCGTCTTTACTTAGACATTGTCAAGGAACGATTGAAATGCAATTGAAAGAAAAAAAAATTACCAACTGGATTTCATTCGTTCCTTGATAATGCCTTAGTAAAGACGGAAGCGCTTGGATTTCTGCTTATTATTTTCCCGTGGTATTCGCTTATTTGTATGTGCGTGTAAGTTGTGTATGTGTCTCTATGTATATGCATATATAGAGTGAGAGGGCAACGATCAACTGCCCTAATAGAAACCAGGTCCAGGACTCGATCTAGTCAACATGGAAAGTCAGCTTTTTCTACTCTGTCGCAAGCGTTAGTAGGATTTTTCTTTTCTTTTTTTTTTTTTTTTTTTCATCCTAGGATCCATGGGATTGAGATCCTACCGGTAACCTTTTCTTTTGAGATTGGTCCGATTAAATGGAAAATATTCACTGTATCCAGTGAGAGGCTCTAATTGGTTTTAGTTTCTGTAGTATTTTTATCTCTTATTGTGCCTTGATTTATATTATGCTTCTATTCTCTTCCTTTAGTTGTCTAAATTTAAAGGACTCTCTCTCTCTCTCTCTCTCTCTCTCTCTCTCTCTCTCTCTCTCTCTCTCTCTCTCTCTCTCTCCATTGCTTCCATCTCCTGTGCGATTATGAAGGACATCTGCACATTATATATATACCTCCACCACATACATGAGTATAACAATTGCTGTATCTCACCGAAAAACAAATTCGCTTAGTCGCTCACGTATGTAATTTTCAATGAAGTTATCCCATACAAGTCGCTGAACAAGACGAACGGGCGAATAAATATGCAAAGACAACCAAATAAACGGTCATTACTTGTCTCTCTCGTTTCCTCTGAACATACACATTACCTGTCCTTTCCTGGAACGACTTTTCCTTAACCTTTCATCTTCAATGGGACGAGTTGACTCGGCGCAGCTCGACTTACCTGTTCAATGTTAACCGAACAAATAGCATTTCTTTAACATGGCCCGGTGAGCGTTGTTCGTTTGCGATGAATGACCTTAGATTATGGTAGCCTTATACCAGCAGTAGCGCCTCCTGCCATTTGAGCATCCAGTAACAAAATCGTTGGCGCAAAATGTTGTGGATTTAACTACAATGGGATTTATATTGCCCTTTTTATACTTGCTCATTCTAATAGCTTTATGTTTTGTTTTATGGGATTGTGGGATTATGGTCACTGATAATGAATCTCAGTAATAAAAATCTAATGAGCACGAGCGCTGTTGCTTTACTATTAAGTTTAACGACATGAAACTGGCAATATAGTCATCTTGAATGTGTAATCATTCATGTCTTGGTATGCTGGGAAGAACCGAAACCAAATCATAAGGTGAAATGACTTAAATGTCGTCTGCTCTCCTGCCCTTGGAAAAACCTTGGGCAACACTTATTTCCTGTGACAGAAGAAATACAGAATCCTCGACATTCCTTTTGACGCTCTATGGACAGGTTAATGCTTAGTAAGTAGATAGATACATACATATATATATATATATATATATATATATATATATATATGTGTGTGTGTGTGTGTGTGTGTGTGTGGTCTAGGATTTTGATATTTAATCTATGCAGATATATATATATATTTCTATATATATATATATGTACGTATATATATATATATAGATATATATAGATATATATATATATATATATATATAATATATATATGCATCCAGCCAGGAGAAGGGTAAAAAGAAACGACTTGAACCGAGCGCTTTCATCTATTTCTATACCTCATCAGGGTTCAGGTACAAGTGCCAAGAAAACAAATACAGAATCACAAGAAGACTTCGTGGCAGGGCGAACGATGTTTAAAAAAAAACAACTCTAACAATTACTGAACAGTCCTAACGCTGAATAGCCTACTTGTTTTAAAATACCCTTCGTTAAAATTTCATCTACTTTGTATAAAACTAAGCTGATATTTAATAAATTATCACAGTCTTGTTTAATTATACAGGACTCTATTAAATTTCTTTTCACAAAATCATTGCAAAACACAATTTCCTTGGAGTCTGTCCTATCAATACCATGATTACTATTATTAATATATATATATATATATATATATATATATATATATATATATATATATATATAATATATATATATATATATATACGTTTCGCAGTCTTCCTCTAGGATTTGGATATTTATCTTATATACATTTGTATATATATTATATATATATATATATATATATATATATATATATATATATATATATATATATATATATTTTTTGTTATATATAATTAAACACCTAAAACCTGGAGCAAGACTCGGCGAAACGTCTATTAGCATCATCTCGCTTGTAGCATTCATTATTTATCAGCGGGAGATGAGATCAATCACATCTTTGGCAGTTCTATGAATACGAATAAGCCCCCAGTAATCACAAAGAGCTGTTCAAAGGTCGCTGTCTCTATTTCTAAATCGTTCTCCTTGATTGCTTCAGTGTGTCTTCGATTTGTCGGCGTTTCATCTTTAAAAATGGATTCAAGCCTTTGTCCAAGTTGTTCTTTCCGTTTTACTTTCGTCCTGTTTAATTCTCCTTGTTCTCGAATCGATTTACGTCTATGCAAATCAGCTTCAGCGTCCCACTTTGTTATCATTCATGAATCTCGCCAGTCGGAGGATGTATCCGTTTTGCCTTTACACCTAATAATAGATCACACTGTTGCGTCACTACTTCGCTGGAGCTCGAAAGTTTCGGTTGACCAAATCTCTCATAGATTTATGGTGCTGATATCATTAATGACCTCGTCGTCCATGGCATCAGATCTTAATAATGATGATAATAATAATAATAATAATAATTCCACGATAACGTAATTAATATTTAAAGAATTAACGTTCGGAATTGACCTCGCGAAGTTTAATTTTTTTTTTCTTTTCAACATCTGGCTTTTGTCTTGCGTGAAGATAACGAAAACAATATGTTAATTGCAGCTGTTATAAAAAGGAAAATATTGTTGGGCGCCACTAGAAAATGAAAGTCTGCTCTGACTCCCAGTCTGCAGTAAATGAATCAGGAGTGTTTGATTGATGGTCCATCATAATTCACTCTCTCGATTTGTCTGCTGGCCAAGACTCTGAAACCAGATAAACGTTCGTAATAATATGTTGGAGTAACTGCTCTGAAATTTATGGGGACGAGACTGACAAGTGCATTTATGACTAGATCAAATTAGCTGGCAGACGGCAGATATTAACATTAACTGCTCCTCTTATGCAAGTTTTATTGACGATGAATTCATTTGTGGCATTTGCAGAGACCAACATACATTTTTGTATTGAGTTATATATACTTGAAGAAGATATTGGCTTTTACTCAAGACAGAAATCAACTTTTATTTGAGCTAACTGTTTATTTATTTATTTAGTTATTTAGTTGCACTGGAAGAACTCATCATTCATACAAAAACTAATAAGAAGCCAAAGAATCTTAATTACAGTATATTTACCTTACAGTTTCGGGGACATCTAGCATTCTCTCGGAACTGTAAGAACTCACTCCTTCCTCGAACTTGTTGGTTTTTTGTATGCATTAGTTTAATATTAATCTTTTGATCCTGTTTAACATACAAGTTGTAGCATCATTTCGTCTAATTAGGCATGAGACCGTAGGGGTTTTCAAACGCAACTGGAAGCAAACAATATGAAAACTCCCTAAACTATTGAATAGCTTTTATTAATTTTGTATAATTAGTTTTCATAAAAAATTATTTTAACAGAGAAAGGGGTAAAAATAGAAAAATAAGTATAATAAGTATAATAATTGTTATACTTATAATAATAATTATTATTCTTATAAGAAAATAAGTATAGTATACAATTATACTTGTGCTGCAGCATATGAAAAGAAAAAGGCTCAGCTTGAACTGCCTCTAATGAGAACTGATATAAATTGCTCAATTTAATGAAGATATTTTTAGCAGAGAACCGCAGAGACAATGGCTCCTTCATTCATACTTGCCCTCGAGTAGACTAAGATGAAGACAAGTTCAAAAGGATCACAAGCAATGGTAATGTCTGCATAATCACCTTCTTGGCAGATAAGTAAGATTTGCATACATTAATCCCCAACGTTCACTCAGTCTGTGAGTTCTCTCGTTTTGTTTCATGACTCCAGTCGTTTTTCGTCTTGCTATGAATTGTTCGTATAAAAATTTGATGCTGTTAGTTACACTTTTGTTGAAACTCCTGAGTAGATCTTACATTTTGGTTAAAGTGTCGGTTTAAGGGATCTGCATTGCCACGAGAAAGGAAGAAAGAGATAGAAAGTGGGGATGTGACTAAATACGTATATATATTAAACGAGACCTGAGAAAATGCAAGCAAACAAACGTCCACAAGAGATCTCAAGCTTTCCAGTGACTAGTTCATACATAGTTGAGTTTTTCTGAGGTCCAGATTGTGGTGCTTCCAGTATACCTAGGAAAATCCTTGAGGTCCTATTCACCGGTACCTTAGGTCTTCTGACTTACATTCTTGATTTTCAATTTACATTTATTAGTTATTGTCTTTTCTTTGCTCTTCGTAGTTTTACACATATGGATAATCTATTACATGGAAGTCTCCCCTGGAAGTAAAATGGTGCTTTTAGATATTCAATATAAATGCTTGCTCATTTTTTATAATAATAATAATAATAATAATAATAATAATAATAATAATAATAATAATAATAATAATAATAATAATAATAATAATAATAATAATAATAATAATAATAATAATAATAATAATAATAATAATAATAACAAACAAGGCGATTATAATAACGAAAAATATGTCGAACGACACGACGAACGGAAAATGATATTGAAAATCGTTGAAGACGGTTACATTTGATAAAAGAAAAACACGTTCGAACTTCACGGTGAATTATTTACGCATACAGATATTATGCTAATGTTGCTGACAGACTGACAGTTGTACAAGCATTCGCCTGTGAGCCTTTCGCGGACCGCATGTTTTACAATTGCTGTGACTTGTTCGGGCAACTAAAATAAGAATATGGTCTCATTCCAAAAGAGAATCGGAAAGTTTGATGAGGAACTGGAACAGCAATTTATTAAAAACTTAAGATGATGAGACTGATGCTATTATTATGATGATGATGGTGATGCTTTTATTATTATTATTATTATTATTATTATTATTATTATTATTATTATTATTATTATTATTATTATTATTATTATTATTAATCAACAAAAAGGAAAAACTTCTTTCGGTTTTTCCTCTGAAGATTGAAAAAGAAACCCAAAAAATTACTGTGTTTACTTATAAGTATTTACATTTTATTTTTTCTTAAGACTCGAGTACTTTCAGGCCCTATCTGTGGCCCTTTTTCAAGAAATGTGTAGGTTGTCAGCCTGGGTAAAAAAAAAAAAATAAATAAAATAAGATAAAATTTAAATACTTATAAGTAAACACGTTATATACAGTAATTTTGTGGGTTTCTTTTTCAATTATTATTATTATTATTATTATTATTATTATTATTATTATTATTATTATTATTATTATTATTATTATTATTATTATTAGCACGAAACAGACTTTTTATTAAAAAGAATGGCGAAGTTAACTGAATTTATCTTGTAAAGAAATTTTTTTTATTTTTTCGATATTTCGTTTGTCACGAAACTACTAAGTAATTGTCCTCTATTCAAGGTGTTATTATGGTATTTTGAATGTCAAGGTATGGTATTATCAATACTAAAATGCATGAAATATATATTTCATTCTGATTGCATTTTTAATATATATTCGGAGACAACAACGGGATTGTAAATGGTGATCTCCACTAAAAAATCTTAATACAGTATTTTCTTATTATTACTGTATTTTCAGAGTCAGCTGTTTCCTTAATGTCGACATGTTTCGGCCATCTCCCTGGCCATTATCTGTACTCAGAAAATACAGTAATAATGAGGAAATACTGTATTAACGATTTTGTAGCTGAGATCACTTTCTACAATCCCGTTGTATTCTCCACATATACTATATTAAAATACATTCAGAATAAAATATATATTTCTTATATTTTAGCATTGATAATACCAGACCTTGACATTCAAAATACCAGAATAACACCATGAATAGAGGCTAATTACTTAGCAGTCTCGCTGATTATGACAAATGAGGTATCAGAAAAACACAGAAAATTCTTTACAAGATAAATTCTGTTAACTCTGACATTATTATCATTATTATTATTTTTTTGTCTATCACAGTCCTCCAATTCGACTGGGTGGTATTTATAATGTGGGGTTCCGGGTTGCGTCCTGCCTCCTTGGGATTCCATCGCTTTTCTTACTATGTGCCCCGTTACTAGGATCACACTCTTCTGCATGAGCCCTGGAGCTACTTCAGCCTCTACTTTTTCCAGATTCCTTTTCAGGGATCTTGGGATCGTGCCTAGTGTTCCTATGATTATGGGTACAATTTCCACTGGAATATCCCATATCCTTCTTATTTCTATTTTCAGGTCTTGATACTTATCCATTTTTTCCCTCTCTTTCTCTTCAACTCTGGTGTCCCATGGTATTGCGACATCAATATTTCCTTCTTGATTTTGTCAATCAACGTCAAGTCTGATCTATTTGCACGTATCACCCTATCTGTTCTGATACCATAGTCCCAGAGGATCTTTGCCTGATCGTTTTCTATCACTCCTCAGGTTGGTGCTCGTACAACGCGTTACTGCAAGGTAGCTGGTGTTTCTTGCACAGGCTCCAGTGGAGGGCTTTTGCTACTGAATCATGCCTCTTTTTTTTTGCTATGTGGTTTATGGTTTCATTTTTCGTATTGCACTTCCTACATATGGGAGAGACGTTATTTCCATCTATCGTTCTTTGGACATATCTGGTTCTTAGCGCCTGATCTTGTGCCGCTGTTATCATTCCTTCAGTTTCCTTCTTGAGCTCTCTCCTCAGTAGCCATTGACACGTGTCATCGCTGGCTAGTTCTTTAGTCTGTCTCATGTATTGTCCGTGCATTGGTTTGTTGTGCCATTCCTCTGTTCTGCTTTTCTTTCTCCTATCTCTGTATATTTCTGGGTCTTCGTTTACTTTTATCAGTCGTTCTTCCCATGCACTTTTGATCCACTGGTTTTCATATATTGCCCCAGTGCTCTGTTCTCGATGTTGACACAGTCCTCTATGCTTAGTAGTCCCCTCCCTTCTTCCTTTCGTGTTATGTAAGTCTGTCCGTATTTGCTCTTGGGTGTAGTGCTTTGTGTATTGTCATATGTTTCCTCGTTTTCTGGTCTATGTTCCGGAGTTCTGCCTTCGTCCATTCCACTATTCCTGCGCTGTACCTGATTACTGGCACTGCCCATGTGTTTATGGCTTTTTTTATTATTATTATTATTATTATTATTATTATTATTATTATTATTATTATTATTATTATTATTGTTGTTATTGGGGCAGAATAAGAGACTTTCAAAAATTCGAGTATATAAGAGGATTTATCAATATCAGAAAATAAGAATTCCAAAAAGAATTCGAGTTTTTGTCCTTTTTACAAATACCTCTTAAAAACTCGACTTTTTGAATGATTTTCGATTCAAGAAACTTTGTCCAATGTTTGTTCGTCTTACATTTTTAATATGTATCAAAACTTTCACTCTTTAGTGAAATTAAGAAAAAAAACAAGACCATAGGAGTGTCCTACAATATCAAGAAAACCTCACACCAATATGAATGCAAATACGCAGCGAGCAAATTAACTAAAAACGTGTTTGTAAATCGTGCAAAGCTGATTTTGCAAATTAGCGCAAAAAATAAAACGCACCCTCTCACTTATGCATAGTAATCATCGTCTAATATCCCCACTCAAGTCTTGTCCTTTCATCTCATGAATAACCAGTTTTGGAATTCGCCAACTCAATACGCTAAAGTCGCCTTGCTGTCGCTGAAGATTTATCTGCCTATCCAAACGTTCATTAAACATTCCGTTAAGGAAAATCAGGCTGTTACATACGTAATAATTTTCATGAAAAGATTATTAGGTCTAAAAACGATTATAAACCCAAGTTCTCTCTCTCTCTCTCTCTCTCTCTCTCTCTCTCTCTCTCTCTCTCAAAGAAGTTGCTAGCCACATCTTTCCTGGTCAGTGATCCCCAACACTTAAGTAGCTATCAAGTATTAATTTACTGCGTAGGCAAGAGAAGGCATAATGTGAGTTTAATACACGGCACATGAATCATTTTATGCCTGGTGTACGTGGAGCATTCGTCTTGTGTTTGTTCCTTTATTGAGTGGTAAATATACTCTCGATTTTATCATGTGTTTTCTTCAGACCAAATGCCAATTACGATAGGGCATTTTAGAAGCATTTGGCTTTCCATCAGCGGAGCTCAGTGTTGTAAAAACATTTCTACATTCAACTATTATAGAACTTTGTGCATTGTTGCCATTTCATAAGTTCCAGCATTCTCACTGTCCTGATTTACTGTGGGAGACACTCTTATTGGCCGTCTCCGCCAATCAAGCGGTCTCTCTGAATGATCAGTTTGTGGTTTACGATAGACTCGTTGGACTGATATGACCTCCATGATTTTAGTTCCGAGGGAAACACAGAAGAGTGTGGGTGCTGCGCGATCCAAAGTTCCTTTTCCATTATCCTTGTTGTCTCTTGTCACCGCTAATTCATTTGGGAATGAATCAAGAAAGTTAGTAGATGATTGCCAATTTCTTGAGAGAACGTCAGAAAGGATAAACTTCCTTTACATTCAAGGCAGTTTAGTAGTGGAGGGATAAATGTTTCATAGCCGTACAACAGACAAAGTCTTGAGTGTCTTGAACTTTTCATAGTCTCGCCTCCTTAAATGCCAAGAATTCTTTCGAGTAATGATTAATGGTTTTGAATACTTTCCTAGAGATAGAATGATTCTAAAACTTGCGATACATGTTTCATAGAGGGTATTTCTTGAATAGTGTTAGTTTTTGGTGAATTTATCGGAAGCGTTTCAAAGGAAATAGTGTCCAATAACATGTCTGCATTTTATGAATACTGTCATCAGTTAATTAGAAATTAGTGTTCGGCGTAAACAAAATGCGGTTTATCACTGCAGACCAAATGCATCACCTCGCAGAAGAAAGGGGGAAGAAGGGAGTCCTTACAGATTAAGTAGCGGTGTAAATGGATTAGAGAATACAAACACGGAATTCATTTTACATCATAACAACGAGAAGAGCGGTCCTGAAAAACTTTTAAAAAATTTGTGAGCTGCAGTAATAAAAAGGATTTATTGTAAATGCCGTTATATATAGTATAAGTATATATATAAAAATGTATATACGTTATATATATATATATATATATTATATATATATATATATATATATCGGAGACGTCCTATTGACAAAAGAACAAAACCAGTCGGATCGTGACAGAATTTGAAGGAAATATGAAACTATTGCAGCACTGCAGTACCAATTGAGTTCACAGCAACAGTCTCATTTGTTTGAAGCTCTAGCTTGCAAAGGCCCGACTCTTGCTAATTAGTGTTCTTAAGACTTGTCTTGTTCTCATCCATTATGTCCCGGGACAGTAGGTGTCTAGGTGGCCATCGCCCTAGCGAACGTAGAGCTGCAGGGGGTAGTGCCTTCGGTGTAAATATTAGGGACCTTTAGTCTTGAATGTCTTGTGTTCATGCGGTGAGGTCCAGACAGAGACTCATGTCATTGAAAATTGTCCACTTTCGTTACAGATCAGGCAGACGTATAACGTTACCACAGCTTTAGACTTGCTAGTAACCAGAACCGATTATGATGTAGTATGTAAAATTGTACATAAGCTTCTTTCCTTGTATTGAATGTAACACGTTTTTATAATGTGTAAAATATAATTACAGGAACTTGTTGAAGGCTTATGGTTAAATTGGTTTTGTTTTAGTACAATATATGTGTAATAGAAATTAATTTAGTTTGTATAAAAGATTGTACAAAATCTACTGTACTTAATTTTGTAATTTGGACCAAATACTCTTTTGTAAAATTCATATTATTTTGTATTGTGGTCAATAAAAATATCTATCTATCTATCTATCTATCTGGAACTTTTATATTTGATGATTGCGCGTGCTAAATTGATCGTATGTTATCTGCAAAATTTCATTGTCTGGATAACTACATTTCATTCGTTTTACATGGCTTACTTGTGTTACCTAATCATGAATTCTATGCTTTATTGAACCTTATGGTCTTCAATGTTTATATTTGTTGGCTCTAGCTGTCAGATTAATTACATTAATTCATGGCTTATTCTATGCAATTTTGTTTCGGTTATTGCATTCCATTTCCTCTCTCTCTCTCTCTCTCTCTCTCTCTCTCTCTCTCTCTCTCTCTCTCTCTCTCTCTCTAGGTCATTCACGTAACCAGTGAACATTTATTTCCTCAGTTGAGAGGTTCCACTTCTTCAGAAGCAAGGCCCTCCAGCCAGTCCTCTACTTTTCCTCGCCCCAACCCACGCCCTAAACTCGACCCTCCTCTCCTCCTTCGCCTGATCTTGGATCACCAAGAGAAAATAACGGCCATTAGGAAGAGCAGCAGCCCTCAATTTTGCGTTGTTCGAAGGGCTATTAGAAAGGTGTCATGGTTACTTTCGCATGTCGTTAAGTGCCTCAAGGGCACGAAACGCTCAAGCAGAGACCATGTCGTCCGCCTACTGCTTGTGTCAAGGCTCAGCTCACCTCTTGGGCCAGGTTATGAATGGAAGGTCGCCAACCGAGGGAATAATTATAATGAGGAATAATGAAAAGGGGCACTGAAAGGAATCATTCCAAATATTTTCCTTCCAGGTAGTTCTCGTGTATAAAGTTGGCTCATTTGCTGTGCTGGTCTGCGCGGCAATTACATTTTTCGTGTTTCTACTTCTCCTGGATTCAAATAACAAGGTGCATTCTTCTTCCTCGAGGATATTTGCTCTCGTGCTCACTCGTCTGAATACCGGTGTCTGCAACACGATAGTTCAAATTGCTCCTCACGATTTTCTTGTTTTATCTTGTTTTCCAGCACCACATGTTTAATTTTCTCTTTGAATGGGCCACACGTTTACGTGACATATTCTAGAAGTGGTAGGTTGATTGTTCAGGCAAAAATATGAAAGATTTCCTTATAACTGAACTGAAGGTATCGTGATAATCTTGCGTTACTTTGCCACAGGAAATCAATTTATATTTCCCTAATAAGAAATTAGCACCCCATTGCTGTGATCCGTTTTGTACAGTAGGTGTATTCTCACCCTGTTTCTCCCCAAAAGGTTTGAAGAACTCTTCCGTTACTGCTTCCTAGGCTTGTCTCTTTTCAACGAAAAGATTTGAGCACGCGCTTTTATTTTTGCTTTATCTCTTTTAGCCTAATGATTTTCTTACGGAGAAAACGAAGTTGGGAAAAATTCAAGCATGAAATGACCTATTTATCCAGCTTCGAAACATCTCTTGCTTTTCTGGAATGAACTATGACTTTATTAACTCATTTCTTGCTTTGTCTTGCACTTGGGAGAATTTTCAACCTGCCTGGAGTTTCAGGAGTGTCCGGATTTACTCAAAAGGCAATTACCCACACTGGTGTGTTTTGTCAACGCTCTGAGAGTTGTAGTGACAGAGAGAGAGAGAGACAGAGACAGAGACAGAGAGAGAGAGAGAGAGAGAGAGAAAGAGAGAGACAGAGACAGAGAATGATTCAAAGTTAACTGTCTTTCTTGGTTAAAGCTCTTTTTCCCTTCAGTTATATAGCAATTTCACAAAAATGAGAGACCAATAGGCAAAAAAAAAAAAAAAAAAAAAGGGTAAGGAAGAGTCGTAAAGAGAATGAGTTCAAAAGAGACAAAGGGAGAAATAGAAAGTCGCTTTTCTTCAAAATAACATGCAGCTTTTTTTATTACTTCAGGAGATGTTTCAGAGATGTAGTTCAGGAACAATCACAGATGAAAGTCCGCTTTTAAATTCTTTAGATGAGAAAGTGTTAGAAGGAGAGAGGGAAAAATAAAAGAGAAAGAGGAGTGGGAGAAACGACTCTATTTCGAAGTGACTCAATCTTTTGTGTTTGTTTTTTTGTGTGTGTGTGTGTGTGTTTTTTTTCTCTGGAATCATACAGTACATTTGCAAACTTAAACATCATGCGCTCTCGAAGTAACGTAATATTACTACTCCCGTTTAATGTCACCCTCACTCACCCATCCGTCAGCTAATTTCATAGAGGAAAAAAGAGAAAAACTGGTTTTTAGATCTGATAAGTTAAATGGCTTTAGAGCTCCTAGGTGCGCAGGCGCAGACTAGTCATTAACCAGATAGGCAACATCCCATCCGGTAGGTTTTGGGATTCTTAATTAATCTCACAAAATAACAGGTTCAAAAGAGACAAGAAAAGTCTTATTAATTTTTATGACCTATTATATTTTCGGGTTATGACCCGACGGTAAATGTTGTCCGTGTTGGTTGATAGTTTAGCTAAAGAGCAGGTGTTCCTACTGCAAGCGACAGGTCCTGTGCTGCTGCTGCTGCGGCCTTCTTTGGTTTTCGTAACTGGTAAGACATTACATTCGGTGATAAAATTTCAATTTCTCAACTCTCTTAATTGACATAAGTAGTGAATTAGTTATAGGTATTTATACAGTTGCGTTTGTCTCAACCCTGGTAGATACACGTACAATCACACACACACATATATATACATATAATATATATATATAATATATAAATAAGTATATTAATTACTATATAGTTAGTATAATATATTATATACTATATGAAGATTGCATTAAGAAAATTGAATATATTTAAATCTTACAAATAAAGTATATCTATATAATTATAATAATATATAATATATATTTATATTTACTAATATAATTATATTATATTACGTATATTATACAATATTATATAATATATATATAATATTATATATTAACTATATATTTAATTACTATACATATAATATACGGTTATTAATAATATAGTGTATATATAATATATATTAAGGTAATATATATAGAATATAAATTATAATAATATATAGGTATATATATATTACATATATATATATACTACTTAATATATATATATATTATACTACATATGATATATACTTTATTTTTGTAGACTTCAAATATATTCATTTTCTAATGCAATCGTTACATTCAATTATCAATTTCAAATATTTTGCTTTGTTTATCTGATTACATGGTGTATTACACACACACATACACACACACACACATGCATATATGTGTGTGTGTGTGTGTGTGTGTGTGTGTGTGTGTGTGTGTGTGTGTGTGTAATACACCATGTAATCAGATAAGCAAAGCAAAATATTTGAAATTGATAATTGAGTGTAACCATTGCATTAGAAAATGAATAAATTGAATCTTCAAATAAAGTAAAAGTAATGAATTCTATTTTATGAATAAATGAAATTATATGTGTGTGTGTGCGTGTACTATATAGGTGTGCATATTTACTTACAATATTCTAGGCAGATAAAGGTAATCTGCGATCTTGAACTCTTCCTTTCAAATCAAATGACAAAAATATTTTGTGAACTTTTATCATTTTGTATGTATCTTTAAACAATAAAGATAGAGATGGAGAAAGAAACCAAGAAACGACATTAGAATTATGTTTAAAACCCGCCCAGCTGACGAAGCACGAGCGTTTAAATACGGGTTTTGTTTTGCTTTTAGGATAAATATTCATTTTGAAAACGAGACGTAGGTGGAAGGCCAGTCGTAGATAAAGTGGAAATGTTTGCTTTTGTATTTCTTCAAATTC
This sequence comes from Macrobrachium nipponense, assembly GCF_015104395.2. NCBI lineage: Eukaryota > Metazoa > Arthropoda > Malacostraca > Decapoda > Palaemonidae > Macrobrachium > Macrobrachium nipponense. Next base: position 7,952,573 of record NC_061093.1, read on the forward strand.
ATGCGAGCGATAACCACAAAAGCAGTAATATTATTTTTTTCTTACCGTCAGAATTCAAAATCCATAAGACGTGGAGTTTTATATGATCAAATTTCATATATATATATATATATATATATATATATATATATATATATATATATATGATATATATATATATATATATATATATATATATATATATATATATATATATATATATATATGTATATATATATATATATATATATATATATATATATAGTATATATATATATATATATCATATATATATATTATATATATATATATATATATATATATATATCTATATACATTTATGAATATATATATAAAATGTATATAATAATGCATATATACATATATATATGTATATATATATATATATATATATATATATATATATATATATTTATTTATATATATAGTATATATAATATATTTATATATATTTGTGTGTGGAAATAAATTCTTCTGTTAAAACAGGTTACGTCTCAAGTGTAAAAGGCCCATTAATTAAAACACTCTGGTCTGAAGCTAAGGTCTTAGCTTTAAACCAGTGCGTTTTAGGGCCTTTTACACTTGAGAGATATGTATTTTATACATATTAAATTCGATCCTACAAAGGCCCACGTCTTATGGGTTTTGAATTCCGAACGGTAAGTAAATATAATACTGTTTTTGTGGTTATCTCCCACATAAATGGGTAGAATTACAAATGTGAACATTTCCATTTTATCTGAAACTGGCCTTCCGCCTACGTCTCCTTTTCAAAATGAATATTTATCATAAAATCAAATCAAAATCCATATTTAAACCTTCCCGCTTCTTAAGCTGGGCGTATTTTAGACATATCTTAATGTCGCTCCTTGGTTGCTTTCTCTATTTCTCTTATTTTACAAAGTTCCAATACAAAATGATAAAGGTTCACTAAATACTTTTGTCCTTTGAAAGGAAAAATTCTAGATCAGAGATTACCTTTATCTGCCCAGAATATTGCAAGTACCTTCTATCCTTGCTCCTAACCCTTGTAAGTGATCATTATCTACGGCGCTGCAAAATGAAATACAATTGCCTTCTCTCTATTGAACATAACGACAAGGCAGCTTTCCTACACAAGGGCCTCTCAATAAGCTCTTCATTTAATAATGTACCTTGGTAAAATTACCCTTCAATAGTCTTCGTTATAAAGATAGATAGTTTCGTCGGAGCTGCTCACGATAATCAGGCTGTCCTTCTTGGAAAAGATATGAGGCTTAAAACACGGCCTTTAATTCACTTCTCAAATTTAATGCCAATGTCAATTCATGTGAGCACTTCAATGCCGTATGCCTCTTGTGTATATGTATGTGTGGTTGAGTTATGGTAACTAACAACTTCGTCATAACTCTAGGTTATTGACGCAATATGTAGTGAAACGTGGAAAAATGACATATTCTCGCGTAACAGTAGCTTTAATGGGCAATGTATAAAAAATAAAAACGAATATCTAATATAAAATGAAGTGATGATGTATTCAGGTAATATGATGATAATAAGGTTCTTCACTGCATTGTCCTTTCGCCCGCTGAGATTATATTCAATCGGTGTGCCCTTAGTAGACAACTTCTGTCTCCCAAATTCGTTTACATTATTCAAACATGTTATTTCATGCGTCTAAAAGTTCATTTAGTACTAATTAATCACCATTGTTATCATTGCTGTACAAAACGGTGTAGAGTTCGCAATAAACAGATTTAAAAGAACAATTACTTGTAGCTCCCACCGAACACAATGGTTGGTCATATAAATCATTTTAATAACTGAGCAAAGTGATAAGACCTAAACTAGAGAATAAATATAGATAAATCAACAAGCAAATCTTCACATACTGGGTGAAATATAAAAAAGACGAACAAACTGTCGAGGCTGACCATTGTGCAAAAGTAAGCAGCATTTCTTCGGAGCCACGACTCGCAAGAGCGACTTTATCAACCGTTGACCTGACACTCATCCGGCAGCAACCGCCAACCCGGTTTCACCGCCATGATCAACTATATGTTGCAAGAACCGCTGCTGCTGCTGCTGCTGCTGCTGCAGGAGATCGCTCGCTCACCTTTCAAGAGCTTCGATGTCCTTCGGAAACAGTTCCTCTGGATTCTTTTCTCTCGGGTCCTTTCCACTGGAGAATGCCTCACGCTGCACGCACCAGAGAACCCGAAGTACTTTAAATTACAATTAGGGAAGGGAAGAAATGTTTCATTTTGCACGGAGGCTCTGCACTTTTCTTCTTCTTCTTTTTCTCCTCTATTCTTGTACCTGCGATTTTCTAATTCCATGCCTCAGAAATTGCGGTGTTCGTTAAGCTTACATGGTCGGGATTAACTCACCCGGTGGTAATGGGGTTTCTGCCACTTCAGCGTTGTAGATGAAAGCAATTTTTAAGAGAAAAATATTCTCGGCTCATAATACTCTATCCAGGCGGCGTGAATAAAGAGCTTCATTAACTACCCTTGGGTTAATCAAGTTTCCCTTGGATTTTTTTCTTTCTCTTGATTTAAATACACTAACGGCTGAACCTTCGTTGATCATTTCTTTGGTGGTAGCATGGACTTTAACACAAACGCACACATTTATATAGACGTATATATATATATATTAAATATATAATATATATATATATATATATATACATATATGTATATTATGACTGGTAAAAAATGTTCTGTTACGATAGAACTCCATCTAAAAGGAGCCCATAAAACGCCAAAATATAGGAAAAAATACGAGATTTCAGAGACTGCTGAAGAGAAAGACAGCAGCCTCCGAAATATAGTACTTTATTTCTATTTTGGCGTTTTTATGGGCTCCTTTAACTAGACATACACACACACACATACACACACACACACACACACACACACACACACACACATATATATATATAATATATATATATATATATATATATATATATATATATATATAGCGAGAGAGAGAGAGAGAGAGAGAGAGAGAGAGAGAGAGAGAGAGAGAGAGTTTGTCTGCGAGCGTACATCAATCTCCTAACGGCTGCATGAAGCAGTTGCAAATTGCTTTCACAAATGCAACGGTTCATTAGGGAATTTGATGGGCAGCATTGCAGTATGGGAAGCTCATCGCCCCAAGGCAAATCTTTTATATCAGTTATTTTTACTGGAGTCTTTGAATTCTTGACGTCGGGATGTCGGAAAGGCCACTGACCAGTGACTTCATAACTGCATAGAAATAGCCTGACTGGAGTTAGTTGCATTCGTCAAAGGTTCGACGGCAAGCTGCCTCTCCAGGGGTATATTTCTTTCTCGTTGACAAATTATAATGAATCGCTGAAAAGATGGTGGTGGCAATGATAACCGTATTAGATATTTCTGATATATGAATTCCAGATTCATATATATATTTAAGTGGGTTCTAATCCTAACTGATTAAAGATATAGTATATATATATATATATATTATATATATATATATATATATATATATATATGTATGTCATATATATATATATATATATATAAATATATATAAATTTTTATCACATCACCGTGATTCAGATACATGCATTAAGCCACAAATGCCTTTAATATCCAAGTCACTCTACCTCGGAATTAATATATTTTCATATATGTTAACGAAGGGGAATTTTTTAGTCGATAATAATTTCGTTCCCCTTGTGGATTCGAACCAGCGCCCAGATGAAGAAATCAGGACATCAGCTATGTTACTTGCTGGCCGAGTCGGTATCTTCACTGAAGTCCTGATTTCTCCTCTGGGCGCTGGTTCAAATCCACAACAGGAGGGAAATTTTCATCAACTAAAAAATTTCCTCTTCGGTTAACATGCGTAAAAATATATTAGTTCTGAGGTAAAGCGAATTGGATGCTAAAGGACATTTGTAGCTTATTGCATATATATATATATAATATATATATATATATATATATATATATATGTGTGTGTGTGTGTGTGTGTGTGTGTGTGTGTGTATAAAGAATCCACCCCTGACCCTTACCTGAACCCCGTCCGGTTTCACCAGTAATTCTCAATTGACTCCCTCCACAAACTGTGATATTTGTTTGTTTTGTTTGTTTATATGGCATTTTTACGTTGCATGGAACCAGTGGTTATTCAGCAACGGGACCAATGGCTTTACGTGACTTCCGAACCACGTCGAGGGTGAACTTCTATCACCAGAAATACACATCTCTCACCCCTCTTAACATAAGGGATGTACTATATGACTGATGCTCATATGAGATAATGTGAAAACCTGGCATACGAAAAATTAAGTCATTAAATGCTATAATCAAAACAAATAACAAATGTAATAAGGAAAAAATAGCGTGAATCAAAGATGGTCACTATTAAGAAAGAGGTCTGCAGGTGTCCTGTGGTTCAGTTCAGTGAACAATGTCTTCTTTGCTAGAGTAGCAATTTTGGGACAGGTATAAACGCTGCCATTTGTGGCCGACCAATTCGTGAAGGTATTTTGTCAGCATCTCGCTCGCTTTTGGAGGCTGTTCTTCTAAAAATGAGGGAAGCTGCCATATTTCCGGGCTGAAATTTAATTTTTCCATTGATTCTATAAATAATTGAATAATTCATGAAAAATTAACTGATTATTTTCATTATTCATACAGCAATTTATTTGATCTTGTTACATAATTAATTACCTATTTTATTAAGTCATTATTGATGATCTCATTCTCTATTTATTTATTTTTCTATAATTTCATTTATTCATAAAATAAAATTTATTACTTTTGCTATATTTGCAGATTCAATATATTCATTCTCTAATGCAATCGTTACATTCAATTATCTATCTCACATATTTTGCTTTGCTTATCTGATTACATGCTATGTTACACACACACATACACATATGTAATATATATATATATATATATATATATATATATATATATATATATATATAATTATATATATACATATATATATATATATATATATATATATATATATATATATATATATCAATAGAAGGATCCACAATAATACCCTTGTTTATCCAGATAAAATATATTTGTGAAATATATACAAAGCTTAAAGCTTTCGTCCATCCTCCTGTGGATTTGATCACTAACTAAATGAGCCTCATTTAGTTAGTGATCAAATCCACAGGAGGATGGACGAAAGCTTTAAGCTTTGTATATATTTCCACAAATATATTTTATCTAGATAAACAAGGATATTACTGTGGATCCTTCTATTGATTTCTTAGAAGCACGATACGGTGTTTTCACATATTGCATATATATATATATATATATGTGTGTGTGTGTGTGTGTGTGTGTGTGTGTGTGTGTGTGTGTGTGTGTGCGTATGTTAGTAAATATGTTTGTACATATCGTATAGTGGTTAACATGGACAATGTTAACAAAAACTGCCAATGCTATTTCATTTTGAAATGCGTTCTTATAATTACGGCTTTATCCCTCTTTGCCATCAAGTCTCGACATTACTTGCTGAAAACGAAATGTGTGATACGAAAAATAGACTAAAATTAGAAGGAAAAGAAAAATGAAATAAATAAATAGATACGGCACCAACTTCACTGACCGACTGTGCTCAAGTCCTTTGACCCCAAGTGACCTCTAGGATCCTGTCCCTCCGCCTGCCTTGCAGTATCCTGCCACGCCCCGACACTTTACGAGCATCCACGCCCATAATCCTCATCCACTACCACTCCTGTCACAGACGCCCATCTGCATACAAGTTTGAACGTTCGTTCTGCAATAAGGCCGCCCCCCCCCCTCTCTCTCTCCTCTCTCTCTCTCTCTCTCTCTCTCTCTCTCTCTCTCTATATATATATATATATATATATATATATATATTATTATATATATGTGTGTGTGTGTGTGTGTGCTGTGTGCTTATCTCTCTCTCTCTCTCTCTCTCTCTCTCTCTCTCTCTCTCTGTATATATATGCTATCTCTCTCTCTCTCTCTCTCTCTCTCTCTCTCTCTGTATATAAATGCTTTATAATCTCTCTCTCTTTCTGTATTATATAGCTTATCTCTCTCTCTCTCTCTCTCTTCATCTATTTCTATATATATATATATAGATAATATATTATATAATATATATATATATATATATATCTATATCTGCTTGACCATCTTACAAAAGACATGCCCTGAATAAGAGTAGTGTATTATGCCAACACCGGCAATTAAGAAAATTTATATGAAAATGGAACTTTTTATTTTCGTATTTTACAGTTTCAAACACATTATGTTATCTTACCGCCTTACTTTTAAGGTGAATGCTTTCACAGAGGTTACTTCAGGCGCCGTCTCTCGCAGAAAGATATCAGCTACGTCGTTTAGCCTTCCCTCAACTCGCGTGACGTGCTCAAGTGTGATTGGATATAGGTTCACCTATTCCCATTAGTTGTGCTATTATACGGATAATGGATATCAACGTCGAGCCCCTGCTGTGCGCGTGACCCCTGTAATGTCGTCAGTATGAAACGGCGCCATAAATACTCGTGCTAAGGTGGTCATGGAGCTCTTTAGCAAAAAAACGAAAGTCCCTAAACGAAAATCCCTCTCTCGAATACTGACACCAAATTTTCGTGTCTGAGCTCATCTTTTCTAACGTTGCTTAGGTCACCAGACCTAGCATGCACGTAATTACGTGCGTGTGTTTGTGCGTGCGTGTGTGTGTGTGCGTGTGTAGACAAGAGTGAGTCTTTACAATTGTCGGAAAGGCTGAAAATGTCTCATATGACAACACTAATCTGAATGAAAATTGTGTATTGAATATTCTAGTCCATTATGATTTACACTTATTACATTTCCTAATAATATAATATTTACATAAATATCTGTCGGGTAAAATTTTCCCCGGAGCAAAAACATAAACCTACATTATTCTTTCGCCTAGTGCTGGGCTTTTTTATTTCTTTTTTATTTTACATCTTTTATTTTATTTCATTTACTTATTCATTTATTTTTTTTTTTTTGGGGCCTCTGCATATTGCTTGACTAAGCTGGCAGAGTGTTATTCCATACACAGTTAGCTCTACTCTACAGAAACTGCATTCCTATGTGGCATGCGTTAATTAAACAACCGTCCATTTTCTGCACCTCAATTGCTTCAAACGGAGGTGGGTCAGAAGAGTTAACCGTCATTTATCAAAACAAAATACGACCTGAGCTGATCAATGCATGTTAGAAAAACTTAGGCAAAGCTTACTCAAAATAGCGACCGCTCTCATGGATTAAACTTAGAGGTTATCGTGGGAAATACAACTAGACTTTTTTCCCTTTGACCTTGTTAATATTCCTATGATCAATTACATCATTGTCCTTCAGTGTGTAAGTACGCATGTATGCAGTTTGTGGAACCCAATTCTAAATCCTTTTTCAGGTTCATCATCTTTACCGACACAGGCATTGCCGCCAGTATCGCCAACGTTAGTGTCGCTCTCTTTTCTTCAGTATTGTCTGGACAATTGGATAATCTCTTCATATCTCGTCAATATGGTTCAAGGTATTCATTGACAATGATCCACTCCTTATCTGCCACTGGGGAAGGACTGGAAGGTGATGGAACGTTGGAATCGTTTCCAGATTCTTACCTGGCAATTCGCTCTCTTGTTATCTTCAGTACAGCAGACTCTGGAAGTGAGCAAAGATGAGAATTCTGTATTTTTTGTTATATTTTGTTTCATTCCTTGTCCTTCGACACATCTGTTTTGGCGGTGAATATTACCTCTATACAGTAGGCAGATGAAGGACTTCTAACTACAAAAAAAATAATTATAATAAAAAAATAAGACACCTTGAAACCTCCTGGCCTTGGCAAGGCTACGAAAAACCTCCTGACATTTAGGCTTTATCTGACGAAGGGTCATGGGTTTTACCTTTCCCACTTGGCAAAGACACCAAAACATAATAAAACCTCACATTAAGAAGGTGTGAATTCATGAGGCAGTTTGGTGCTATCTAGCAATTTTCTGTTATTACTAGACCTTACGTCAAATAGGGTCTTAAAATCCAAACAGGATAGACATCGTTATCGGACTTCGAACGGAAAAAGCCAGTTTTGTTTCAATACACAGAAACAGTATAAAACAACTTGTCTCCGCCTCCTGACAGAAAATCCACCTGGGGGTATTTTCAGCTGGAAGAACTTGTTTTCGCAAAGTGCAATTATTTTCGTGTGGTGAAGTTTAAGCTGTCAGTCACTTCCCCAGACCTTCAAACTCTGTTGTCTGGGTTCCTGGTTGTAGTCCTCCTCTTTACTTAAAGAGCTTTCCTAGTTTTCTGGTCTCTTTGTGTTTCCACCTTCGACAGTCAACTTACCTCCACGTCTCGGCTTTCCATTAAATAAAAAGTAGTATTGCCAATTTCGATGTTAAGTTCTGTCATATGTGATGGTGCAACAGCATTTCCGGAACCTTTCTTCAATTCGCAAAAGCTTAATTGATGATCAGGCTGGCACTACTGAGCTTGTTAACCTGTTAGGAAATAATAAAACTGTCAAAACTTTTAAGTCACACCTGTTCGTACGTAACTGTTCCAAGAATTTGAAGTCACGATTAACTGTTAAGGATGTACAATAATAAAACGATTATGTTTCATTTCATTAATGTCAATAATATTCGTCACTTAATGCAGGTTTACGATAAGTTGATAAATGATGTTTTAAGTAGTGCTTGTATAACACATACTTTGAGTACGAAATTCAACATTAATGGAGGGTTCATTCATTGAATCACATGATAACAAATATTTTTTAAGAATGATCAACACATTTTTAAAATTATTCTCATATTCACGCGAGAGTAAATAACTGTCTTCCTCTCCAAGTGTCGTTCTAGTCTTAGCCCTTTGCAGTAGATGAAGCACGAATGCGATTTGCTTCTTTAGTATGTCAGGTCAAGTGGTGAAATGGTGTGATCACAATTAGTTGTTTTTCAAAGGTCAGATTGTTGGTAAAGACTACAATCATGATAACTAGCTGGCATCTAAGCCTCTGCCTGTATACGGCAATCATGCTATTATAAATTCCAACCCAAGTCAGTGCTGACATTTTATTTAGGTTGCCGCTGGTACGGTGAACGGTCATTATCATCATCCAAATCTGCATTATCACTGAAAACACCTAAAGTAATAATAGTCGAAGTAATGAAAGAAAGTTTGTATGTGTTACATAGAGCTCGGTTATTACAAATAAAATACTATCGAAAGACATCACTACTAGAAAATAGTATGTATATTATGATTATAATAAGAAAAATTCTTTATGAAATGCTTCTCAGGCTTCTGACCACTTAAACAAATGAACGCATATTTTTGTTTTTCTAAACTACTTAGGCATCTGGAATGCCTTATTACAGTAATAATGTAGTTATTTCAACTACTTCGGTACCTTTTCTACCAACAATACAGTGACGTCAACTCACAATGTTCTATTCAGGTGACTTTATAAGGAGATTGCCTCTCGCTCAACTATAGGTCTGCCAAAGGCGCGCCGTGCCACAATAATCAGAGTCAGATTGTTGAATGTCAGCGACTGTTACGAACTTATCATTAAGCTCTTAGCCTCTTTTTGTCAGAAAGAACGTTAAACGTGCATCTTTTGAGAGTGATCTGAGCTATGCCGGAGATTCTTTTTTCATTTCTCCCGAGTGCTACGTGATTGCTTACGCTACGGAGACTTGCTGGAGGTAGCACTCTCACCTGGCCGCTGAATTAGTTCATTTGTCTTTATACTGTTGTTTTTATGCAGCATCTTAGTCCTTGCTCATTGCCAATATTCTTGGCATATATATATATATATATATATATATATATATATATATATATATAGTATATATATATATATATATATATATATATGTAGTATGTATATATATATATACATATATATCTATACGTATATATATATATATATATATATATATATATAGTCATAAACATTGGAATAATTAATCACCATCAAAATCGCCACTTACCCGTATCTCACACCCATTCTCCCATTTTCTGGATTGTATATCCTTTCCTTTCCTTCCTACGGGCTGCTCAATGAGCAAGAGCCCGTGCTGGCATGAGGCCAGCATAATCAAAAACAGCATTTTCTCTCCACCACCTGTTTCAGGATACCTTTCCATCGCTCTCTAAGTCATCCTCCTCTCCTCCCTCCTGACGCTTCAGAAGTATACCTTCCTCCGTTATTTCCGCATGACTAAACTATCTCAAAAGACCCTGACTTATTCTCTCATCTGAATTAACTTTTTTATGAATGCAATGTTTCCTCGCCTTCTCAGTCGTTTTTACACCTCGTCTACTTCACCCAAACAATTCATTTTATTGCCTACAAATGTTTTCTTTCGTCAACATTCAGCGTCAACGCTTTATTTTCATAGGCGAGGGTCAGTTCAAGAATCTTTTCATGCATTCCAATCTTGGCATCCATGTTCTTAGATTTACCTCTTCTCACATCCTACCATCGCTCATTGTATTTATTTCCAAGTACCTTTTAACAGGCAACTGCTTCTGTGTTTTCACAATCCTCTTTGATATTTTGTCACCTACTTTTACAATTAAATCACCTAGCACAACACTCTTCATTATTTGCCAAATCCAGCCTAGTATATATTCAAACTCTCATGTTTTTTATCCATTCCTGGTTTACTGGCGTCAAAGATCCTGGTCGACCAGCAGTTGGTCGTGATAATACCAGAGAACAAGTGAAGTGAAGTGAAGACCCTCCGACAGTCAGGGGTCATTTGGTGGTTATCATCGCTGAAGTGTAGTTTAGTTATGAATTGTGATATAATTGGACGACTGATGAGCTTGGTAATATTCATTTCGTATTTCCTGTAGTATATTTCTCGAAGTAAAGTGCCCCTTTATAAACAACAAGTTATCGCAAAAAATACAATTTGCATTATCTGGCATCCTAATTACTTTAGAATTATCATAGAGGTGAAATATGTCAGCTTACTGTGAGATATCACCGAAGGCAAAACTGGATCTTAATCAAATTATTGATCGATGGGTATTGGTTAAAAGAATTCCACGAACGACTTAACAGAGGGAGAACACAACTGGAACTTTAACATGAAAGTGAAAACCAAAGTGATGAGATTGTGTCCGAATTCCCTTTCACTGTGACCTTCTTCCTTCCCTGTCAACCTGATACTCGTATTCTACCATGCACATTCCTGGGACCATTCTTTCCCACTTTTTATTGGCAGACAGCGAGCTTCGTTGGGGGTCAGGCGACCTGTGGGTGCAGGCTCCGAAGGGCTCTTCCCTTCCGCCCTTCCCCCTCCCCCCCCTTCCCTGCAATCCCCCCTCACAAGCCGCTTCCCCCTCTGACAGACGTCAGTCAAACACGTACACATCAATTTCTCTAAAGGAATTCAGTTTTGAAACTTGAAGAAAAATGATCGTATCTCTCTCTCTCTCTCTCTCTCTCTCTCTCTCTCTCTCTCTCTCTACCATCGTTTTATTCCCGCACAAGGTCACACGAGGCCTTTTAAGGAACCGTTAACAAGAATCGTGACCTCTAACAGTCGTCTTTTAAAGTTTTAACGGGTTTGAAAGGGAGTAATTTTCCCTTCCATTCGTTGCTTTACTTTCTCTTTTTATGATTTCATGCCTGAAGGATCTTGCTGCCTAAAGTGGTTGTTGTATTTTAGAGAGAGAGAGAGAGAGAGAGAGAGAGAGAGAGAGAGAGAGGCATAAGATTGTTTTTCCCAGAAATTGCTTTGATGTTTACAGTTAATAAGTTGAAATAGGTATAGGTTCCTCTTCATATTTAGGTGTGCGTTCTACCTCTGCTCCGAATGATAAATTCCTGAAATTGAAATCTAATGTAACGAATTACGCTATTGATTAAGTTTCATAGATAAATATACATACGTGCATTTCAAATTTTTTTCCAAGCAAGATACGAGTTCCGCTTCCTTGTAATTCTGAAGCAAAGGAATATTAACTTAGCAATTATTTCCCAGCCTCGGATGTATCGCGTCTATGAAGCATTCATAGATGCGACCGAATGACGAATGGAACAATCTTTTGCCTTTGACAAGTCACCATTTATTTTTCATTTTTAGTAAAATAAAAGATATATTTTTCATTTAGGAACATAACAGGTCCACTTATAACCTCAGCATGTATGTGGACGTTCCAGTAAAATTCAACATTGACATTTATTACTGAATTCACAAAGAAAAAAAGAAAAAAAATCTCCCCATGAGTTGCTTTTGTGGAATCACGAAAGATCAGAGAGAGAGAGAGATGCTTTCATAGGTCAAGGTCAAGATAATCGTAGGTCAATGGCATGCAAGCATTTGCTGCTCGAGGAAATAAGTCACCCATCAGTGGTGACACCTCTCTCTCTCTCTCTCTCTCTCTCTCTCTCTCTCTCTCTCTCTCTCTCTCTCTCTCTCTCCTTTTCTCTGCATCGTGAAGATCATAATGCCTCTGTTGACCTAGGCATTAAAGTAGGGAACTAGGTGTAGTCAACCATTGTGGGTCGAGGCAAGACTGGAGAGAGAGAGACTGAAGAATAAAAAATGAACAGTAGGCGTAATATATATATACCATGAAAACGGTAGGGCCTCGGCAAAGTATTCTCTCTCTCTCTCTCTCTCTCTCTCTCTCTCTCTCTCTCTCTTTCAGACAACAGATACCCCACACACACACACACACACCACACACACACACACACACACATATATATATAATTATATATATATGGGGATACAATCCACATGAAGTAAATTCCTCTTGTAGTTTAAAATATATATTATTGTATAGGATTAAAGCTTTCGACCATCAACTGTGGTCTTGTTCACTTTAGTGAACAAGACCACAGTTGATGGTCGAAAGCTTTAATCCTATACAAGTAATATATATTTTAAACTACAAGAGGAATTTACTTCATTGTGGATTGTATCCCCATTTACTTAGAGGTACGACATAGTACCTGGCTTCTGCATATATATATATATATATATATATATATATATATATATATATATATAGCTATATATATATATATATATATATATATATATATATGCAACTGTAATAGCTACAGTGTCCTCTTAACTTCTAGAATTCTTTGCTCTTTTCTGGATACTCTCCGTAGAATTCAAGAAGTTGAGAGGGCGATGTGGCCATTACAGTTGTATATGTTTTGATGAAAAAGTGACCAGAGATTCAACACACACACACACACACACACACACACATCATATATATATATATATATATATATATATATATATATATATATATATATGTGTGTTTGTGTGTGTGTGTGTGTATATATAGACATACAATATATATATATATATATATATATATATATATTTGTTTGCGTGTACGTACACACATTCACAAATATACAATTCACACACACATATATATTATATACATATATTTATATATATATATATATATATCATATATATATATATATATATATATATATATATATTATAACGAATTCCACTAATTCTGAGGAACTTTCATAACTCCGAGATGGAACCAGAGTCTTTTCATTTGATAATTTCCACAATAATATATATATATATATATATATATATATATATATTATATATATATATATATATAAGGTGTGTACTTATATGTATGTCTTTATATATCATGACAGCGAAAACAGATGCAGGTTAGGAGCGTTATTCCCTAATTTGGCAAAACTTCGCGTTGGAAAGTCTGTGGTTGCCTCGACCGTCGTAAGGGTAATCCAAAACGAACGAACGTTGCGACAGAAGACGCCAACTAAACTGGTTCAGGATGACGGAGATTGATCGACCTTAGAGAGAGTGGGATCATACCATCCGAAACGTCAGATTTCTTTTTATTCCTCATCTTAATTGGTCTCAAATCTTGTAGATTTTTTCTTTATTTTTTTTTTTTTTACAAATTTTACTTCAAATGCTTTTTCTTTTCACCTTCTTCTTCTGCATCTTTCCTTTGTCCTTTTTTTTTTTTTGGTCCTTGTATGTTTTACTGAATTCTTTGCTTTTACTTTTCTCTATTCTTTCATTCTGTTTTCTTTCCTTATTATTTTTTTCTGTTTATACAGTTTTTTTATTTTACAAATAATTCTAATGCTTTTTATCTCTTCTGCATTTTTCCTTTGTCTTTTTTTATTTTTGGTCCTTGTATGTTTTACTGAATTCATTATTTTTTCTCTCTCTTTTCTGTAATTCATTTTTTTTTTTACAAACATAATGTCTAATGCATTTTTATTCTCTTCTGCCATTTTTCCGTGTGTATTTTTTATTTTGGGTTCCTTTGTATGTTTTTACTAATTCATTATTTTTCTCTCTCTTTTCTTTCATTCTAGTTTCTTTATCCTTTTTATATGTTCTCTTTGTACGTATTGCAGTATTATTTCATTTTAACTGATCAGGCTGACGAGAAGTAAGCTTCTAGTTATTTACAGTTTAGAAGTCTTCTCCGTCATAGAGAGAGAGAGAGAGAGAGAGAGAGAGAGAGAGAGAGAGAATTTTATATTCATTAAAAGACGGCCAGACTTAACAAAATATCTTGACCTCCACTGTCACCCCACATTCAATTTCGGATGATCGATACGACAGGTTCTCGCGCCATTCTGAATATGATCAAGTCTCGATCGTGCGCGGTCTCTCCTAGCTCTCGGTCATTCTTAGGTCTCGGTCTCCCAACATGAACACTACAACTACTACTACTACTTCATGAAGGGGACACGTCAACCTATTGACTAACATTTTCCTTGCGTTGACTTTCCTTAGGCGTCGTCATGGTTTCCATAACTGGATTTACTTGTATTTGGTAACCTTGAGCCTCGGCAGAGAATGTCTTCTGTTTTCCTATTTAGTTTCTTCTTGGCTTTTTCTATTCGTCTTCTTTCATATCAGCTTCTTTTTTTTGTTTCTTCTGCCTCTACTTTCTCAGATTCATGAATGCCTTTTATATCGCCTCTTTATTCGTGATGTTTCAGTCTTATTGTCTGAGGTTTGCTTTAGTTAGTTACTTGACTTATATCAATATTTGTATTTGGTGGCAACGTAAAATTGTTATTCACTTGTCATGAGAAGTGTTATATTTTTAAATAGCATTGTACATTTAAGAAAATGTCAATTAATTCTTTATCTTATATTAGCAATCGAACATTCTTCACTTTTTTCTGCTCTACCTCGAAGTATTATGCTAAATTTAAACACTGAAAATCCGAATTTAATCAGTGACTTTTGACCTCTCTGTGCTGAAGGTTAAGTAATCAGTTCTCTTTCATTTGACCTCTTATATAATTATGTATTGCAAGCGACCTTTCGACTTTCGTATTTCTGCAAGAGATCCAACTTTGGGTTCCTTTCGGGCAAATGGAGCTTTTGTTTTTTACATTTTGTTCTGGATTGCCAGTTGGAAGATTTTAAGTCTCAAGTTATTCCGTTTACTGTCTGAAATAGGTCCTCATGTATACGTTTGTTTGCATGGTTTATCCTGTGACCATACTGTTTAAATACCTCCTTACGTGAAAAAAAAAAAAGATAGATAGATAAAGCATATCTGTCAGGTACATTTTTTCCTTAACAACACTGGTACAATTTGCTAACGTATATTAAGGTTATGAGATCTGCCATCAGGTTTTAAGAGGCAAAGCAACATAATATTTCAAAAATCTCATTTTTCTCGAAACTGTTTGGTTTCTTCATGAATTGGGGGTTATTGTTGAGAAAACATTCCGAAAAACTTTTGTGTGCTTTACGCAACGCTTCATACTTTTCCAAATAAATCTGTCGGTAAATGGGCTTCTTCCAATCGAGTTTTCATGATATCCCTTTTGTGTGGGCGCGCGTTTGTCTCTGTACTGGATTTCTCTCATTTCTGAACTAACCAGTAACTAATACTATCTTATATATTTACAATCAGTTCATTACCTTTCGCACTAACCAGCTGTCTCCTTTATGAAAAAAAAAATGTATAAGAGAATATTCAATGAAATTATATTTTTCCAAACATTTCGACGTTTTTAGTTTCCACTTTGCAGGTACCACAGGCAAAAAACTTTTCTGATGTCCGTCAAAAAAATACAATGATATACTCAACTGCATACAATACATAGGTCCTATGCTTAATCACAAATCCCCTCCCCCCCATCCTCCATCACCCCCCCCGCCGCGCCCCCCCCCCTCTCTCTCTCTCTCTCTCTCTCTCTCTCTCTCTCTCTCTCTCACACACACACACACACACACACACACAAACACACAAACATAATATGTTGAAACATATGAGTATAAATGAATTGGATCAGGGAACGTAACAAAGCCAATCTACTTATGACCATATCTGATTCAGATTTATCTGCCGGTTTACCAATAGATTGGGATTACCTCACCGATCCAATATGAGAGAGAAGAGAGAGAGAGAGAGAGAGAGAGAGAGAGAGAGAGAGAGAGAAACTGCGTACCAAATATTACCAAAAATCTTGAGAATTTTCATGATAAAGAAATCGCGTTGCTTCGAACCCCGAGATTTGCCTTAGAGAATTTTTGCATTCTTTTTCCAGCATGACGCAAGGCTATTTATGCCCCAAAGGGGCAACGGTCATAAAATACCCGATACACATCGAGGTCTGTCAACAACAAACAATGCATGTGATCAGAGTTCCTGATGACTGAGAGAGATGAGGAGAAAGGAGAAGATAATAATGATAATTGTTCCCTCCCTCCCTCCCTCCCTCTCTCCCCCCACTCCCACCCTTCCCTCCTCCCTCCCTCCCTTCCTCCTAGCCCTCCCTCCCCTCTCCTCCCTCCCTCCCTCCCTCCCTCCCTCCCTTTGGAGCGGTAACCATGAAAGTTTTCACGACATCACGAAGACTAATCTTCGCTTAATCCCTCTATAATGATGCGATGATAATGATAACAGCAACATGCATCTATAATGATAATACCATAGTAATAATCATTCGAATGCTACGCATGAGAAGAATCGTGTGTTCAAAGCTCTTCTACAAAGAAATGAAAATGCTTTTGACGCTATAGGCGTTTCATTGATTTCGTTTCCATGTTCAGGCTTCCCCAAGTTCCTATTGTTACTCTGATGATATGAATAGCATCAGTTATTCACCTTTACAGTAACTTATAACCATGCTATTACTATCATATTAATAACATTAAAGTGTTACTGTGATAATAATAATGCGATTCATTATCCATGACGACAATAATTATGGAGGTAATTGCATCAAAAATCATAATGATAACCATTCGATGTTATGATAGCAATAATATTCAGTTATTGCCTGTATTATTATTTGTATTGATTTCCACTACCATATTATTATATGTGTTATGATTAGAAATATATCGGTTTTATGTTTTATTCTTCCAAAACATCGCTATCGTCACTATTATTCTTATTAGTGGGCACAGTTTTCCGTGTCGAAAATGATGACAACGGTTGCAGGTCCACAATAATATAGCATGTAAATAAATGGTCTTTAATGGATATTAAAAAGCTTTCGAACCTTGTATTAGATGAACCTAGTACAAGGTTCGAAAGCTTTTTAATATACATTAAAGACCATATACTCGCATGCTATATCATTGTGGACCTGCAACCATTATTCTTATTACTATTATTATAGTTGTATTTTGGTGGTATCTTTGGATGTTGGTGGCCATGTTATAAACAACGCGTGTTCCTCCGCAATAAATATTATGAAATTGCAGTAGTATTGCCTTGAAAGCCATTGGTAGTTAAGGAAATATGAGCAACCCAAGCAATCAGTGCCTCAAAGCAGACATCTCTTTTACCACAAGCTGCCTCAAGCAGAGAGCGAAAGTGCATGATCTCATGAGCCGAAGGCCACTTCGTGACAGGGGAAAAAACACCGCTTTAAGGAATGCAGTGGGTTTAGTAGTTGCCTTCCATCTGTTTAATATTGCTTCCATTGGTTTTTTTTTATAGATATTAAGAAGGGAAAAACCCCAAACATGGATATGGAATTACCTCTCCCTTTATTTCTGTACTATATTCTTTCTGTGTCTCAGTCAGAGAGAATGCAAAGAAATGTTCTTGATATGGTTGTTTTATTCCACTCACTGATCTGAAGGACTTTAGCTATATATTCATTCCATGGCCATAAAAAGCTAGCGTACCCATACCTCGACAAATGACGGTACGATTAGTATCGTCATCATATCCATTACTTGCATTAAGCTACAAATGTCCTTTAATATCAATTCACTTTACCTCGGAATTAATATATTTTTCGCATATATTTTAGTTGGCCGAGTCAGTAACATCAATGAAGTCCTGATTTATCCTCTGGGCGCTGGTTCGAATCCACGAGAGAACGTTATCATTATCAACTAAAAAATTCCCGTTCGGGTAACATATGTGAAAATATATTCATTCCGAGGTTGAGCGAATTGGATATTAATTAAAGGACATTTGTAGCTTGATGCATGTACATGAATCACGGTGATGTGATAAGAATTCATGCATGACTTCTTTAAACGTCGAATAACGACACCCGTCTTCCCTTTGCTTTGGGAGTTCTCACTACAACTTCACGCTCAGGCACATAAACCTAAACCATTTGGTGAGAGAGGGTCGGGACGATTGTCAATAGGCAACAGATTCCCCGTAAAGACTTTTCTTGTGATATCTCCGCTGGGGCGAAGGGCTGCCTCCGACAGGATTTCCTTAGTGAAAGTGGTATAAGTTACAAAAGCATATAAAAAGATAAATGTATGGATACCCATTGCATTTTTTATTATGGTATTTTATGTCCCAGAAGCAGCATCCAGTATACTAAAGTGGCAGAAGTTGCGAAAATATATAAACAAATATATGTATGGATACCCATTGCATTTTTTATGGATGGTATGTTTTACGTCCCAAGTAATACAGTATCCAAAGATTCCAAAGCTTCTTACTACAAATTATGCATAAATGGAGTTTTTCTAGTTACTCGTTTTGTGAAAATGCTCTCTACTCTGACAGTTATTTAGAAAAAAATAATCTTTTTCTTAAAACCCGCCAAAGCTGATAAAGTTTCATTACTGTATCACTTCTGTTTTTTATTTTTATTTTTTTTTTATTTTTTTTACTCTACCGGTGAACCTGTTGCCTATATGAACGGCAATCAGCTATTGCCTAGCGATGTTTCGCAACGGCCACAACCTACCGAAGGAACAGAACTTAAAAAAATAATAATAATAAGAGCAGGTGTCAGGTCCTCGTGCCCTTAACGTCTTGCGCAAATGGAAGTTAAGTGATCTTGTTTTTGCCTTCAACCATTTGAGACTCAAACATTAATACAATTTTCTTTTGTTCGCCCTCTGTCGGTTTCTCTGGTCTCATTGTGACCTATTTCAATCTACACAGATACTTGTAATAAAGAGATGGTCCCTACAGATGGCCAAGAACTTTAGTTACACCGCCGTATTCCACTTGTGGGTGGTCACCCATCCAGTTTCTTATCCATAGCTAATGTTCTGATATTTACTGAATCTCATAGATTGAATGACCAATGCTATGATAAGCACGTCTGACACCTCCAGTCTCATATGCAACCACGTAAACAAGAGAGAGAGAGAGAGAGAGAGAGAGAGAGAGAGAGAGAGAGAGAGAGTTGATCAAATCGAAACCAGCTAACAATTCAGCCAACGTTTGCTCCTTGGGTCAAATCACGTACCCTTTTAACTATGCCTTATAAGGAGGGTGGGTCGACGACCCCCACGATATGAGCCCAGTAAACTTTTCATATTCTCTCTCTCTCTCTCTCTCTCTCTCTCTCTCTCTCTCTCTCTCTCTCTCTCTCTCAAGGTCAGGGTTACTAGATCACTCTGAAGGTGCCCTGCTTGGGCAAGTTCTTTCAGTCAGAAACTCCAGCAAAGAACTGGTCCAATTGATATGGAAGACGACTTCCATTTACAGTTAGATGTGACCCTCCGCGAGCCAGTCACCCTTTGGCCATGATCAATGAAAGGAAGGCATCAGTTTCGAAATTTTACTGAATTTCCCTCGAGTTACTCAGTCCGGTCTAGATGTTGAGGGGTCAACTGCCTGGAGGATTTTCATAGCCTTCCTCTCTCACTTTGGCTCGCTTATTTTTTGCATCTTGGTCTCATTGTGTCCCGTTGCTACTTGCAGCACACAGCTAAGATTCGTCGCAAGTTGTAAGATTAAGTCCACTCAATCATCATCGTTTATCTGGGCCTGGGGCCGGCAAGGATTTGTAGATTATCATTAGAGTTACCAAAACGTACTACATAGATGCTTATTCTCTCTCTCTCTCTCTCTCTCTCTCTCTCTCTCTCTCTCTCTCTCTCTCTCCAGTGAATATTAGCACTGCACACACTTGTAAAAATAAAGCTGTTCTTTATCTATTATAAATAGATTAGAAGGGGTAAAAGCAAGAGCCATAAAGTTAATTCCACCCATCAGGCAAATAGGTTACCGAAGACGACTAGAGAGCCTGAACATGTAAGGCTTAGAAACACGACGATTGCAAGGACAACTAATAGAACATTTAAAATACCGAAAAGCATAACGAAGGTAGGCAGTAACCTATTTACGTTAACGAAAACCAGACAAGAAATAATGGATGGACACTAGAACTGAAGAGATGAAACACATCCCATTGTGGGAACTTCTTCACATGCAAAATATGTGACACGTGGAATAAACTGCCACCAGAAGTTGTAAACAGCAACAGTGTGGAAGAGTGTAAAAGAAAGCTAGACAAAATCATTCGGACACTGTGAATGCACAGCAAAACCTGCTCCTACAGATAAGTGAGCACACGATGTCTCCTCGGATGGCCTAATAAGTCTTTGAGACATCCTAATCCTTGCAACTCCATGAACTCGTCAACAACTTGTCTGTTACACTAGCATTCTTTCCACAAAATCAGCTAACAAAGTCATGACTGAGCCGTAGAAGAACAATAATTATTACAGGACCAACAATAGGTTTCCACTAATATTTCACCCATATATTCAACCCTCATAGAGTCTGAACTATGAGATCATTACCTGTGCATTATACTGTATTTTGATGCTGCTGTAACCACCCAGTAACCGAGCAGATTTTCTGTTTTGAATGTCTTCCCAGCATTGTTGGTGCACAGTTATTCGCTGTAATCAAGGAATGACTTCATGTTGATGTACGTACGTTCATTATTTTGTCAGATATTTGCCCACACATGGAGACGAGCACAGTAGAAACGGGCTGAATCTTCTTTGTGGCTGACAGTATCATTCGGGGGTCGTTATGTAGGACTGATATTTCTTAAGGGACCTTATCTTTATGATACTGATATATAGTCTTTTGTTTACGTTTTTGCTGTCATCCCAAGGGGCTTGAATTAAACACGCCTCAAAGGTGGATAAATGCCGGGTTAAACCCTTGGGTTTCGCTATCTAGGAAGGATTCGCATTATCGAAATGTTGATCATTATAAATAAACAATTATTTCAGTAGTTGATAAACATAAATACTTCTTTAAACGTTGCCTAAATCACTAATTACTATATTTAACAGACGCGAGTAATATCACACTTAGCGTTACTTGTTTGTGCAAACTGTACGAACTTCTACTGAAAACTTCGAGATTTGCTTATTTCTGGTAAAGTATAATATATATATATATATATATATATATATATATATATATATATATATATATATATATATATATATTATCCATATCTACTATATATATATATATATATATATATATATATATATATATATATATATATATATATATCCATATATCTATATATATATATATATATATATATATATATATATATATATATATATATATATACATATATATATATATATATATATATATATATATATATATATATATATATAGTGAACAAGACCACAGTTGATGGTCGAAAGCTTTAATCCTATACAAGAAATATATATTTTAAACTACAAGAGGAATTTACTTTATTGTGGATTGTATCCCCATATATATATATATATATATATATATATATATATATATATATATATATATATATATATATATATCTAATCTTGTTGCTCTGTTGCTCTACAGATGATGTTAACCGTTGGGAAGAAAGTGCCATGGACCCAGGTCTCTGGAGGCGAAGGTTCAGAGAGAGAGAGAGACAGAGAGAGATAGCTGAGGTGTCTGTCAACAGAGATGCGAAGAAAGGCTTGTATTAGAAGGCATAACTTGCGTCCACACCATGGTCAGCAATGCTCGATGGAGCCATATTGGCAGTATAGATGATTTTGCGTATTAGTAAAAATAAAGTTTGTAACTTATTGATGGATCGTCATTACTTTCGCTTTGTAAGTCATTACATACACACATACTATAACTATATATATATATATGTATATATATATATATATATATATATATATATATATATATATATATATATATATATGTGTGTGTGTGTGTGTGTGTGTGTGTGTATGTATGTATGTATGTAATGACTTACAAAGCGAAAGTAATGACGATCCATCAATAAGTTACAAACTTTCTTTTTACTAATACGCAAAATCATCTATACTGCCAATATGGCTCCATCGAGCATTGCTGACCATGGTGTGGAAACAAGTTATGCCGTCTAATACAAGCCTTTCTTAACATCTCTATTGACCGACCTCTCAGCTCTCTCTCACTCTCTCTCACTCTCTCTCTCTCTCTCTCTCTCTGAGCCTTCGCCTCCAGAGACCTGGGTCTATGGCACCTTCTTCCCAACGGTTAACATCATCTGTAGACCAACAGAGCAACAAGATCTTTTTTTATTGTTGTTATATGAAAGATAATTAAATAATAAGTGTGCTGTGAAAAAAACCGCTGATATCCACATATCTTACCAAATGTTTAAAGAGACAATAAACCACCAGCCAGACATACAGACAAACAAATTAGGAGTTACCTGACGTCCCATTATCCATCTTAACATTCAAGAATCCGTTCCTTGATTATGGTATTTCCCTGCTTAATGAGGCCATTTATTCTTGAAAATAAAACTAACGATGTTTTCATCCTACAGGAACTTTGATTAAAACGATTTAAAGTCATATGCACTTTGCCAAGTTATTATTCACACTAAGGGTGACAGGCGTTCATTCGTACGTTGGCAAGATTTCGCACTCTCTCATTCGTAGATGTCATGTAACTGGTGTTCATCATAGAATCTATGGCCATGAACGTTAAGTTTAAAACTCACTAACGCCTCCCCCACCTCATTAATTAGATTAGGGTAACGTCAGGAAAAGTATTGTGGATAATAGAACAGGATTGCCAGATCGATTGGTGTATCGACTGACTGATCAAAGTAAGTAACTGGTGTTACAGTATTCCAACTTTCATCGACACTGATGAGGCAAGAGAGCTCAGGACAGCTGTACATGGAAAGAGAACGCTGAGGATGATGAGAGTGACGGAAGACACTCCTGCCACTTTTGCAGACGTTCTCTCATGAGTGTCATAGTAGCTGGTGATATGTCATCGTTTCCTCAGGCGCTTTTGTTCGCCTTTAAATTCTTGTGTCTGGAGGTTGTTTTACAACTCAGAAACTCGTCTGGAATTTTAAAATCATCCGTTATGTAGTGGTATTAAACTATAGTAGTAGCTGTAGGAATACCAGTAGTAGTCTGTGGTCACGCGTTGTAAAAAGATGTCATTCTGTGGAAATTTCAAGACTGTCGATCTATGCAAATTTAGGTGATCAGTAAAAGCGACAAATATCACCTACGGAGGTAAGAACATTTGAATCGTGAGATACATCGGGAAGAATGGAAGCTGGACCGATGCAAATGCTTTAGGAAAGAAAAATGCCTACGAAGACGAGATTTGATGACAGAGTGGGGCAAATCCCCCCAGTTGAATGTGAATACGAAAAATTATAAGCTTTTAATTTTCGTTTTATATAGATTTATAAGACCTTCAAATATTCTTACTATACAGCATCACAAGCTTTTGAAGAGCAAAGGCAATTCAAACAAGTCTTCGGCACAATCGAGTTTTATGTACAGTATATAATGATGTATGAGAATTTCAGCCACGGCCCGGTAGAGGCCTGCATATACTACAGCATTGCCAGACGCACGAGCATGGCTAACTTTAACCTTAAATAAAATAAAAACTACTGTAGCTAGAGGGCTGCAATTTGGTCTGTTTGATGATTGGAGGGTGGGTGATCAACAGCCCAATTTGCAGTCCCGTAGCCTCGGTAGTTTTTATGATCTGAGGACGGACAGAAAAAGTGTTGGCTGACGGACAAAGTCATCTCACTACTTTTTTTCTCCAGAGAACTAAAATGATACATCTGAGATCAAATCGTATTTCGTTTTACTTGCATAGAAAAATTCCGCTTTTATCAAGATTTTCTTTCTCGGTACCTGATCAACTTAGTGAAACCGCGCAGCTGAGACGCCTCGTTTGATATACAGCAGCAATTTAAATCACTTTTTTTGTTACTCAACGCAATAAAGTTTCTCTCCGCATCTTGTTCCTCTCCTGAGTGAGTTATGCCTCCAGTTGGCAACTGCAGCAGCAATATCACACCATTCATTACTTCTGATATCATAGAATCGCGTAGCCTGGGCCCCACGCCCCTTCCTCTCTCTCTCTCTCTCTCTCTCTCTCTCTCTCTCTCTCTCTCTCTCTGCTAACTAGTTTGAGAAACATTTGCTGAGCTAATTGTCATTTTCGATTGCATAGTCATGATCCAACTAAATACCAGAAATCGCTAAGGTTGCTCGTTCTGCAGAGCTATAATTTACTTTATCGTTTCTCCCGGTGTCTTCAAACAGGTTCATGATAACCAACGAATTGATTTATGATCCAAGCCAGATTTCGAAAGCTGAATGGGTTTACCCCATAATTTATGGGGGGGGTTTTTTCCTTTATTTTATTGTTATTTTTTTTTTCCCTTGTTAATTCCATCCCTTTTTTAATGATTCCTTGGAGACAAGTATTGTATTTCAGTAAATCTACAGGTTACTCTATATATAGTAAATATATTTAATTTGCATAGTGGTGATGGCTGCATCTTCTAATGACAACAATATTAGAAGCTGTTGCTGATTGTTCATTGTCCCTTTTTTTAACATCAATATTCTGTTCTTAATTATACTGAAAGGCTTTTGGCAACTAAAATACTAAGATATTCTCTCTCTCTCTCTCTCTCTCTCTCTCTCTCTCTCTCTCTCTCGTCCGAGTGAATTTAGAAACTGCTGTCAGCATAGATAAATGAAATTGGGCTGAGCTGAGAAGATCGAAATAAAGCACGACACTGTATTCCAGGTGCGAAGAAGCAACATTTGCAGTCAGCACCTGAACCTTCTGCATCCCCACTCATCTCTCTCTATTTTCCTTAGCTGACAAACCAGATGTCAAAAGTGCTGAAGAAGACTCGGTCTGTTGCAGTTCGCTTTCTTTTCCCTTTTCACTTTTGTTGTCTTTCTTGTGGATGAGTCCGAGTTCGCGTCCCGCTCTGCCAACGGGGAATCAGAGGAAGTTATTTTTGGTGATTAGAAATTCATTTCTCGATTTCTCGGGTCCCAAAATTAGCAGTAGGTCCCGTTGCTAAGTAACCAATTGGTTCCTAGCCACGTAAGAACATCTAATCCTTCGAGCCAGCCCTAGGAGAGCTGTTAATCAGCTCAGTGGTCCGGTTAAACTATCATACTCTTATCTTTTAACTGGTGGATGGGTCTCTGTATGAAGTGGCGTTTAAGTCCATCTTGGAAGCTTCTCAACCGTTCGCATAACACTTTTACAAATTCTGTTTAATGACCTCATGTCATTTTTTCCGCCGTGACCACTATGGCAATCGACAGTAAGGCTGGGCGTAGCTCCTCTGTTTTACAAAATTATGTACCAATGTTGCAAATGCAAAATGTAGAAATTAGCGAATATAGGCTAACCTTAATCAGCTTCAGTCATTTTATTTAATTATCTCGTGCGCAGTTAAAGACGTATGTATGATCTCTAATATGTATATATAATCATCGCAGTCTATTTTTCGATGTTGGAAAAAGTTAAGAACATTACTGCTGCTAAGATCTTGTCGCAAACCTAAACAAACATGGAGGGCTGCCGTCCGTAGAGCATCTGCCAAATAATAAAAATGTCAAAATGAGACTTGGAAAAAGCTCAATAAAAACAGCGACCCCGAGTAGTGAAGAAGAAGAAGAAGAAGAAGAAGAAGAAGAAGAAGAAGAAGAAGAAGAAGAGACTACTGCTAAAGGGTGAATGCTTGCTCGTATGATTCTAATTATTACAAAAGTTTTCTCTTTTTTTTTCATATGATCTTCATTTTCGAATGTTACGTCCCAAGTAACCTGAAAACTCTTTTGAACCCAACTATTTAAGAATGTTTGTACTTCGGTCTATGTCTTCTCCTCTTGTTTCTTTTTTTTTTCATCTTTTGATAATTAGCAAATTATGGTTATTTTTTTTAAAAAAATAGCCATAATCATCGGTTTTCAACAAGTTGTTTTGGGGTGAGATTGCTAAACCTGTGCCAGGCTCCACTGATGGTCAAGGTGTCGTCTGCCCTTTCTCGTGGGTAATTCATCCAAGTACTACTGACTGAACCCAAGGCCGCTTGACCCTCCAGATAGGACGAGCAGCGCTATGCACTGTCACTGCCGTTAGAAACAAGTTACCAATAACGTAATTAAGATTATTGCTACTTAGATATCTATGGGATGTCTGATACTGACATTATATCCCATTTTTAGGATTCTGTTCAGCTTTCCCTTCCAAACCTTCTGCTAAGAAGATATCAAGTATTCATATATCTTCAAAGCCATCTTGGTAACATTTGTCTCGGATGCATATTCATTGTTTTGATTTGTTTTCTCGTGAATTCATCGGGTTTTCTAAAGCTTCGTGGCTGACATTTTCCTTGTTGTATTAATAGTTCATTTATTGGTAATGTTAATCAAATTAGCCAAAGTATATATTTTTGCCAATCTTTTTCTGTCAGATTCTTTATACAAGTTAACCTTGATCAGGCCCTGTGCGGACGCCAGTATAAAGTTTTATGTTGCAGAGATTTGAAAGAGAACATTAAGAGAGGAGACATACAGCACTGGCGTCCAAGCAACCTTCTAAATTTTATCCACAATATTTGGGATAAAATCCTGAAGTTATAAGCAATGGAAAACGCTAAAAATAATAAAATTCCTATTTGGACAGAATGAATAAACAAAATTAACTTTATAATACCTGCAGTATAGAATGACCCCTCCCAATGTGCATTTCAAATCGTTCAGTGGCTCAGTCAATCAGAACTTACATATATGATATAATATCCTAATATCACTAATTAGAGCTTCGTGTAAGAAATACAAATATCAAAAGCTAAACTGACAGAAGTGACAATTAACTGAAATATTGAGAGAATCTGGTTGCAGATTTGTTCCAAACCTCATCAGTCCACCAGCAACCTTCAAATGTCACGAGAGGCTCTTGTGTGGCCTGTTCCCATAATCCAGGCCATCAGTATAGGTTAAGGCCAGCAAGGTTCTTAAGGTATACCATAGCTAGTACAGTCATTACTGCACAGTGTCATTGCCAAGTTTTGCCTGCATTAATAATGTAAGATTTTCATTATTCTTTCAACGCTTTCTTTGCTCACTATTCCTCCCTATTGATTAACAACCAGTTGTGGATCAACTGCTCTGTAAGCTTTTCATAGCAGCTACAAATCCATTTGAACTTCAAAAAGATCAATTTCAGTCATCCGCTAAGAAAGTATGGGTATGGGGGGTGGGGTGGAGTGAGAAGAGTATAGCTGCTTTTCCAAAAAGAAAAAACAGAATAAACTCACCACTAACAGGGTACGGGGCAACCCTTTAGAATCAGGCGATATCATTCTATGTTTTTTTTTCTTTTTAATCTGGACTATACTGAATGCGTATCCAAAACCAATAGAAAATAGAAAAATCAACAGGTTACTGTCGCCATTACAAGCTGTGAACCATTTATTATATTAGACCTTGCTACGAACTAATGAAAGTTGCCGGTAGATTTTATTCATTCACCGCCGCAAACCTTTCTTAATTGCCTAGCTGCCTCAATTTCCAGGACACTGGAAAGCCAATGGCATCTACATAATACACGCCTTCCACCCACTTAAGCTCTCCAATTTACCGTGGACTATTTCATTTCACGGATGAGTTTCTTTTACGAGCTGCCTGGCGGACGAAACAACAAAAAGGGCGAAACGCTCCTTCAGGGACTGATTTACAAGGCAGCCTCAATCACCTCTTAATGCCTCTCCGCGGCCTTAGGGAATGCCTTGGCCTTCCGTCGGAGCGGATCGAAGGTAAGAGAGGGGTTTTCCGGGAATTTTGGTTTCTAAAGGAGAATTTCATTTTGAAGAGCGTGTCTAGAGAAAGAGAATGAAAGATTAGAGTGTGGACTGTGGCTCTGAGCGAAGGAAGGGGTCCGGAGAAACCGCATTTGTCAATAAGAGGAATGTTCAAATCAGTTTTTTTCTCTCTCTCTCTTACAGTGAGGTTGGAGAATCCTCTGATTTCAGTGATAAGGTTTGTGGAACTTGATTCTGCATAGTTTGTTTACTTCGTATGCTAATGCAGAAAGGATTTCCAGTTTTTAAAGTAAGATAGTTCTACCAGTTGCTTTTAATGAGCAAGAAAATATTCAGCGTATTACAGTTTTGAAAACAATTGCCTGATAAGCATATCAACTGCAAAATCAAGTTCCAAGTGTTAACAGAGAGGTTATATGTTAAATGTACTCTAGAAGCATAATGAAATGAGAATACGGAAAATAACTCAAGTTATTTAATTAAAACAAAGCAAGTAGTCTCTGAGATAACAATCAGATGGGGAAGCAGAAAAAATTGTTAACAATAAGAATTCCTAGGAAATAAAAAAAAAAGTAATGAATGAAATGAAAGCGCGAGTTAACAAAAACCACTGAATGTCCAAAAGCATGTAGAGCAAAGAATATATAATGCATGCTATGTTAAGCGGCGTATATCTATAAAACTATACCAGATTTAAGTTCAAAATGCCTTGACGATTATACATCATCCTTACAAATAATTAAATTCGCAAAGTTTTATTTTTTAGGTGGAAATCCATTTGCCTTGATTTGTCTTGAGAGTATTTTCAAAATTTAAAGAAACAGGATCTTGCATCCTTACATCATTAAAGCTGAACATGTATCCGTAAATAAATGAATCACGATTCAAAAATCTTTTTTAAATGCAGATCTATTCACAAATCACTATTCACAGATCTTTTAAAATATGGTTCCATATTTACGAAAAGCAAATTAAAGTCCCCATAAGATGTGTGAAATGTTAACCTGTCACTGAATATATCATTTTTTAAATTTAGATCATTAAAAGAATCCTCTCTGTATATTCAATCCAACTTCAGTTTTTTTAAAAATCTGATAAAAATTAAACAAAAGATGTTAATTTCATGATGAAATCTTCCATCAACAAAGAAACAGAGTCAAAAATTCTTTGGTCAAGATTGACAACGGCAGATAGAGTCATCTGACAAGGAAGGTCAAATAAAAAGAGATTTACAACTTCAGATAACTACTCTTATTCACTCACTCACTCACTCACTCACCCGGTCGCTTTTCGGGCATCTTCGTGGTATTTTGCCGCTTACATCAAATCTCCATGGGTATTGCAGGTTTCAGTAACACTACAATCAAATCTCTTCGTGTATTCAAGTTTGGAAACGGTATGCCGCTGGAAGTCTTTTTAAAAACCTCGCGAAAGCCCCAGCACACCTCTTCTTTTCTGAACAATGAAAGAGGCCACTTAAAAAAGGCGCCCACTCAAAAGATGACAGAGATGGAAGTATCATTTTAAATATGATTTCATCCTAAATACGAGCCGATTCATCACGACGAAAGCGATAACAGGCCTATTAGCTGCTCTTTTGCCAGTTGGCGAGGGATTAACCTCGTCATAAAGCCTGACACCAGTTGGTATAACCACCTATTCAGTGTTAGAACTTGAAAAGAAAGATGTTCAGCCGAGGACTTAAGATGTCATCTTGTCTCTCTGGAGTCTCGCTGCAACTTTTAAACACTAGACTCAGTGTTGTTTTCTTGACTTCTTCTGTTATTGTATGTTCGTTTCTTGATATATTTCTGAAGAAACTGAAACCTTTTTTATTCAAGGACACTCACCGAAACTTCATATTAGATGTTTCTATCCATAATCAGTTTCAAAGTCTTAAGGGTTGCAATCTATATTAAGCTCTTCGGGAACCTAACAAGCTCTTTTCTTACCTATCCCTCGAGACAAATGAACATCTGTGATTATAAAACACATTTGATAATTTTATTAAACAAGTTTCCTGCTTTACAACTCGGTAAAGCCTTATAATCAGTACGTTCAACTTTTCTTGTGAAATGGTCATCATGTGGATGGTTAGCAAAAGCGACACTGCAAAATTTCTTTCTTTTTTTTACTATAATCCACATGATTAACCTGTACTATAAACTTTAAAGATAGGAGACCCATTACATTGGGTCATAAAAAAAGCAGAAGAGAGGAAAGTATTTAACTTCTTAATCATTTTTCCCCCATGACTTGGAGAAGAGATTTACCAGACTTTAATGAGGCATCAATAAACTCAAGATACGAAACTACAGTAAATTCGAGATAAAAATGTAGCGAATCTTTGAAGAAGTAAAATCCTTGGACGATTAACCTTTGGTTCACTTTATTTTTCTTTCGTTTTCGTTCTTATTTTTCATCAGATGGAGGTCCTTTTTTTTCTTTTACCAAGCACAGTCTCTCTCTCTCTCTCTCTCTCTCTCTCTCTCTCTCTCTCTCTCTCTCTCTCTCTCTCTCTCTCTCTCTCTCTCTCTCTTCCACAGATTTCAGGAATATTTTCCAAAATGTAAATTTAGTTTACTGTTACATACTAAGCGGGAGACTGTTTCCCTCTCCTTTCTTTTTTGCATTCCACCAGAGCCTGGGAAAGATAAGGGTATTAGGTTCACCATCCCATCGGCCTCTCTATTTTAAAGAAATATTCAATGGATACTGATACGTCCTTGTTGCATATATTAAATAGTATCGGAAATAAAGAAAAAAATGTAACAGATCTTGGAAAACACAGAGAATACATTTTATGAAATCTAGGAGAGAATTTTGCTTAAAGTAAAGAGGGGTTTCGTAAAACATGTAGGAGTATCTAATATAAAATTAGGAGATATATAGTCAAATTAATAAGATCAACCTTTCAAAGTATTGTGAAATTTGATACAAAATCTACGCGAACATCGGATATGAAATAAGGAGTCTTTTGATGAATGAATACCACGAAGGTACTTTCTGACAAAACAAAACAAAAAAAGTTTTAAAATTCACGTGAGAAAGGAATAAAGTGCAACGAGGACTTTGGCATCTGTCTTACGAAACCAGCCCATGCACTCTGCTACACCAGACCAGATCACGAGTACCCGGGTAAGACTGAGTACAAAGACAGAAGCAACTCTCTTGGCAAAAGACTCGGTTTATCCATGATACCGACGAGAGCCACAGAAGGATAACCACGACTAGAACTCTTCATATCTTTTTTATAGAGTCTAAGAACGCTGGATATTTTTTGGGAACAAGTCTACCAGCGATGGGTAAGAATTTCTAAGCCTCTGGCAAGATTTTGAGTTCTTCCAAAAGACATTACAAAATTGCAAACTAATGAAACACCTAGAAATTTAACGTTGTAGTCTTTGGGCAAAGTTGATCCTTATTCACAGACCAAACAGGTTAACATAGCACCTTCTTTACGAAGTACTACAAACTAAAGATTTGACGATTCACGCAATGATGCGTAGTGAAAACAAAACACAATAAAAATCCAGGAAGCAGTAGATAACAAATATTCAAACTCAATACCTAAAGAAATATTCAAGTTTCTCACCAAAGCCTCCGTGCCAGAGTTATACCGAGTAACCAAATACAAATTCCCTGCTAAGTTAAATATTACCATCACAGAGTATCCGACAAGTTCAAAGCAGAGGGTAAGCCTCCTACTCATGGTACCGTATGACTTGTTACACTTGCTAGGGAGACGCACATTTAAGAACACGAATGCAAAAGAGAACTGACCCCTGTAACAGAGGCGTGTGAAAACGACCACATACCGAGAACAACAGAGGCTTGTAACGTGAGACCACTACACTACCCAAATGGAAAGACGGAGAAATCGACAGGAAGGTTGAAGACCCTTGTGAATTCGATAAGAAGGAGAGATCACAAAAAATATGCTGTAGGATGAGACATATTTTATTAGTAGCGTTTTACACATAATGAAATCGGTGGATTTCATTGGCAGGGCTGAAATATGGAACATAAAGTAACAGGCCATTTAATACTTAAAGATCTTTGAGGCGATGAATATCGTGCCTTTGCGATGAAAGTTCGCTCTCAATCCGTACTCTGAGAAATATCCCTTCACTGGCAGTCCTTTAACGAATCATGTCCACCATACATCAACTTTGGACCCCTTTAATCTCTGTATCCCTAGAGGCTATGACACCACACCTGGACCACCAATTGCCATACACCTTTTACCTTCTCTAACGAATCCCTGGATTGCCTTCGAACCATCAGCGACCTTTGGCCTGCGCTTATTAAGAGAATAAAGGGGAAAAAGTGGATCTACCATCTCGGGTGAGGCTAGGTCAAGAAGCTATTACTTTCTTCCTTGACCTGGAATCTTCCTGCCTCTGCCATCCCAGGATCTCCCCCTCTCCCCTCCAGCTCAAGGAACGAAGCAGCCCCGCTTAACGTGACTGATCAACCCCACCTTCATTCCAGAATTTCCAGTGGCCTAAGTCCACCGCCTTTCACCTGAACTTATTTTCCAGAGATGGGTTGATTGGAAAGGATCGAGGAATTAAGACCATTTTCTTCAAGAATTGCCTGATGCTTCTATTTTTCAGCTTAATGATTTTGTATCTTAGCATTGTTACGGATTCTTTTTTTTTTTTTTTTTTTTGAAAAAAGGGCAAATGGGTACAAATAGACTGAAGATTTCATTAAATTTGTTTGCATGACTCTGTATATGATATATGCATAATTATACGTAGAAGTCACTGAGAATATACATATATGATCAGTCTTTAGATAATTAACATCCTTGATGAGCACACTTAAGAAAAATTAACATCGCATCGTAAACGTAGCATGTATGAACGAAAAGGATATAAATGTTTATTCATGCAATACGAAGCAGCACTTGTAATGAACTACATAACTGGCAATGTTGCCAGCTGCTTCTTTTATTTTTGTTTTTACATAGAAATGCACCAGTTATCGCCTTTCATTTATTTGAAAATGAGAAGAGTGGTTCTTTTTCTGGATAAGGGCGTTAATTGATTAAGCTACCAGGGTTTCTAAAACACTCACATGCATGATTTTTCAGTTTGACTTTTGGATTACACTGCAAGGAATCCAATGTGAATTTCATTTATCCAGTGATTGCTCGGATGTTTTTTTTTTATAATAATGAAGGGATAACATGAAGAGCCAATTACCCATCTTCAAACAATAACTTATTTGTAAACAAGTCAAAAACAAAGTTTTTATGTAACCACTTTTTGTAATTCTAGTCAGATTGACAAGAAGGACCGTGCAGGTCATCGAAAGCTTTCTGCTTTATATATTTTAAATAACGCAGTCAAACAGCCATACTACTGTGGATTTACCTTCTCATTATATTGACTCATTTGATTATGAGTGTTCTTTGAATGATAATTGTTGTTTTATTGTGGTTATCTCCGCTGCTGTTATTATTATAAACAAACAAACGCCGTGGCTATATTGCATCAGATCTTGCACACCACTCTCCCTCATGTATACACGACCACTGCAGCTCCATGAATCATTTTGAACCTTACAATCGCCGCTGGGAGAAAGGGAACCTGCTGTGGCCTATGTCCGTAAACAGATACCTCCATAGAGTAATGCTTTTCTCTCTCTCTCTCTCTCTCTCTCTCTCTCTCTCTCTCTCTCTCTCTCTCTCTCTCTCTCTCCATCCCTTGCCTTTTGAAAGTGTAAGTGTTAATGCACTTACAGTGGAGCTCACCCATACGAACTCGTGCAACACCAGAGGCATAAGACGATGAGACTATAAGAGTTGCTATTTATTTATCTTATGATGCTAGTGTTCCAATTACCATTGGAACTGGTGTAGTCATATCTAGATTTGTTTGTACTGATTATATGAATGTAAGCGTGTGGTTGTTTCTCTGCCTGACAGTCTGTCTATCTATCTATCTATCTATCAGTCCTATCATGTAAGGAATGCCAGCTTTGTAGTCGTTTCTTTTTCTATCTATCTATCTATCTATCTGTAAACAGAAATTAAGGTTTTTCATTGTTTGCCTCTTTCTTCATGAGTGTTTTTAGAAATGAAGGTTTTTTCATGAGCGTTTTTCTCTTTATATCTTCCTTTCTGTTTCTCTTTCATACAGAAGGCGTTCTTATAACATTATGCTAATTTCTCTTGGGTTCAGTTTAAAATGATGCTGTCAGGTTGGCAAGGTCTCGCCTCTGCTTACAATATTATTATTGTTCTAGAACTTTATACCTTGCAATTATAATAAATATTTTATGAAAATCTACACAAAAGGAGTAGGAGGGATACGTATATCTGATAACAAGTAATGATATAGTTATTATTATTATTATTATTATTATTATTATTATTATTATTATTATTATTATTATTATTATTATTAGCAGTAAGCAAACGTTTTCGGATACATGTCTTATTAAAAAGAATGGCAGAGTTAACTGAATTTATCTTGTAAAGAGTTTTCTCTATTTTTCTGATAACTCTTTTGTCATATTCCGCGAGACAGCTAAGTAGTTGGCCTCTATTCATGGTGTTATTCTGTTATTTTGAACGTCAAGGTCTGGTAATATCAATACTAAAATATATAAAATATATTATATATACATATATATATATATATATATATATATATATATATATATATATATAATATATATGTGGTGTGTGTGTGTGTGTGGTGTGTGTGTGTGTGTGTGGCTGTTTTGGAAGGGGGCATAAGTTGAGTGAAAGGAGGGGCGTAAGGCAAGAGCCATTTAATCAGGCTCAATATTTGTGATAGTCCTCCCCCCATCCCCCTCACCACCACCTCCCCGCCCCCCTACAGGGGGAGGGGAAGGAGAGCTCGAACCACGGTGTTTTGAAGTAGAAATAAGTCCGCTTTTGCTAGTACCGATAGTTTTCGGGCTCTCTTCCCGATTGTGATTAGAAGGTTGTTTTTTCTTTTTGGGGGGGGGGGGGGCGGGGGGGGAATGTGGGATGGGTTAGTAGCTACATTGGTTATTGCAGATTACCTAATGATTTGATGATATGCTTACCTCATGATATGATCATTCACACACACACTTCCATTCTAGAGGCTTCATTCACATGTTGTCATACATCGAAACACTTGATCTCAAATTTTTCTCTTAAATCTAAAATCTTAACTCTGTTCCTCAATCTAATTCTGTTTCTTGAGTTGCTACGTCCAGATTATGGCCAGGAGATGGCCGAAACATGTCAACCTTAAGGAAACAACTGACTCAGAAAACGCAGTAATAATAAGAAAATACTGTATAAACGATTTTGTAGCGGAGATTACTTTCTACGATTCCGTTGTAGTCTCCGGATATATTTTATAATACAATCAGAATAAAATATATATTTCATATATTTTAGTATTGCTAATACCAGACTTTGACATTCAAAATACCAGAATAACACCATAAATAGAGGCCAATTACTTAGCAGCCTCGCTGATTATGACAAACGAATTGTCAGAAAAAAAGAGAAAATTCTTTATATTATTATTATTAATATTACTTATGAATCATTGCCACTGGCAAATGCAAATGTTCTTTAAAGTTATTTATTATTAAGGCTATGTTTTTGCGTTAAAACTTCTCAACATTCTAATGACCACAGATACTGTGAATATAAAAGGTTCTGGCAGTCCCATCGTAGAAAGAAATCTATTTGAAAGAAAAACCAATATACACAGAAAAGATCTGGAAAAGATTACTTACAGTTCAGCTTTAGTTGTCTTATAGGTTATGGACTCAATATTATGCTTACTAACTTTCAGATTTATGACTTTCCTTTATTGATTAACGGCACTCGACTCTATATGATTTTGATACAGAATGAAGGAAGGGATTTTGTTTCTCTGATAGAATATAGATGCATTCCTGCCTGCTCTAAATACATGGTTAGGAGGCAAAAGCATATCTTTAAGAAGAGCTGTCTTGTATGAAATCAATGTTCTTGCCCTATATGCATTTCAAACATATTCCAGATATATATATATATATATATATATATATATATATATATATATATATATATATATATATATATATATATATATATATATATATATATTATATATATATATATATATACATATAAAGGTATAAGCCACGAAGGAAAGATAAAACGGAATTGTTTATCTTTCTTCGTGGCTTATACCTTTATTTATGCATTATCACGTCCAAAACTTTCGTGATTCAGATACACACACACACACTACCATACATACGTACCTTTATGCATTTATCACGTTCCAAACTTTCGTGATTTCAGATACACACACAAAACACACATACATATAGACATGATATATATATATATATATATATATATATATATATATATATATATAAAAAACTGTGTGTAGTATATGTATATATATGCGTGTGTGTGTGTGCGTGTGTAGTCTGTGAGAAAATTAAGGTAATATGTTTACGCTGAAGAAAAAAGGGTGGAAACGTAGCTACGTAGCTGTGACTATTTTCATATACTGCGTTTGATAAGAAGGAAGTAAAAGTAGAAAATAAAGTAAAATTATATACTGCGTTTGATAAGAAGGAAGTAAAAGTAGAAAATAAAGTAAAATTGGATTAAACATGCACAGAGATGAAGGCTTACATAAGAAGCTGGCAAAATGCCATAATGAGGTCACTGGAACACCTGGGAGGGGAGTATTCGTTGGTGTAAGATGGTAGGATGAGGAAGAATTGCCATATACCGAAAATGGGAATAGAATTAGAAAGTGGTGAGAAGAAAAAATGTTGGGTTTAATGAAAGGAAAAGGGAGCTTATTTGAAGTACGTTTCCCTGATGGAAGTAAAGATCGTATACAGATACACAGGACAGATATGGCAGTCAAGACAAATGTAATAGAGAGAGATAATGTGAGTCATGAAAACGGAGCGGAGGAGAGTAAGACTCTCAGGTAGAATAAGTTGTTCTACAGGGAAGTAAATACAGAGAAAAATATTAAAGGAACAATTGGTTATAAGTAAGAATAAAGTGAATTGAGTCCTGGGTCGATGGCGTGGGTATCATGAATATATCTGAATGAAGAAGATAAGAGAGAGGCAGAAGTGGTTAATGAATAGAAAGGGTTAGAGTTAGGAATGAGAATGTTTGTGCAAGTGCTTATTGAGGGAGTAAAAAGGAAATTAAAAAGAATGATGGAAAAATACCGCCGGTTCAGGTGAGACACTGCACTACGGTGGTGGTAGTATGACTTGATGGCTAACCGACATTTGCAAGGTATGATGTGTGAGGGAAGGACTCTGAACGGATCGACTGAAGTCGTCGTTGTGGAAAAAACGATTGTAAGAATTATGAGGCATAACATTACATAGTATACCAGCGAATTAGTACGGTAAGCTTTTAATCAAGAAAGCTAAATACTAGATGACAGAGGATTTGAGAGGGCAAAAACAGTGGGGATTTAAGCAAAGAGGAATGTGAGACATATAAGTTTGCGTAAAAGTGAGTCCTACTCAAGGTTCTGTTAGATCTTCAATGTAGTTCAGTATCTTTATGGACGGGGTGATGTAAGAAGCCAGAGTAGTTGACAAAGAACTTAGGACAAAGGTACAAAGTTATGAGAAACTGAGTTCTGGACGTAGAGTGAAGAAAGGTACAGAAACTAAGGAAAAAGAGCTGGATTTGTTTGCATTAAGAGAAATTTGAGAGCAAATGTGTGAAAATGACCCTACGACAATGAAGCAATAAATGTTTATATAGATGTGGAATAATGGAATGGCGGTTAAGAAAAAGAGGCAAATCACAGAATAGGCGATCAAACGATGGACCTGTGGTTGTGCAAAAGATGTAGGGGAATCTCTGGAAACCAAACTGGAATGCATGAAAGGACTTAAATCAACTGTCCTTTATGGATGTGTTATGTGGATGCTGAATGTGAATAAATAGAAGGGAATGAAGCTCTTAAGACGAACTATTTCCGCAGTATATGTGGAGTAATAGGAATTGAATAGTGAGAGATGTGTAAAGATAAAAGTGGTAAAAAAGTTAATGGGACCCGTTCTGAGATGGCCTTTTAGAGTGGAAGAATGGAGGATGCTACGTGAATGAAGAGTCTATAATTGAGAACTATGAAGAGGGGAGGGAAGAGAAAAACCTTAAGAGAGCTACCGAAGAGGTACTGGAAAGGCAGCGCCTAAACACCTTGCAGCGCCATGGGCGCCTGCAGATAAACGTGAAAAAGCCATGTTTTTTTGTTTTTTTGTTTTTATTTTTTTTGGGGGGGCGGGCAGCTGTTCGACACAATCTTAATGAGCCCTCTGTGTAGATCAGTGGTTCTTAACCTGATAGGCGCGCCCACCTAGGGGGCAACTGCAATTTTCCGAGGGGGCGCGAGCTCTAAGGAAAAATAAAAAACTCTCCAATTATATTTGTTATTCTTTTAACAAGAGTGGGGAACTAATACTCAGAA
>NC_061093.1:7991942-7999442 GCF_015104395.2 Macrobrachium nipponense
TAATACTCAGAAGTTTATGACCAAATGCAACAGTATCCCCTTATAACGTTTGTTTCCCATAGTCCATTATTCTAGTTGGACTCGTTCGGATACTAAGTATGTCCGGATCAACGTATCTCTGTGGAGCTGCATTTTCCTTGCTCGTAGCTCTCAAGACTAAATACAGAAATAAAAACAGGGACTTACGCTGTGCACTCTCTGGCATTCAACCATGCGCTCAAGATTTAGTAGCTAAGAAGCAGTGTCAAACAGTTCACTAATTCACTCCCAAAAAGATAAAAACACCCCCTTCTCTTTCGCTCTTTTTGTCTTTTTAATTTTCTTTAAATCTGGGAGGGAATTTATTTATAGATGCAAAGGGAGGCGTGGAGGGAAGGACCACCTCTTAGAGAGGGCGTGATAATAAAAAGGTTGAGAACCACTGGTGTAGATGGACGACGTGTCTAATATATTGAAATTCTTCTGTAAAGGGTGTTTATCTACCATTTACGAGTAAGTGAGAATGGGGAAGTTATTGTCATAGATGTGTGTGTATCTTTTTTTATTGTTTTTTTTTTTTTTTTTTTTTTTTTTTTACCCCATGTCTGGAGAAACGGCTTATTATCGAGTATAAGTTTAGACATTCAATTACTACGAAGACGATGTAACAATGCGAGTCCACCGTGCAATCAAAACTGGTCACCCGGGAGATTCATTCTATCATAATTATGAAGGACTACCTGGGGATATGATTGCAGACCTCATGTAGAGACGGGTAATCTGAGGTCATGATTCGACAAATTCAAGTTTAATACACTCAAACAGATAAAAGAAGATAAAAAATGCAAGAGAAGAGGCACATGGTAAAGAAACATAAACCCATTTCAGCACAAATGGATCAGGGAGTCAAATTTGTCAACGATTTAGCCAGATGTTAAGTTTGATATACATCTGGTTAACGGTCGACAGTTTTACTTTGCTTACCATTCATAAATTCTCTCTCTCTCTCTCTCTCTCTCTCTCTCTCTCTCTCTCTCTCTCTCTCTCTCTCTCTCTCTCTCTCTCTCTCTCTCTCTCTCTCTCTCTTCCTACGAAGAAATAAATTACGATATGACAACAGAAAAGCAAATCCCGAAGAGGCTCTACCCAGATCTACACAATGACGGGAAAGAGGAAAAAATAGACAAGAAAGACAAAATCTGCAACCTTTTGAAAAGAGGGAATTGCAGATTTGGAGAAAGATGTTACTACAAACATCCTAAGGTATGTCAAAACTATGAAATATATGGTAAATGTGCATACTTAGATGGCTATGGGGATGATTGCAGAGATCTGCATCCAAAAATATGTAAAAACCTAAAAGAAGGAAAAGGATGTAAGTTCGACAAAAAATGCAAATATATGCACCCTGTAGCCATGAATCATAATCAAATAAATAACCAACCAAGTAATAAAATCCAAAATAAGAAAGAAACAAATAAAGAGAGAAATCAAGAATATCAGGTAAAAGAGAAAAGCAAACCACCAATGAGATATGCAGAGGTGTCAGCAAAAAATTTCAAAGCATCAGCTCCGAAATTCTACTCAAGAGATAATAACTGTATTTATTATGCAAGAGGATATTGCAGAAACGGAGAAATTGCAGATTCAGACACAAAATGAATAATTATGATGAAGGAAGATCAAATATTATGGAAAAGTTGGATTTTTTAATGTCAGAATTTCTGGAAATGAAAAAAAGAACAACATACCAGAACAGGAAAGAGACATGGGAAAATCCTTATTACTACCAATATTAAATGAAGGAGAAAACACGCAAACCATCATAGTGATGAATGCGCAGGGTTTAGTTACGAGTAACTCAAAAAGAAAAATAGAGTACTTAGAAGAAACTAACCCAAAATGAAAAGAAAATAGATATAATGAATATAAGTGAAACCTGGTATTCCCAAGAGACTGGGAATGATGATCAAATAAAAGGGTTCCAAACTTATAGATCAGATAGAAAAAATAGGAATCAAGGGGGAACCGCAATATATGGGAAAGACAAAAAACAAGGAAAAATATATGAGAAATATAGTAACTCAGAATGTGAACTAATAGCGGTAGAATTTGAATCTGAAAAATTGATGAACATAGTAATATATAGACCTCCTAATACTAAAGAGTTTGACTTAATAATTGAAAAATTGGATGATATATGTAGAAATCACAAGGACTGGACTATTCTCCTATCTGGTGACTTCAACTTTCCTTTCGTAGAATGGAAAGAACGAATAGGAGACTGTGGTTGTACTTATACATATAAAAAAGAGAGTAATAGTAGTGCAGAAGATAAGAGGCAATTTGAAAAGCTATTAGATATGCTACTAGAATACAACATCCAACAAATAAATCACCTGCCAACAAGAAAGGAAAATACTTTAGACCTAGTATTTGTGAACGAGATGAATTATGTTAAAGAAATAATAGTTTATAATCCGAGTATTTCAGATCATAATGTCATAGAATTAACAGTTCATTCCAAAGCAAGTGAAAATAGAGATAAGCAAGAAATGAAAAAGTGGGAAGGATATGGAAAATACAACTTCTACAGTAAAAATATAAAAAAATGGTCAGAAATTAATGAAGAATTAAACAAAGATTGGGATAACATTTTCGTAAGTGATGACATAAGGGTAAATACGGAGATATTATATAAAATATTGGAGAAAATAGTGGATAAATATATACCGAAGAAGAATAGTAAACATCATTCATGCATACCAAGAGACAGAAGGATCTTGTTCCAGAAAATCAGAAAGTGGAAAAAAGGTCTTGCAAAAGAAAAAAATGCATGGAAAGTTATAGAACTAAAAAGTAAGATAGAAAATGCAGAACAAAAGATTATACAATCAAAAGAAAATGAAAAACGGGACTTGGAAGAAAAAACCCTATTAAATATCAAGCAAAACCCCAAACTATTATACTCATCATATGCGAAGAAGATGAATAAAAGAAGAATAGAAATAGGCCCTCTGAGAATTGAAGGGAGATTAACGAATGAAAAAAAGGGAAATTTGCAACATACTGCAGAAACGATATAAGAGAGAATTCACCCCTACAATAGATAATGAAGATAATGATATAGAAGTAAGGGACGAAAATAGTGAATATTTAGCTGACATAGAAATTAATGAAGCTGATATTGTGCAGGCAATTAATGAAATTAAAAATGGAGCTGCTGCAGGGCCGGATGGAGTCCCTGCTATTTTGTTAAAGAAAGTAGTCCATTCTATCGCAAAGCCACTTGCAATATTATTAAGACAAAGTGTAGATACAGGCAAGATTTATGATGAGCACAAATTAGCATATATCACCCCTACTTTCAAAAGTGGATCAAGACTAGAGGCAAGTAATTATAGGCCTGTGAGTCTAACATCACATATTATGAAAGTGTATGAAAGGGTAATGAAGAAAAAATATTATGAAACATTTAATAAAAAATAATTTGTTTAATATAGGACAACACGTTTCGTACCCGGAAAAAGTACACAAACCCAACTGTTAGTCCACCGTGAGAACATATTCAAAAATATGAAAAGCGGAAATGAAACAGATGTGGTTTATCTAGACTTTGAAAAAGCTTTTGACAAAGTAGACCATAATATATTAGCAAAGAAAATTAGAAAACACAATATCGTTAGATAAAGTAGGAAGATGGTTAAAAGAATTTTTACACAACAGAAAACAGATAGTTATTGCAAACGATGAGAAATCGGATGAAACCAAGGTAATATCCGGTGTGCCACAAGGTACGGTGCTAGCTGCAATATTGTTTGTTATTATGATTGAAGACATAGACAGTAATGTTAAGGATTCGGTAGTGAGTAGTTTCGCTGATGACACAAGAATAAGTAGAGAAATTACTTGTGATGAAGATAGGAACGCTCTACAAAGAGACCTTAACAAAGTATATGATTGGGCAGAGGTAAATAGGATGGTATTTAACTCTGATAAATTTGAATCAATATATTATGGAGACAGAGAAGGAAAGCTATATGCATATAGGGGACCTAATAATGAGACAATCACAAATAAGGAAGCAGTTAAAGACCTTGGTGTGATGATGAATAGGAACATGTTATGCAATGATCAAATAGCCATTCTGTTGGCAAAATGTAAAGCAAAAATGGGAATGTTGTTACGGCACTTCAAAACAAGAAAAGCTGAACACATGATTATGCTTTATAAAACATATGTTCGTAGTCCACTTGAATATTGCAATATGATATGGTACCCACACTATCAAAAGGATATTGCACAAATAGAGAGTGTACAAAGGTCCTTTACAGCTAGAATAGAAGAAGTTAAGGACCTAGACTACTGGGAAAGACTACAATCCTTAAAATTATATAGTCTAGAAAGGAGAAGAGAACGCTACATGATAATTCAGGCATGGAAACAGATAGAAGGAATAACAGAAAATATCATGGAACTAAAAATATCAGAAAGAGCAAGCAGAGGTAGATTAATAATGCCCAAAACTATACCAGGAAAAATAAGGAAAGCACACAGAACATTAATCCACTACGCACCAGCATCGATAATGCAGCGTCTATTCAATGCGTTGCCAGCTCATCTGAGGAATATATCAGGAGTGAGCGTAGATGTGTTTAAGAATAAGCTCGACAAATATCTAAACTGCATCCCAGACCATCCAAGATTGGAAGATGCAAAATATACCGGAAGATGTACTAGCAACTCTCTGGTAGACATTAGAGGCGCCTCACACTGAGGGACCTGGGGCAACCCGAACGAACTGTAAGGTCTGTAAGGTAAGGCCCTTCCTTCCCTGTGGAATAAGCTACCACAGGGTATCAAGGATCCTGCCACTCTATATTCTTTTAAGAATAAGTTGAAGAAATGTCTGTTATATTAGTATTCACTTAATATGAATTTATTCTAATGCTGATCTTTCATTACTTTCCCTATATGTATATTTATATACCTTGTAGACTAGCCAGTGTCATTTGGAAATAAAGTTATTATCATTACTCTAAAGAGTAGGATGGAAGTCCTCTGTTTGCTTTGTTGCCTTTCTCTCTCTTTCTCCTTTTATTGGAGGATAAGAGTTAAATCTCTCTCTCTCTCTCTCTCTCTCTCTCTCTCTCTCTCTCTCTCTCTCTCTCTCTCTCTCTTCACAGCTTACCTCAGGATCTACCGGATTAATAAAAAGCCTTGATCATACCTATCTACCTAACCTGAGCTCGTCCCCCACATTCCAGGCAACATTACGAAAGCTAAGCACGTGTTATACTCTGAGAGATCCGTTAGTTCATAAGTTGGAATCATGTCTTGACAAGTAGTGGTTAGAGTCATATGAGTAACAGAAAATTTTCCCAAAATTCAGATATTACGGACACTTAAAAAAAGAAAAAAGAAAAGAAAAAAAAAGAAGACCACACTCGATTTCAGTGCTGTAGTGGGCAAAGCGGTAATCTCAGCCTTATAACAATCGCAGGTTCGAATCCCACCCGGTTTTAATATTCAGAATATTTTCCTAAAACAACTATTGTATGATAACTTTATATTAATAATTACTCATCTTTTAATGTGGTGTTATGGCCGTAGGGCCCATAGCAGACGTCT
Organism: Macrobrachium nipponense; assembly: GCF_015104395.2. NCBI lineage: Eukaryota > Metazoa > Arthropoda > Malacostraca > Decapoda > Palaemonidae > Macrobrachium > Macrobrachium nipponense. The sequence continues at coordinate 7,997,553 of NC_061093.1, forward strand.
AAACAATTGGGTTCGAAACGCACCTGAGAAAAAGAATTTCTTCATTTTTTCCCTTTTGGATACCAAGCTTTTGAAGCGTTTCCAGAAATATTAGGAACAAGTGGGATTAAGAGACCAGTGAAGACATTGCAATGCACACCATTCATGAAAGTGGATAACAGAATCAAAGAGATGCCACTTGCTAAAAAATAAAAAATGAAAAAGTAAAAAAGCTTCTAAATACTGACAACCGTAAACCGTGATGTTAAAGACAAAGTGATCATTGCCTACGTATAAACAGCCTTGAGAATGGCAGCAATAACACTAACAGTGAACAGATGGCGAGCAAAGGAGGATTAGATCAACAAATAAATACTACAGCAGTGTCTTTCGAGAAAGTAATATGATAAGCGAGGAGATTTATGACGCGTGTCGCAAGAAAAATGTCACATGGTGAAGTGGCCATGTCGGCATTGCTTTTTTCGCCTCCGTCTCTTTTACGATGAGGACTTGTTATGCTCGTTCGGTTGCCACTCGTTGCTCTTGGCCCTGTTCTTCTTGTTCTTTATGTTCTTGGTCAGATAAATCGCTCCGTTGATGTTCTTGTTTTGTAAGTTTGTTCTTAACTGGTAATTTATTTCTAGTCTTTTTATCCATACCATCGCGCTTGTGATTTCACAATATCTAGCACGGTATTTTATATATATATATATATATATATATATATATATATATATATATATATATATACATATATATATGTGTGTGTGTGTGTATTACAGTGGTAAATATTCTGAAATCACAAACGCGATGGTTTGGATAAAAAGACTGAAAATAAATTACCATTTGAGAGAGAGAAATATATATATATATATATATATATATATATATATATATATATATATATATATATATATTCATTTACATATTTTATATATATGGTAAATATATAGTCATTATATATTCATATATCTATATATATACTATATATATACAGATCGATAGATAGGCAGATATATATATATATATATATATATATATATATATATATATATATATATATATATATATGTTATATATACGCACGCACACATGTGTGTGCGTCTGCATTTGTTTAAATGTACGAGAGTGCCGTATCTATAATATATGAAGTACCGTAAACATTCCAAATTGTATCAATGAATTTATATATAAAAAAAAAAACCTACATGTCTTGTCCTGCATTTCTTAGAGTTCCTGTGACATCGGGATCTGACAAGCGTGCATTGACGAGAACATTCTAATATGGGTTGCAGATGATAAGTGCGATAGAACATTCAGCTGAGAGAGTGAACCCCCATCCATGTCCAGACTCCAGAATCACTGGCATTACGAAAGAACAGATGAGCATCTGGCAGAGCGATGAACAGCGATGTTATAACTGTGAGGTTAAAACTGTGATTTCACTACAACAAAGGTTTTATTTAAAGCATGGACTCAAATTGAATTTTCCATTGAGTGCATACTTAGTGCGATGCAGCTTTTAGTTCTCTATAAAAGAAAACAATTGAGATTTCTTTGTTTGTTCGTCCACACTTTTTTTGTCCGCCCTCAAATCTTAAAAACTGCCGAGTCTAGAGGGCTGCAAATTGGTACGTTGGTCATCCACCCTCCAATCATCAAACAAACCAAATTATAGCCCTCTAACCTTAGTAGGTTTTATTTTATTTAAGCTAAATTGTGCCATGATTGCGCGTCTTGCACATTTATAGGTGCCAACAACATAAGCCACCAACGGGCCGTGGCTGAGAATTCCATGCATTATTTTACGCTGGACAGAAAATTCGATTGCGCCGACGAAGCTTCGGTTCATTTTTTTACTTGTTTTTTTCTTGAGTACATAAAAGCAAACGAAGCAAACATACGTTCGTG